>NC_061514.1:125464002-125567496 GCF_022539505.1 Lolium rigidum
GATGGTTGGGAACAACTACTTTTCGAGAACAATATCCAACCTTATATAATATTGCTCGTCATAAGGGAGATATCTTGCATAAGGTTATGGAAACTTCTCCACCCGTTATGACGTTCATGCGTGATCTTATTGGCTCCCCGTCTAACTTGTTGGAATGAATTGCTATAGAGGTTAGCTTCAATACAACTAGTTCAGGGGCTGATGAATTCCGATGGAGCTTTACCAAGAACGGTGTTTTCTTGGTCAACCGATTGCCAATAATAAATCCATCCGGAAAATGAAGATATCGTTGAAAACAAAAGTCTTTGCGTGGTATCTTCCTCGGGGTGATTTTATAACTAAAGACAACCTTGTTAAACATAACGGGCATGGCTGTAAGAAATGTGTTTTCTGTCATGAAGATGAGACAATAAAACACCTTTTCTTCAACTATCCGGTTGCTAGATCTATAAGGTCAATCATTCAGATGTTCGGATGGGTTCTACCTAATACCCACCTCGTAGCATTGCAAATATTTTTTGGCAATTGGCTAAATAGGGTAGATCCTAGGTATAAAACGCTAATCAGAGTGGGTGCGATTGCCATTGTATGATCGTTGTGGCTATATAGAAATGACAAGGTTTTTAATGATAAGAATTCTTCTCTTGTGCAGGTCATCTACCGATGTACGGCTTTGCTCCGTTCATGGTCGCCACTTCAACGATTGGAGTACCGAGACCTCTTTACGGAGACGTCTACACGGTTAGAGAATACGTCCAAGGAGTTTATTTCCTAACATGGGTGACTGCATAATAGGCGGATTAAAGCCAATGGAGCTTAATCTAGTTCGCTCTTTTTGTTTTTCTTTATAAGTTAATTTTGTTTCAGACTTGATACTTGAATGGCTGTGCGCATCTTAATTATGCAGACGCTGGATGTAATACCTAAATTGTTGAGTAATAAAGCACTCTTTATCGAAAAAGTTTATTGGATATGGAATTGCAATATATAGCATAGCACATATCACCAAACTTCCTTCTGCTATTTGGAAGCTAACTAATACGTACATTGCTGTGAAAATCTCTTTCTATTGCTGTGAAAATCAGTGGTTCACTGCTACATGCCTGATGCCTCCACTGTGCGTTTGTGCATTGAGCAGTCGTGCCATGTACATTTGTGCATTTAGCCGCTAGCAGTCTTGTCCCGCGCGCCTCACCAGCATGGCCGACACAAAGGGTCGGCCGAAGCACGGCTCCATGCCATGCATGCCGTCGGAAACACGGGATGGTCCCGACATCGCCGCCGCGCAGAGCCCGGTGAGGCGCCACATGATGCTGCCGAGATACCGGAGCTTGATCATGCGCCGGAGTCTGCAGAGCCCGCGGGCGCTACCTGCCCGCCGTGCGCCGGCGCCGCCGTTCCCGAGCCGGACGACGTGGACCTTGCGGCGCACCCCGTGGTGCCGCAGGCGGAAGTGCGCGGCGGCGCGGCGCGGCACGACGCTGCACATCGGCACCTCCCCCATTCTTCTTCTTGGTTTGTGCTGTAGTACTGGCCTCAGCTCGATCTGCCTTGTGGTTTTTGTTTTTCTGAGCCGCTCTCGAGTTCGCGCGTGGTTTATAAAGAGGAGTGTGGGAGGGGCAGAGATGGCTGTATGTTTTGTTTGGTGATTTGCTCTGCATGTGCAAAGTTCTTAATGCTGTGAAATGAAATGAGAATAATATGACATAAGAATACTCACCGTTTTTTAAAGGGCCGTTTTTTAAATGCTTGGACTGCTGGTTGGCAAATGCTGCACTTTTTAGACGGCAATATTAATTATGTCGAAACGAAAATGACAGCATGAACGTGCCTGCACGAAATCTCCCGTGTATATCATTGTCTGGAGATGTATAGTTAATTTGAGTAGGATCAGCCAGTCCCGTTAAATCTTCTTTAAAAACAACCACCGATAATAACACTTGGTTAAACAAGTCCAGCACGAGAAATGGAGAGCTCCTCTGTGAGGCACGAGAAATTCAACCAAGGCTTGATTCGAACCCTAATCGGTTGGGAATGTGCCACTACATGCCCAACCACTTAATAGGGCGGCAGATTTTTGCCTTCCTTACCAAAAAGAAAAGAACAATAGCACTTGGTTTAGCCACAAGAGAGACTTCCACTACGGGAACGCGCCGAGGTGCCGACGGCCAGATTCTGTGCAGACGGCAAAATATCGGGGCCGTCGGTACAGGACCCGTTCCGGCCAGGCCAGCAGGTAAGCCGTGGGCATAGGAAAACCGTCGGCACAGGAAGGTCTGTGCCGACGGCAACCGTCGGCACAGTTTGGACCGTCGGCACAACCTCTCCGCCATGACGGCGAGGTAACAGCGTTAGGCCTGTGCCGACGGCTTTGCCGTCGGCACATATTTCAGCCCTGTGCCGACGGCAAAGCCGTCGGCATAGCTATTTTCCATTTTACCACATTAATCTTCCAAAAATCATAACTAAATCATTCTAACTCAGAAAAATACAAATAATATATCAAAATTTTCAGAAAAATAAGATCTATCTTGGAAAAATATCAAACACGTAATATTACAAATATCTCAAAAACCTTCTCAAAAATGAGCTATCAGGTCCGATGTTTCATGGCTTTCACACCAAACAACCAATGTTATGGCTAGCATCGTCGCATGGTTTGAGATAATGTACCCATATTGTGCATACATGTGCATCTTGAGATGTCATACGATGCTGCAGTAGGAAGTTTTCCATTTTATCGCACGAAAAAACCATTTTCCATTTTTGAGGTGTCGAAAACGGGGTGTTTTGTGAAGCAACCACCAAATTAAAGTTTCACCTTGGTAGCAACATATTTTTCAAAAATACTAGACCACCTAAGATGGACAATTTCTCAACCGGTGTATCTAGAACCTTTCCGTCCACCCCTTATGAAAAAGACAAATTCCTGCCGAATCGGTAGGAGGCCGCCCAGATTTGAACTACAGGTACATGATATAATGCTCAACATTTTTTGTAAAAATCATATTTAGGTTCACAAAATGCTATTTCATCAGAGATCCAACGCAAGTTTAGCGAGCCTCAGCCCCGGGCAAAGGATCTTCATGCCCGCCGTTTTGAATATTGTTTGAAACGGGCATAACAAATTCCAAAACGATCCAAACAATGTGAAACCTTCGCGTGGTGTCATATTATGTGTCATAGTTGCAAGGAAAAATATTAAAGTTGGAGAATTGCAAACATCATAAAAAAATCTTCACTAAATGAGCTATCATGTTCGAGGTTTCATGACATTTAGGTCAAACGACCAATGTTATGGATAGAATCGCGGTATAGTTTATGATAATGTGCTCATATTATGCACATATGTGCATCTTGGGATGTCATACGATGCTGCAGTAGGAAGTTTTCCATTTTATCGCACGAAAAAGTCATTTTTCATTTTTGAGGTGTCGAAAACCGGGTGTTTTGTGAAGCAACCACCAAATTAAAGCAACATATTTTTCAAAAATACTAGACCACCTAAGATGGACAATTTCTCAACCGGTGTATCTGAAACCTTTCCGTCCACCCCTCATGAAAAAGACAAATTCCTGCCGAATCGGCAGGAGGCCGCCCAGATTTGAACTACAGGTACATGATATAATGCTCAATTTTTTTTGTAAAAATCATATTTAGGTTCACAACATGCTATTTCATCAGAGATCCAACGCAAGTTTAGCGAGCCTCAGCTCCGGGCAAAGGATCTTCATGCCCGCCGTTTTGAATATTGTTTGAAACGGGCATAACAAATTCCAAAACGATCCAAACAATGTGAAACCTTCGCGTGGTGTCATATTATGTGTCATAGTTGCAAGGAAAAATATTAAAGTTGGAGAATTGCAAACATCATAAAAAATTCTTCACTAAATAAGCTATCATGTTCGAGGTTTCATGACATTTAGGTCAAACGACTAATGTTATGGATAGAATCACGGTATAGTTTGTGATAATGTGCTCATATTATGCACACATGTGCATCTTGGGGTGTATTACGATGTTGCAGGAGGAAGTTTTCCATTTTATCGCACGAAAAAGTCATTTTTCATTTTTGAGGTGTCGAAAACCGGGTGTTTTGTGAAGCAACCACCAAATTAAAGTTTCACATTGGTACCAACACATTTTTCAAAAATACTGGACCACATAATATGGATAATTTCTTAACCGGTGTATCTGAAACCTTTCCGTCCAACCCTCATAAAAAAGACAAATTCCTGCCGAATCGGCAGGAGGCCGACCAGATTTGAACTACAGGTACATGATATAATGCTCAAGTTTTTTTATAAAAATCATATTTAGGTTCAGAATATGATATAGATGTCATATTTGGATTCCTCTTATTTTTCTGATCAATTTTGACATATTATTTGTTAAATTCTGATTTACGGATTTAAAGATATTAATTATTCCATATTAAATAGAAAAAAAAAATCATTTTATTGTCCATTTGAATTCAAGATTAATATACTTATTCATTGTAGTTTATAGTTTATGTAGTTAATTGTTTGGAATTAAAAAATAAAGATGTGCAACACCAAGAAATAGGGGTTAATAGGATTGATATAGTAGTATTATCAACAAAGTGTCATTTCTTTCATGGAAGCTAGTCTAAGTTAAGCGTGCTAGGGGCGGAGTAGTGAGGATGGGTGACCGATCGGGAAGTTTGAGTTTGACCATGAGTGAAATTTGACTTAGTATTAAGTGTAGTTAGAGTTAAAATGGTACATGTGAGAGATTAAAAAAATTGAAAAAAAAAACTTGAAAAAAAAATTCAAAATTTTTTTTTAAAAAAAATTCGAGCCAAAATTACTAAACGGACGTTATTTCTATGCCGACGGCTTTGCCGTCGGCACAGGATGTTGTGCCGACCGCTAGTCTGTGCCGAGGCGTTATTGTGCCGACGGCAAGGTGCCGACGGCTGCCGTCGGCACAGGCCTGTGCCGACGGCAAGACAAGCTGTGCCGACGGCCGCCGGCCGTCGGCACCTTGACTGGTTCCCGTAGTGTTCATACACGCCTCCCTGGTAGAAAAATACTCTTCTTAGAAAGCTTTTTTTCGATAAAATAAGAACACATTGCAAATAAATTAATATTAAGATGATACCAATTGCACCCATCAGGATGCACAAAAAAAATGACCTTGCCGATGCCATCAATGGTTCACAAAAACTACAAAACAACCAGCACCATTGGAAGCACACGGATTACGATCGATGTTTAAGAAAACACTGCAAAAACAACGGCCATCGACCAATCAAGCAAAAAAAACATACCAACGCAAAGAGAACCGTTGAGTACTCATCAACATTGTGCCACGCCTATTCGACGATGAGAGGTATCAAAGATGCCAGATCTATCATCGTAGACACATTTGTAGACAGCTAACACTCCAATTTCGCCGTCGAAGATACCGATATCCCACCGGAACACAGACCCGAGATGCACGACGAGTACATCGTGTAGCTCTCCGATGACCAAATTCAGCACATCGTGATCTCCCGTGCGATGCTCAAAAACCCATCTATGCTCCTCATGGACGAGGCGACAAGCGCCCTAGGCGTCGAGTCCAACTGCACGCTCCAGGAGGTGTGTCACCGCCTCATGAAGAGCCATAGATGTGTGGTTGTCACTGTCCGACGATAGTCCGCAGTGTGGAGCAGGATGAGTGTGTTGTCAAGAATTATAGCCATGACGATTTTGTTTCACAGCCCTACTCGGGGCTGCAACAGCAACACACATCTAAGATGATGGTAGCACGACCAGTCGCTCACCCAGAATCGGCGAACAGTGCAGGGTCGAAGATATGGAGAGGGAGAAAGATACTGTAGATGGCACCCTCCTCTACTGGTAGCCACCAGGAGGCCTTTTCCGGCGGCAGCGAGGAGGTTTTGAGAACTCATAACTATCGGTGGAGGTGAACTATATTCTCCTAGAAATGTTGGCATCTTATTAATGTTTGTTCCAACCATATACATTAAGTGGTTAACGTCTTGTTTGGTTACTTATTTACCTTTAAATTAGTTCCAGTTTGGACTGCACTAGAATGGTATGGAGTATGAACTTGTAAGATGTATGTAAGCGAAAAAAGCAACATGCATGTATTCCAAATTCCTAATTAAGTGCTAATAGTATGTGAGCAGCGTATAATTCAGCCTATTCAGGTAAAGTTGGAACCTAGAACATTAATACATACCCTAACCATAATGTCCTGGAAGTTTTTTGAGTTCTCGCTCAGATGCTTCATGCTTGTTTGTACACCATGCTCTTGACACGTCGAGGCAATTAGTAGTGGTTCAAACACGTTTGTCAGGACAGGCGATGCTTAGTTGCTCACGGTAGGTCAAATAAAAAAGAGGAGACACAAATAAATGAAAAGCTGCGCAGATAATTCGGGGATATGAAATTATAAACAGGGCTATGCTGCTTGTGTTGTGTAGAGTCAAAACGTGGCAATGTTTGCTTCAAAAGAAAACAAAAAATAAAAAAAAAGAGAGAAAAATAATGTAGCACAATCTGCCAGACATAGGCGGGCATGTAATGGCGCCATCTCATTAGTTCGAGAGCAATATCTCTTCTCATGAATTCTCTGTAGACAACTAGCATACACTGTGTATACAGCTTGAGCTGAGCTCCACGGTTTTTGGTCGCCATCAGCCGCGAAGACGAGAGTTAAGAGGGATAATATCAGCTGCAGGCTGCAGCTGGTGACAACACGAAACAATATATATACGGAGTACTGTATATGGAGATTTGAGAACATCGCATCGTATCATCAGGAGATAAACAATGATGCTATTATTAGCAGAAAAATGGTGGTGGATGGTCGGAGATAATGGCGTTGACCGGTCGCTCCTCAGGCAGAGCAGATTTTATTGGTTAGTCGTGTTTCGGCCGATTAAATTTTGATCCGAAACAGTCATAAGCAAGGCCATTAGCAGCCCGAACTAAAACACGGGAAGCCCACAAGCAGAATACCACATAGAGTCGGTAACCAAGGCGAGTCGAGACCGCGAGGGATCATCCGCACCGGGCGGCGGTAAATCGTCTTTCAGTCCGCCATTGTCGGCCGAGAAAGAAAATCGTGTGTCCCTGTTTTCGTTTGTAAAAACCTAACAGGTTGCGTGGTGGTCGCCGGTAGCCATGGAGTTGGATCTGGACATAGCGAATACGAGACAGAAGTTAGAGGAAAAGGTGCTCGGCACCTGGCTGTGGGACAAGGAACTGGACTCCATCATCAAGGAGCAGCAAGAACGAGACGAGGAAGGAAAATACGAATACTACGAGCCGGACGAACCACACGAACCATACGACGATGAAGAAGAGGAGCTCCATTACGGTTCAACGGGATACGGGTACATGTTCCGCTACGAGGACGGACACCCCTTTTACGCCGCCGACATGGAGGAGAGGTGGGAGAATCAGATGCAGTTTCCTCCCATGCCCACCGCCGAGAAATCACATCCCTTATCGAGAGTATGGAAAGGGTCCCTTCGTGTCGAGGGCCCGTGTCAGCTCGATTTAAATCTGGTATCTACACAAAGCTTGTGTAAGTGGGCATACTAAATTTGAATTATGAAACAATTTCATACTATGAATCCACACAGTTCTTATGGAGTACATTTTATAAAGTTTTACATCACAATTTTTGATATCTAGTGATTTGTTTTCATATTGGCTGCAGTGCCTCCATTGCCAATATGGGAAAACCGTTGGGTGAACAAAAAGGAGAACGAGCCTTGTCGACGGGCTATCCAAGTATTCAGTTTGAATTTATTGCCTCCTCGTGATGACACGGTTGAGATCTACGGTATGTTTGCATTCCGAGATATACGAAACCCCGGACTACGGAATATTGTCTTTGAATACCCAAGAGACAAACCATGCAAGCTTAAGCCGGTGAGTGGACTTTTTCTTGTTGTCTCTCTCCCCTTTTTTTTCTTTATTGAAAACCATGCATGATATATGTCTAACTGTATCAAATATACAGGGTGCTTCTAAGCTTCAACCTCTACTTACCGCGCATCAAGGCATCTATGCGGTTGGGCTTGTGCTAATTGAATATCGTTTACTAATTAAGGATGAAGAACGTGAAAACGATAAGGTATTAATCGACGGATATTCTGTCTATGCGCCATCATTCTATGCAGACTATGAAAGGCTACATTGGCACATCAATACTGGTCACCACGGCAGCGTCGATCTGAGAATGACCGCTATCCCGAAAGCGGTGTTGGCTGTGTTGGAGTGTGAGGTGCACAATCTTGGGGACAATTTGTTTGATTGGCTTACAGTAACCGCGGTTTACCGTACCATGCACCAGGGTGCTTTTCCAATCTTCATAGGGAAGTTGAGTGTTTGCAAGCTGCCACCTGTCACAGTTAGTGTGAATTACAGCAAGCATTTGACAATAGACTTATACACGCACAATAGTCACCTGGATGATGATAATTCCCATCCTGATGGTGTTGTTGGTGACTATAATTCACCCGGTCGTTTTGATTACGACATTGAGGACATCATAACTGACAATCTGTGGTTTAAGCCGCAGAAGAGTGGAAGCTGTACAAAAATATCAAGTGATATGTATGGCCTTGTAATGTCGGTGAAGGTAACATGGTCTAGCTTGTGGGAGCCATGTCAATAAGAATCATGTTTCCAAAGTTTGTATACTTTTAGAAGATGTGATTTTGTAGTTAGTGTTGACTAGCTTAAAAGAATCTTAATGCTTAGTGCATTTGGAGATGAGCCTCTGCTACGTATTTTCTTAGGCTCCGTGCAAGTCAGTTTCTTTCTTTGATTCACAGCCTGATATCACTACATAATGCATGGTAGCTGCCACAAGCTGCTACCGAGCTTAACACCAACATTGTTTTGCTGAGGGTTATGGACAGAATGACTCAAGCTGCTACAACAATGGCCATAGCTCATCTCTGCTGCCAGTGTCTTTGATATGAGTAGTCAACTGGAGATGGAAGTGAAAACGCGAAAAATCATTTTGGATCCTCTCATCGTATTAAAATCCGCCAGAAAATAGAAATGTGAGAGCGTATGTAATTTCGGTCCCAAAATTTCCCAGCGCTATTCGATCCACGAGAAGGGATACACGCACCCGCAAGCGCATGACAGCTCCGGAAGGTCGAGCACTGCGTCTTCCACCAATAATAATGCCCCGCTAGCACCGCCAAGGTGATCTAGTTGCAGCGACGATCGAGGCGAGACGATGAGATGAGACGGCCTAGCGGGCAGCCAACACCCGACAATGTTTCCACGCCGCTGTCGGCCCCGTGCTATGATGCCTGCCACCGGATGACACAACGGCCTCGGCTCCTGTTCTCTAGTTCCTTTCACTTTCAGCCGCCGGATGACATACTGATGCTCAGCATTCCGGAGCAGTCCCTGGACCGTATGCTCATGCTCTGCTCCATGGGAGCGCCTCATCTGGCAGAACTGGAATCGCGGTGTGCAAGGAGTGGGAGGTGGAGCTGAGTGCCAGGACGGCCCTCTCGTGCCCAAACCGAGCGGCCAACTCGCTGGCACCTTCTCCTGAATCTGGTGCAGCTGGGGAATATTAATGGTCTGATCGTTTTGGTGGAAAACTGCTCTCTGCTGTTGCTACTAAAATGGTTCCAGATAGTTAGTCTCGAGAGCTATGTTAAGGCTTTGCAGCTTGGATAGGATGCGAATTATCCTTTGCTGAGGGTTATGGACAGAATGACTCAAGCTGCTACCAAAGTTCCTGTAATAAACAAGATTGGATGAGATGTGTTCAAGCTGCTACCGAGCTTAACACCAACATTGTTTTGCTCCTGGGACTGCGAGAATGAACAGCGGCGAGCAGATTTTACAATGGAAAACATTCAAGTGCATCAGTACATTATCTCAGTAACTATCAAATGCAGCTTGCTTCTTCCTTTCGGAATAGTCCTCAGTTACACAGGGGTCATGGAAAGTTGTATGGATAAACTGTCTATCACCTATAAACAGTCTACAGTACTACAAACAAGAATAATTTGCGCGACAAATGTCTCAGTATGATTTCTCAGAGTTTCACAAAATCGACATCTACATCAAAACGTGGTCACAAGACCCGCGGAGCAAAATTTCCATTTTGGCCTACAGCTGTTACCAACACTACAACAGTGAGTACTATCTTTGGATTTCCAGCTTTGAAGCATCTTTCAAAATAATCGGTTAAGATCTTCTAAGAGAACTCTCGTGTTTTCTTTCATCTTAATTATCCAAGAGTTGATTTGAATTGGGCCCCCCTTTAGACTCCGTAGTACTTCCATGAAAAATCGAGCCTACATCAATCACGATGGAAGAAAACACAAGAGTTCTCCTAAGATCTATGGAGCATGAAGCCTACATCAATCAATTATGTTGTAGGCTCGATTACACATTGAGTACAACATAATTGCTATAAATTACATTGGCACAACCGAACAAGATATTTTTTCTATACAAATATGCATATACCAAAAATTGCAACAAGACCAGAAAAGAACAACAAATAATGAAATCTTCAAAATTTAGAAATCTTAATGTTGGAGATATGCCCAAGAGGCAATAATAAAATGGTTATTATTATATCTTTGTGTTTATGATAAATGTTTGCATACCATGCTATAATTGTATTAACCGAAACATTGATACATGTGTCACTACTAGGAAAAGGCCTATAGGTGGAGGCAAGTGGTGCCGGCGCACCACCTTGGACGTGCGCCGGTGGAACATGTTGCGGGCGCACCAAATAAGCGCCGCGCCGGTGATGGAGGCTTACTGCCGGCGCACAAGCAAAAAAGATGCGCCGGCGATAAATTTCAAAGAGGACCAGACCAGGCCGGAAAAATCGAGCCCCTTACTGCCGGCGCACCACCATGTTGTCGCGCCGGTGGTAAGTTTCTTATTGCCGGCGCTGGAGCATAATGGTGCGCCGGCGGTAAGGGCAGCCATAATTTTCCCTCTACACCCCCCCCCCCGTGGACCGCCTTTTCAGTTTTGAAAAAAATAAAAGAAAATGATAAAAAATTCAAAAAATAAAATCCTTTGAACTGCCCATGTATTATGTAATCTAGCTTTCATCAAAATTGGAAAAAATGAATTTCGATATATTATGCAAAATGGTGTCATCTTTCGGTAAAACGGGATTTCTGGTTGCATACGACCTCCGATGAAAAACTTTTTTATATCAAAATCGATCTACTCGAAATTTCCTATTCGAATTCAACGGCCTACGGCCGTTTGGAGAAAAAATGGATTCGTCAAATTCAAAACAGAAACAGGACTTTTTTCAGATTTAAGATTTGGGAGAAAAAAAGAAAAAAAATACCCCGGCGCACCACCCTACTTGGTGCGCCGGCGATAACCCACACTATATAGTCAAGCCGGCCCTCATCCCTCTTCTCCTTCCTCACTTCTTCCCCTTCTTCTCTTTCCCTCCTACTCTTCTCATTGCAATACTCACGCCGACGGCCTCCGAAGACGACTACTACTCCGGTGACCTCCTCCTACTCCGGTGGCCTCCACCTACTCCGGTGAACTCCTCCTCCTCCGGTAACCTCCTCCACCTCGGGACTCTACCTCCATCTCCGTCTTCTCCTTCTCCTCTTCCACCACCTTCACCTCCGGCCATCTTCTCCTCCTCCTCCTCCTCCTCTTCCTAAACCACCACCACCTCCGGCCTCCTCCTCCTCCTCCTCCTCCTCCTCCTCCTCCTCCTCCTCCTCCTCCTAAACTACCACCTCCGGCCTCATTCTCCTCCTCCTACACCGGTGCGGCAACGACGACACGGCAACGCACGGCAACGCATGGCCACTGTTTTTAAGGTCCCGAGCTAGATGAACCCGAGCTAGATGAACCCGAGCTAGATCCGCATCTAGATCTAGATCTAGATCCGGCTTTTTTTTTGAATTTCGAAAAAACATACCGCCGGCGCACCGTGCCTGGTTCGCCGGGGATAATTCATCTTACTGCCGGGCGCACCTGCTGGTGCGCCGGCGGTAACTCATTACCACCGGCGCGTTCCCACCGGCGGGCTCGTGGTGCGCCGGCAATAGCCGTTTTTGGTGCGCCGGCAATAAGGCTTTTCCTAGTAGTGTGTGTTATGTAAACAACAAGGAGTCCCTAGTAAGACTCTTGTATAACTAGCTTGTTGATTAATAGATGATTATGGTTTCGTGATCATGAACATTGGATGTTGTTAATAGCAAGGTTATGTCATTGGATGAATGATATAATGGACACACACCCAAATAAGCGTAGCATGAGATCAAGTCATTAAGTTCAACTTGCTATAAGCTTTCGATACATAGTTACCTAGTCCTTCGACCATGCGATTATGTAAATCACTTACACCGGAAGGATGCTTTGATTACATCAAACGCCATTACGTAAATGGGTGGTTATAAAGATGGTATTAAGTATTCGGAAAGTGCAAGTTGAGGCATATGGATCAAGAGTGAGATTTGTCCATCCCGATGACAGATAGATATACTCTGGGCCCTCTCGGTGGAATGTTGTCTAATTAGCTTGCAAGCATGTGACTAGGTCACAAGAGATAACATACCATGGTACGAGTAAAGAGTACTTGTCGGAAACAAGGTTGAACTAGGTACGGAGATACCGATGATCGAACCTCAGACAAGTAAAGTATTGCGTGACAAAGGGAATCGGTATCGTATGTAAATGGTTCAATCGATCACTAAGTTATCGATGAATGTGTGGGAGCCATTATGGATCTCCAGGTCCCGCTATTGGTTATTGGTCGGAGAGGAGTCTCGACCATGTCTGCATAGTTCACAAACCGTAGGGTGACGCGCTTAAGGTTTGATGTCGCATGAGTAGATTCGGAATATGAGATGGAGACCGAAGTTTGTTCGGAGTCTCGGATGGGATCCAGTACATCACGAGGAGGTCCGGAATGGTCCGGAGAATAAGATTCATATAAGGGAAGTTGATTTCTAGGTTTCGGAAAAGTTCGGGATTTTTCCGGTGGAAGACCGGGAAGGTTCTAGAATGTTCCGGAGGGGTCCACCATGGGGCAAACGACCTAAGGGGTCCAACATGGGCCGGAGGGGTCTTGCCTTGCCCTAATGGGCCAGGCACACCAAATCCCAAAGGCCCAGGCCGGCCACCCCTTAGGGTTTCCCAAAACCCTAGGGGGGATCAACTTGGGGGGTAAGTTTCTCCCCTTCCCTCTCTCGGCCGCCGGCCATAGGCTTGGAGGAGGGGCCAAGGAAACCCTGGCCGCACCCCCCTATAAAAAGAGGGGAGGGGGCAGGGGCGCAGCCCTCGTTCACCCCTGCACCTCTGGCCGCCCCTCTCCCTCCACCGCAAGTCTGCTCCAGCTTAGGTGATGCCCTGCAGCTTTTCTCCTCCTCCACCACCACCACGCCGTCGTGCTGCTGGGATTCCGAGGGGATCTACCACACCTCCGCTGCCCACTGGAACGGGGAGAGGACGGGCTTCATCGACATCGTACGCACGACCGAGTACGGAAGTGCTACCGGATTGCAGCACGGGACGATCGACTACATCAACAACGAGATCTAATCTCGTAGGCTTTGGAATCTTCGAGGGTTAGTCTCATGCTATTCTCGTTGCTTCGATCTTGGTAGATTAGATATTGCTTTTCCCTAGATTGGATCTTGGTTTTCGTTCATGTTCACGGTAGAAATTTTTTGTTTTCCATGCAACGAACCCATCAGTGGTATCAGAGCCGTATCTATGCATAGATCTGTTGCACGAGTAGAACACAATGAGTTTGTGGGCGGTGTTGTTTTTGTTGTTTTTAGTTGGTGTACTTTGCATCTTGCGGGATGGTGGGACGAATAGAACCCCAACAAAAACTGGAAATATGGAGACTCCTCACAAGATATTTTTAGATGTTTTTAGAGAGGGAGTCTCCCACCGTCAAGAAACGGTGAAGACGTCCAAACTCGAAAACACAATAGAAGATGCATGCGGATTCCGTTTTCGATGAACTTAGGCTTGTTGTAAAGCTAGCAACAAGCTCAAGAACCTCTCACATAGAAACACTAAGAAGCAATAGGGATATGCAAAGTATGCAAAGGATTGAGCTCCCTAAGACGATGCGATCAAGTTACCCAACCGAAAGCCCCTCTTGATAGTGCAGCTATCTATCCTATAATCCGGTCTCCCAACAACCACCTTGAGACCGGTAAAAGGAAAACCTAGCAAGGCCATACCTTTGTCTTGCGCATCCCGCTTGATCTTGATGATAGCTATTCAAGCTCCACTCAAGCCGGAATGCCTTGCTTGATCATCGTTACTTCGTGAAGACTCACAAATGCTCCCATATACACTATGATGGGAAAGCTCCATTGATGTACATCTTCACATGTCCATTATCATCAAATGGACGGCAAGCCTCAAGCATATGATCCTCTCGAGATGCTCAACTTGAACTTTCCCAACTCAACCTTGATGACGATCACCACTTGCCGTCATCCTCTCATGGGCTATTTGAGATCTCACTTTTGATGCATGCCCATGAAAAGATACCTAACCCACATAGACAACACAAGGGCACATATATGATGGGTTAGTTCATGAAGCATAATTGACAAGACTTACCATACCACGTGACTTCACGTGGCACATTCTTCATGCTTCATGTGTTGACCAAGCTTGAATCTATTCTTCACTCTTTGTATTGGTCAACCTTGTACCTTCTCATGCTCTATCATACTATCTTGAGGTGTATATAGAATTTTCCATTTGCTTGCATGCTCTAAATCTTAGTCAACCATAGCTCAACTTATGAGACTATCATGACACCGACTTAGAGCCATAACTTGAATTCTTCATTTGGAATCAAACACTCAAGATCTTGATCATTCATTGCTTATCACATAAGGTAGAGCGTGGCTAATATTGAGTTCCTCATAAGAACTCCATCTTCATTTCTTCTTCTTGATCATATCACATATATATCTTCAAATCGATGATCTTGATGCCATACACAAGGTATATCTTTATCTTCATGGCATCCATACTTGAATCCAACCATGGACTACAAGTAGTACCTATGGAATATTCCTTCATATAAACTCAATGAAAACATTAGTCCATAGGGGTTGTCATTAATTACCAAAATCACACATAGCTGCAATGTACCCTTACAATCTCTGTTGGAAGAACATTGTCCATGACTACTTAAGATCATAATGCAGCACGATTTTTTGGGGTCAGTTTTGTCGGTGTCCAAACTAAAATGAAACATAAATATGTTTAGTTCCAGCTTGATGCTTCGTTAAATGTTCATTTCAGTTGGATGAGATCCTAATGCAACATGATATTTGTTATATTATGATCCAAATTCATATACTAAAGGGAGGCTAACTTCTGACGAGCGGAGCGAGGCCCATCGCCGGTAGGCTTGGAGCAGCAGCTAGATGTAAAGACTGTTTTTCTGCATGGTGAGCTTGAAGAGGAGATATACATGGACCAACCTGAAGGTTTTGTTGTGCCTGGTAAGGAGGATCTTGTTTGCAAGCTAAAGAGGTCCCTTTATGGTTTGAAACAGTCTCCAAGACAGTGGTATAAAAGGTTTGATTCGTTTATGATTGCACATAAGTTTAAGAGATCTCAATATGATAGTTGTGTTTATATCAAGTTTGTTAATGGATCACCAATATACTTGCTGTTATATGTTGATTGCTGCCAAGAGCAAGAAAGGGATCACTACTTTAAAGTCACAATTAAGTAGTGAGTTTGAGATGAAGGATCTTGGTGCTGCTAAGAAAATACTAGGTATGGAAATTACAAGAGATAGAAAAGCTAGTGTGTTATTTCTTAGTCAGCAAAATTACATTCAGAAAGTTCTTCATCGTTTTAATATGCATGATGCAAAGTCTGTTAGTACACCTATTGCTCCTCACTTTAAATTGTCAGCATTGCAATGTCCTAGTACTGATGGAGATATTGAGTACATGTCACGAGTTCCATATTCTAGTGTTGTTGGTTCCTTGATGTATGCCATGGTCTGTTCTCGCCCTGATTTGTCATATGCTATTAGTTTGGTTAGTCGATACATGGCTAATCCTGGTAAAGAATATTGGAAAGTTGTTCAGTGGATTTTCAGGTACCTTCGTGGCACATCCGAAGCTTGCTTGAAGTTTGGCAAGACCGGTGAGGAACTCGTAGGCTATGTGAATTCAGATTTTGCTGCCGATTTGGATAAGAGATGATCCCTCACAGGTTATGTGTGTGCTGTGAGTTGGAAGACAACATTACAACCTGTTGTTGACAATCTACGACCAAAGCAGAATATATTGCAATTAATGAAGTTTGCAAAGAGTCTGTTTGGTTGAAAGGTTTGTATGTTGAGCTTTGTGGACATGATTCTTGCATTAACTTGTTTTCTGACAGTGAAAGTGCAATATACCTTACTAAACATCAAATATTCCATGAGAGGACAAATCACATTGATATCAAGTACCATTATGTGTGCGACATTGTTGCTCAAGGTAAACTGAAGGTATGCAAGATAAGTACTCATGATAATCCTGCTGATATGATGATAAAGCCAATTCCTGTTTCCAAGTTTGAGCTTTGCTCGAGTTTGGTTGGTATAACTATTTAGCCCAAGTGGTTGTTGGCGCCAGCAAGTGTTTTCTCTTTGTTGTTCAGGACATTGTTGAAGTTGATGCTACAATATGGAATTTGTCTCAAGGTGAAGTTTGTTATATTGTGATCCAAATTCATATATTAAAGGGAGGCTAACTTCTGACGAGCGGAACGAGGCCCGTCGCCGGTAGGCTTGGGTCAAAGCGTAGCGGAGTCTAAAGTTAGCCCATACGTCGTGCCCTGCAGGGGCGAAGGAGGGTGCGGGGGGGCGACAGCCCCCCGCGGTACGGTACGAATCATTGGCACCACCTATATATACATCTTGTAAGCCGCCGGTTAGGCCTGATACGTCCCAAACGTATCTATAATTTCTTATGTTCCATGCTACTTTTATGATGATACTCACATGTTTTATACACATTATATGTCATTATTATGCATTTTCCGGCACTAACCTATTGACGAGATGCCGAAGAGCCGCTGTCGTTTTCTGCTGTTTTTGGTTTCAGAAATCCTAGTAAGGAAATATTTTCGGAATTGGACGAAATCAACGCCCAGGGTCCTATTTTTGCATGAAGCTTCCAGAAGACCGGAGAGTAAACGAAGTGGGGCCACGAGGCGACGACACGCCAGGGCGGCGCGGCCCAGGCCCTGGCCGCGCGGCCCTGTTGTGTGGGTCCCTCGTGACGCCTCTTGACCTGCCCTTCCGCCTACTTAAAGCCTTCATCGCGAAACCCCCGCATCGAGAGCCACGATACGGAAAACCTTCCAGAGACGCCGCCGCCGCCAATCCCATCTCGGGGGATTCAGGAGATCGCCTCCGGCACCCTGCCGGAGAGGGGAATCATCTCCCGGAGGTCTCTTCATCTCCATGATCGCCTCCGGATCGATGTGTGAGTAGTCCACCCCTGGACTATGGGTCCATAGCAGTAGCTCGATGGTCGTCTTCTCCTCATTGTGCTATCATGTTAGATCTTGTGAGCTGCCTATCATGATCAAGATCATCTATTTGTAATCCTACATGTTGTGTTTGTTGGGATCCGATGAATATTGAATACTATGTCAAGTTGATTATCAATCTATCATATATGTTATTTATGTTCTTGCATGCTCTCCGTTGCTAGTAGAGGCTCTGCCAAGTTGATACTTGTGACTTCAAGAGGGAGTATTTATGCTCGATAGTGGGTTCATGCCTCCATTAAATCCGGGACAAGTGATGTAAAGTTCTAAGGTTGTGGATGTGCTGTTGCCACTAGGGATAAAACATCGATGCTTTGTCTAAGGATATTTGTGTTGATTACATTACGCACCATACTTAATGCAATTGTCTCGTTGTTTACAACTTAATACTGGAAGGGGTTCGGATGATAACCTGAAGGTGGACTTTTTAGGCATAGATGCATGCTGGATAGCGGTCTATGTACTTTATCGTAATGCCCTGATTAAATCTCATAGTACTCATCATGATATATGTATGTGAATTGTTATGCCTTCTTTATTTGTCAATTGCCCAACTGTAATTTGTTCATCCAACATCTGCTTATCTTATGGGAGAGACACCACTAGTGATCTGTGGACCCCGGTCCTATTCTTTACATCTGAAATACAAACTGCTGCAATTGTTCTTTACTGTTCTTCGCAAACAACCATCATCATCCACACTATACATCTAATCCTTTGTTTACAGCAAGTCGGTGAGATTGACAACCTCGCTGTTACGTTGGGGCGAAGTTCTGTGATTGTGTTGTGCAGGTTCCACGTTGGCGCCGGAATCCCTGGTGTTGCGCCGCACTACACTCCTCCGCCATCAACCTTCAACGTGCTTCTTGGCTCCTCCTGGTTCGATAAACCTTGATTTCTTTCTGAGGGAAAACTTGCTACTGTGCGCATTACACCTTCCTCTTGGGGTTCCCAACGGACGTGTCAACTACACGCATCACGGCCCGCCGGGAAGCCCGCGTCCGCCGCGTCAAGCTCGAAATAGTCGAGCTTGACAAGGACGACGCGTGAAGATCTTCCACGCCGCCGACCATCTCCGCCAGCACCGGCACCGCCGCGCGCCATATGTCATATAGGCCACATTTTGCTTAGCTAGGTTGCGCTTGCCGGTGTACCACTAATTACGCTTTCAATTTCAAGAACTATGTACGTATGTATGCTCAATCGGAGCAACTATGTCATCTAGAACTATGATCATCGCTAAATTTTACCCGCGCCATTTCGAATTCCTCTTTTCAGTTCCATTATACGGTTTCTATTCTGCGCTACTGCGAATTTCGACAGAACTCGCGTTTTCGGTGCACTGAACTCGGCGTTTTCAGTTTGCGTTTTTTCGGGCTCTGTTAGAGATGCTCTTAGTGTCTTGTTTTTCGGTAGGGGAAGTAGTGGTGTATTATGCTGAAGAGGACGAATTTGAGGTATATGGGGATATCACACAGGTGACAGTTCATCCCATTACATGGTTTGGGATGCTTTATCCGCTCAACAGTTTGTTGATTCATGCGCGTGCTTAGGAAATCATGCAGTGTCCAACTTTAGTTTGGTTCAAGAATAGTTTCCTACAAGCAAGACATGATTTTGGGAGGTTTTCTAGGGAGTCAAAGCGGTGGTAAACGACATCACCGTCCGACCGCTCGCTCAGAAGTCAGAACATCTGTTGCCCATCCCAGATGGCCCACAACCATCTCAACCAGATCTAGCTACGATCACACGTCGAAGACACCAAATTCACCCCTATTTAAATACTAACAAGGAAGGGAACACACGCAGAGTTGCACACGTGACAATATCATGAGTGCTGCTAAAACGCTGCGCAGCCCCGTTCCGTACACAGAGAAAAACCATGTGAAAGCAAACTGGTGAAAACGCATTAGTGTCACCACGGCAATCACCCCAAAAAAAAGTAAAAAATCTGAGAAAAAACGAAGTTGTTAAGGTTTAATATAGTAGCTATTTGAGTTCCGCACAAACTTGGCATTTGTGTGTTGCCCAGTTTTTAGAATAGGTAGCTGAATATTTGAAATACATTTCTCTTAATGTCTCAAGTTTAGATATACATTAGCTTTCCATAATTTATTGCAGCTCATCATTTTCGGCTGATCTAGAATTGAACCGTGGCGATGGGGGTTGTCCTGTTAGCCTGTGCACCTACTACTCGCTCAATGGCCACGCCCCCGCACTGGTTGTGCCACTCTGGAACTTCACCGTGAAACGGCAGATGGTGCTATATATTCTGTTTTCAGAAGAACTCGAATGAAGGAGCTGACGTAATGCATTTCTTTCTATGTTTCTTTGCTTCATACTTAGGATTCTCAACCTTTGAGAAAGATAGCTAGAGCTGCAGATTTGCAATTAGTTTCTTACAAAATATACTGTACAAGCAGATACATGAATAAGTTTAGTTCAGTTTCTGACTATGTAGATTTCAGTTGTTTGGGACTATGACAAACTTAAAGCAATTGTTGTACATGAAATTTTTCTGTTGATTCATGGTATCTGTTCATATTCTGATTTTTTGGGGAGTTCTGAAAGGGTTATGTACCCAATTTCTTTCTGATTACAATTTCTCAACATTAAGTGAATTAAGAAAACCTTTTGGAATCATAGACTAGACTAGAGAGTAGCTCATTTTTCTGTGTTCAAAATGCTAAAGATTTGAGCTTATTTTCCGTCAAAGTTAGAACCTTATGTTGAATCTTGTATTATTAACATTGATGTATTTGCATCAAACTCCAGTCTGAAATAAAAACTCATTGGCCGTAGTTCTGTTATGAGTTTAGCTAGCTTCTAAATTTTTCTCAAGCCTAGGTTTGAATTTTCTAACGCCCTGACATGTCTCAACTTCTCTTCTTTTCCCTCTCTGATGTTTCAAGCTTAAGCTTTTCTAAAGCATCAATATGTAGTTTGCACAGAATTGATAAACAAACTACATGGGCAGATGGCCTCAGCCCCAAATGCTTAGCACCCTCCATTTTTTGCTCTGTCCAACAAGAAAGGCTCGAACGTGAGGACGGCCATTGCGGACAATGATTGGGTGCTTCATCTTGATACCTCCGCGGGTCTTTCTGTGCAAAATCTACAGGAATTCATCACGCTTTGGTCGCACACCTCGCAGCTCACCCTCCACGATGATACCCCCGACTCCATCATTTGGAAGCTCACCAACAACGATGCCTATTCTTGCGCGTCCGCTTATAAGGCTCAGTTCACGGGGACTATTCGATCCTGCATGGATTCCATTGTTTGGAGGGCCTGGGCTCCTCCCAAATGCAAGCTTTTCTCCTGGCTCATCATCCAAAATCGCGTTTGGACGGCGGATCGGCTTGCAAAGAGGGGTTGGCCTAATGGGCGAGTTTGTCCGCTCTGTCGGCGACATGACGAGACGGCCGCTCATCTTCTCTTCAAGTGCCGCCTCTCTACCGGATATGGAACATGGTCAAAGATTGGTTTCACATACACGATTTCGACCCTTCATCTTGGGACGGGTTTGACAATGTTGAAGATTGGTGGACCTCCGTCGTGCTTGCTCACGGAGGCCGAAAGAAAGCTATGGCCACCCTCTTTATGTTGGTCACGTGGGAACTATGGAACGAACGCAACGCTAGGACTTTCAAGCATGTTGACACCATGCCTACCTTCATCTTCGATCGCATCAAATCGGAAGCTAGGACTTGGGTCATTGCCGGTGCCAAACATTTGGGTTTTCTCATGGCGGGAGAGTAGGCTTTTGTGACCTCGGTGTGGTTGTAAGACTTTAACTAAAACTAAAACTAAAACTATAGCTTGGCTTTCCAAGCTTCTTCTTTATCAATGAATTAAGGCAAATCTTTTGCCTTTTCTTCAAAAAAAAAAAAAAAAACTACATGCTACAGGTAAAAATTCTCCAGCAACAAAAGTGTTTTTACTTCACGTGCAAAAATTGATACTAGGCTGGCCCTGCTCTTAGATATACTAGATTTAGATGTGCGCCTTGGCGCACGATCCCGTGAAAATCGAACTGATCTACGTGTAAATGGAAATATGTTTTATAGGATTTAGCAAACAAAGTCAATAAAAATTAAACACACAAAATCAGAATAGAACAACAATGCTTATACACAATCAAGGAAAGAGCGAAATAAATTAACACTTTTATGCTAAAAATAACAAAAGTAACATCTAAATAAGCTCGCCTCAATTCAGTCTTTAAAGGCCACTGCGCACAAAAAAAACTAATTCTAATAAGTAGTTGCACCGCTAAAAGGTGCAGCTTCTGCAACATAGCTTCCAACATGACACTGGGCAGGATCTTGACAGCTTCCATCTCGACAACTTCCATTAGGCTGTAACACAGCAAATAAATGTTGTAATTATACCAAATTAAGAACGTCATGGAATAAAAGAGGTTGGAAAACAAAGGGAATATTATACTAATGTTGTAATCAGATGAAAGTATTTGTAAACCAAGAGTATAATTTGCACTTGGATATATCATAAGAAGAAACCCAACCTTCTAGAGTTGCCTCCATTGGTGAATAAATAAAAATGTAGGTAGTTTTAGACAGGGATTAGCTGATCTATTATTAGTAAATATATAATTAGTTTTGTAAGAGTTCGACAAAGGACATAGATTTTGTGTCCTGCTGAGACCAAGAAATCGATAAGTATATGTTCTCAAAATGATATCAACAAATAAATAGGTGATGCCATCTAACAGTTAGAAGGAAAGTACCCCAGGTCTTACTTGCGGATGACTTATACTAACTATGCTCAAAGGATAAAAAGTACCCTAGTTATTCTTGCTACATGTGCTTGAGGGCACACACTCGACCTCGACAACAATCTATTGACAATGATACTCAACAGGGGTAGTGTAATTGTTTTTTTGGTAGCCAATGAATAGAGTGGAGTCCCTGCAGAACTAATCCAGATTAGGTACAGTTCCTCAATAGCCTATCAATTTGTACAGTATATTTTCGTTATGCCTAAGTAGAATTGAGGCCTGAGTAAAAGCTCGAGGTATAAATCTCTACCTGGTACCAATACAGCCAGCAATCTAGAGGACAACCTTTCGGCAAGGCACAATGAAGCCTTCCGCGACACGTGAAGAAGAATTGAGCCACTCTGGGAGCACCTGAAAGAGCAAATCGAGCAAATCGACAGTGAAATTCATAGTAGTTGTGATTGTGTATTTTGTTCCTTCTACAAAATAATTTGCTCTTCTTCTCTCAACACATGTGCATGATAGTAAATAATTCATAGCGAAGGAGCACACTAAAATGTAGAGATGGCTAAATAATTCCTAGCACTATCTAAAATAATCCATAACATGTATCTCCATTCACGCCGCCCAACCAATCTCCTCGCGTGCCGTCACCCACAAAATATAGGGCAAGTGAATGCAAGAAGTTTCTAATTGCCCACAATCTAGCTGATGTAAGTGCTCAGTTGCACACTCAGGTGTAATCAGTACTAACTAAGATAATATCCACGGAATATTTTTTTTGCTCATGAATCTTAATCATCAACACCAAATGAGCAATACACAAGTTTTTAATTAGAGAAACAGAGGTGGCCAGGCACATGTGGACAGGAATGTGAACATTGACCTTTATGAAAGGAAATGCTGGAGGGAAATATGACTATGGAGATGCACCTATGTTAGTAGGGAGAGAGAAACGAATGAGCTGAGTGCCCCATGGGATAAAACTGGCTTGCATCCAACAATGAAAAATGAAGAATTCATCTTATTAGCTAAATCAATCAGTGTCCATAGTTCAGAAAACCATAAAAGCCGACTGTGTAGGTATACACAAACGAATCTAATATGCATAAGATTCTATAACCATAATATCAGCCTACTTTCCTAGCATATCTTTAGCAGAATGACCGAAAGGCATTTAGCACATGACTGTGTAAATGCATAACCTATCTTGAATGCAGCGATTTGGCTTGCCAATAAAATCTTGGAGCTCAGATACCTATCTTGAGCATGCTCATCCAACATAGAGTACATGCCTAAAACCATGTAAGCACCATTTCATAAAAGAACTACATCAGCAACTAAATTTAGCAAATAATGGTTTTCATATTTTATTGGTCCTCAAGAATTTCATGGCCAGCATAGAGTTTTGCAAAATCAAGCCTAACTACCACTTTTACCAACCAAAAAATGTTGGAATATTAGAGCACCAGCTTATCACACTTACAGTAGCAATTGCCATCATAGCATCGATCTCCAATTCTCTCAATTATGAGCAGAATTTAAGTTATGAATTCAAGGAAAAGAAATTTCACACAAAGAAACATATTTACGGATTGAACTGGATCAAATTTAAGAAAATCTTGTTTATATGAATTCTCTGTACAAATTGATTGATGCTATGTACATGTAATCCGTCACTTTATGGTAATTCTAATCTTGTACAGGTTTAACAAAACATGATAACGCAAACATTATTTCCTTTACAGATGAGTGGAAACAGAAAACGATATCAAAATGTTAGAACACACTGGAGATAAATGTAGCATCTAGAATCAAAGGGGGAAATAATGAAGATAACGTGAGTCAGTTATTTTTAGTGGTTGATGCTAAAATAGTCAAACTGCAAGCATAGACACAGAGATACCAAAAAATCAGGAAAAGCATAAGCTACTTGCCAAGTATTTCATAATTCAGAAGCTGAAATAATAGTGTCATAGTAAATTCAGAAGCTGAAAACTTCAAGCATTGAATAGAGATTAATGTGAATATTTGAATTACTCCAATAGCCGTGAAAAAGGAATAAGAAATTCATGTGACTGCACTTTACTAAGGGTTGAGACATATCCCATGATAAGTTATTCCCTTTTCAAGGTGATAACTACAGTAGAAAACTGAATGTACCAAGAAGCTAGAAACAATAATGTAGAGAACAACAAAGTTTACACATAAAAAGTATGTATTTTGCGTCTCCAAGGCTGAAGCATACAAGAAATATCTGGACCAACATTTTTTCAATATCCAGGAGGGTCATATAGAATTTTGGACAAACGAGAGGAAAAGAATTGTTTCTTGAAGTACCACATGACTTCACCTGCTGACAATATGTCTATCAGATTTAAGCATAGCAAATGTGTATTGCTTTCTAAATATTATTCAATAATATTTCCATGGAATTTATATGCCAACACTTAAAAGGGATAGTGTGGGTGAATGCAAAGCTTCGTTTTCTGCTGAATCAATGCAAATGTAGCTCCATTATTCAAAGCTCCACAGTCATTGGACTATAAAATACCAGACTGCATTTTTATCTATAAAAAGGACTTTTAGGAGACTATGAAGCGCAGTAAGCAGGGCACCTTAATCCTGGCTGAAGAAACACACATAGCACGTTGTCGAATAGACCTGCCCCATCGCTCCCAATACATAATTCAGCAGATTCAGGAGACACCATCTAAATGTCCATAGCAATTGCATGGACTGCGCCTAGCATGTAATTCAGAATACCAATGAGTTAAATTTCTCTGGGAATAAAGAAAATGGTAGCAAGTGAAATCCAATCCATGCTGCTGCGTACCTTTTTTTGTTTTCTTCAGATCAAGGGCAGCGTAAATAGAAAGCAGAAAATGGTGCGTGATGTCGTTGAAGTTCATGACGCACATGTGATGCAGAAATAACAAAGCCTGATTAAGCAGCCAAACAACATTACACAAATAAAACAATGCTTAGATCACATGTAGATACTGCAAAACCTAAACCATGTACGTATAGTCAACTTGCCTTGCTTTGAGATATACTGGGTTGGTAGATTGACAAACGTAAGCTACTTAATTTCAGGTTAGACTAAAACGAAACTGAATGTGAGCTAAATATTTTCTGCACTACATTCAGAGAGTTAGCATGGTGATTATCTATAGTCACTCTCCAAAATGAAGGAAGTGGCAGTGAAAGAGGGAAAGATTATAATAGCCATTTACCTGAATTAAATCATAGAGAACAGAGGATGGAATAGTGTAGTTTAGATCTGCAAAGAACCAGGTCCACACATGGTTGTTAGATGATCTCACTGATAGTAAAATTGTTTTCAAAATTTGACATTAGTGAAATGCTTCGATCCCACCGAAAACCAACACTTACCCTATAACAAAATTAGTGGACCTACTCAAGCATTTGTATAATTCGAAGTAATAGGTGCTTTTATGCCCTATCGATCCCGAATGACCGGATATATCGGAACAAAGAAGAAATACGCCCGGAGATTTCTCATTCCCGAGTGCAAGCGGAGAAACCTTGTGATATGCTTTCGAGAGATCTATGTAATGAGCACACTAACTGCATTCATCTCAAGATTTACTTGAGCATTGATTTCAGCACTACTTTGTTTCGGAAGCAAAATGTTCTCAACCAAAGGAATGGACCTTGTCCTACAACCTGAAGACACATAGCAGAATAAAATCTCGTGTTAGCTGTCTAAGAGAACAAAGAGGCAAAATAACCCTACTCCTCCAGTAAATCATATGTGCATAAAAATGAAAAGAAAGCAGATCATATATATTAAAGAGGTGACAAACCACATGGACAAGTTCGCGAATATAAGAGCCGAAGAATTTTCTGCCAGCTAGGGTAGCATACGCAAAATCTTTATAATTCCAGACTATCACATAATAAAATAACAAAATTTCTCATATGCAACAGTAGTAAAAAACATCCACATTGGTCACCTTCCGACTAATTGCTCACAATTTTTATTGCTGCACTTGTTGGCTCCACCTCATCCTTCAACCATCTATTATCATTAAAAAAGTGAGAACATCAAATAGAAGCAATGAGACGATGATTATCTAAGATATCCAATCATCTGAAAAAGCTGAATGATATATTGGCACTTAAAATGATTTCAATGAGCTCCCTTTCAATGATGTACATTAGGATAATGGAAATTCTTTATTTACTTCCAAGCACCTGTGGAAGTAAGAAAATCAAAAGAAAATCTAGCCTCCACAGACTATAAATAAATTTCTTGCGTCCTCAAAGATAAAGCATACATCAAGAGTATAAATGCATAAACATATTATTTTGTTAAGTGTCACACTTACAATATGTCTTATAAAAATGGTTTCTTCCTTTCATAGCTCTGTAGAAACATTATGTCATGTTAAGTGTCACACTTACAATAAAATGGTTTCCTAAAAACTTTACATTATAAAAATTCCAATTAAGAGTAAGAAGTGTAAGAAACTATCTTTGACATAGGAAGCTACCCAAATTCAGGGAAACTACAACTTGAAGTGCTTGAGAAATAGTCACACAAGTTTACATCGATATATACGTGTGTCCACAAATAAAAGTGCAGCAACTCATAACCATATAGTAAAAATACTATGAGACTACATACCTCAAAGAGAATAAAAAAGTGGAAGACTATCAAAGAACAAATACCCTGAAGTCAGCTTGGTGATTTAGAACATAACACTTTATATTTGTTCGTGCTTTTATGCACTAAGGCGTCTCCACAGTACAACAATGTTAATGTAACTCTCCTACTTTTCTTCTCAATGAATGTGTCAGGTTCTTCACTATCCAGTCAAAAGATAACACTTGATCCCAACAACTACCAAAACAATTAATGAAGTGCATGCTCTTGTTGCTTCTGACCTAGAAAACAAGTAGAATCATATCATAGATTCATCAATAAAATAATTTATCCTAGATGAACCATATAAACAACCAATATGCAGATAAAGATATGTGCAATGTTTGTTGAACCAAAATTGTACCCACAGCCACAACAATATTTTCAAGCAATGACCATGGCATACCTTTGCAATGGCACAACAACACAATCCTGACACCATTTCAACATATTCAAGAATATCCATTTTGCCTTCAACACATTGAATCCTCGCATTCTGAGAAAGCTACATGGTGAAGATACCAATCAGTTTAAGCTCGTCTTAAACGCAAATCAGAAAACATCTGATCTCCTACAAGTTAAGATGTAAATATCTCTTGGTTATGTAGACAAACATAAAAAATAGTTTGGATAATGGATTTAGCTCGCATACCATACAGTATGGAAATCTAGCAAGAAACTGTACTCGAAGCTACGTAGTACACACAAGATAGAAATTTAAAAGCTATTATGGTGAATGTATACCATGGTTAAAACCTGAAAGCGCAAGAACTGGAAAGATATCAATATATACATGAAATAGGCAAGTGCTTGGGGCTGCAGGAAAAATAAACACGGTAAGGACTATGCATTGCTGGGAAAGTAGCACGAGATGAATTATTACTGAAAAAGCTCAAATCAGGTGGTGATTTTGAATGGTCGAACTGAACGATACCATGGCCTGCACTCTCTTTATTTTTCCCTAGAAATCCAAAAAACCGACCTGTCATCGCAAGCTAGCACACACACGAATGTCTTGAGCAAAATAATTGAAAGTGCTAGCACCAAAGAACAGTACCAGCATACAGTTGAGAACGGCACCGCATACAATAATCGGGAGTGTACAGCTGGCTAGAGGAAAGTTGTAGGTTCATAAAAAAGATCTGAACCTATTACTTCTATTACTTGTGTAAGCTCACAAAGAAGGACAGTTTGATCTGCGGAGCTGCTTGTCTGTTAAGCTAACACGAGAAGCAGTTGCAAGCCTATGGTACGGCAAAAAAGAGAGAGTTGTACGAATACCTTATTTCATTAATTGCTGATTAAATTAAGAAAACATATTTTACCGAAAATCAGCCAATATTTGGCATGCCCAGACTTATAAAATAGTTGGCTTGCAGTATCTATACATATCTGCCCTTGAAATCTTAGGCTGCTATTATGAGCCACCATACTTCTGCTCTTCAAAATTCCATTCTATTCAGAGAATGTGTATAAGTCTGAAGCACACTGTATGATATACCAAAGAAGATAATATCAGGAAACAAATAGTTGTGCTTCTACCTGATAAATATTCAACATCTGTATCCGTGATGTAGTTACAATATTCTAATGCTACAAATCCTACAATGGCTTCTTGCACACCAATTGAAGCTACAGATCCTACAGAAGATTAACATGTCACCGATACCAATTGAAACTCTCTGCGATATATTGGAAGATGTTGTGACGCGAGAAAACACACACATATCACATATATCGGAAGGGAAACTGAAATAAAATCAACATGGAGGAGAGCTCTTGGTGATGCAGATTTGGAAAGCACATTGGTAAAAAGCTTATTTTACATGAGTGAACTGTTAGTGACCGGTTGATGCTCCTACCCAAACTCAGACAACCTTTTGCTAAATACCAAAAAACTGACACAATGCAAAATGCAGAACACATAGCACCTTAGGATCAATATATTTAGATAACCTGCAATGCATTTTCAAAAAACAAAAAAGAACATACTGCAAAAATAATGGGCATGGGAAATAAATAAATGGTGGTCTACTCACACCAGCAAATATTGTTTGATTACAAATTCCAGTAATATATTTAGTATTCTAAACGACATGTGTCATTGGTGTGTCATTAGTCGATATCAAAGTTAGGAAACCCAACAATAATCATAAGTGCATATCACATGCCAAAGCAACAGCCAAACATGGTTTCCATGGGAATTGATATGAACTAACCGATAGATATGCGCCTGCAACCGCTCTTGATCAACATAACAACCCTGCTCTTGATCGGAAAAAGACACTGAAATTATCTAGTACTTCTCAAACAGCTGAGAAAGCTGTACATGGGCTTCCAATTAGAGATATATTATTTGATGGGTGTCTCAAACAGTCAATCGCATATTTTTTTCCTACAAATCTACTCATACATATCATTAATGGTAGCTTGCACGTGAAAGTCATATATCAAAAAGTTATACAGATGGGAGTCATCGTTACTGAAGCTAAATTCAAGAAAAAAACGAATTAACTTCACATGTGGTCTGCTTGTATTTCAATCAAACACCTTGTGTGCATAATGGAGAGAACCCACCTGCCATGAAAATTCAATCAACTCTCGGGCAGGTACATCTCTAATCAGATAGAAGTAGAAGCAGTAGATATGCAGATGTTGCTCAACAATCTCACTGGCAATCTGTACAAAAGAATGAAAAGGGAGCAGAGGAAACAAACATGTATGCCCTGAGGAGGTTGATGTGCTCCACACGGTTAAGCCCCTCCTAGCAGAGCGACCTCCCCTACTTCGCTGGCCCTGAGGAGCCCTCCCAACGGCGTCGGGGCCGGAGAACCTGACGGCGACGACCGCAGCGTGACGGGATGCCTGGCTCCTTGGTGATGTGTGGAAGACCAACTTCATGTGCGGGGGTGGGGGATTAGGCTGTACCTTTAATCTGTCTCAATGGCGACGAGGTGGCCTCGCTGCGCATCAACCTCTACATGTCCGTCTCAGTGGCGGCCCGCCCCTTTTTCTTCTTCACCATCAGCAAGACCGACGGCCGCCTCCATAAATCTTCTGTCCCGCTCAAGGCCGGAGGACGACCATGCCATGGACGGGATCTCTGCCATGGATGGACAAAACTCGGGCAGGATGAGCAAAAATCAGAGGAGAAGTGGCAAGAGAAGGAGGGTGGCATATGGAGGGAGTACCAGAGCGCACGAGGAGAGACGGAGAGGAACTGCCAAACAGCAGCAGCCTGTGACTCCTCCCGGCAATGGCGACGACACGAGGTGGTGGGGCGAGCGGTGGCATGCGCTTCCTCTCCCTGCCATGGCGACCAGACAAGGCTTGTCTGCGATGCGAGGGACGACTTGTGCTTCCGTCCGGCGATGGCGACGCGACGAACTGGTGCCGGCGGCGCAAGGGGATTGGAGGAGGATGAAGAGGAGGAGGCGGGCATCGCAAGCGGATTGGGGAGACCACGGGGGAGGGGATTGGGTGGGAGTGTGGGACATCGAGGAAAACCCCAAACTACCCCGACGGGAGAAGATCTTTCTCATGGCCCAAACCGACGCGCGACCAACTCCAAACACAACCCAGCGAATGACGAGTGGACCCAACCGAACGTGGGACCCAGATGCAGCCACAGGGCGGGTAAAATAGCGTCGTTTCATGGCTTCGTCTAGCAAGGGAACCAATGGGAAAGTGTCCACACGCCCCTGCTGGCTCAGAACGAACGGACGAGATGTGCCTGATGGGAAGATCCGACGGCTAAGAAGCTGAAATCGCTGTGAGAGCCCCATGGAAGAGCAACAATTATACCTTTAGATACCGACATTCGAAAGCGAAAATAGCTAACGGAACCCGGGGACGGGCGAGGATGAAAACGCAGCTAATCAAAGAGCGCCACACGGCTAATAAGTCTGTATTTTCAGCAGGTATACAATGTGTATATATTCCTTAATCACCGACATGCACTTAATTAGCATTAAATCCTCTGCCCCCTTCCTCCTTCCTTCCCCACCTTTTCCCCAGCCGCATCCCCTCCCCCTCCTCGCATTAATCAAGCAGGTCAACTCCGTTAGCCTGGGTGATGGCGGAGGCCGTGCTCCGCCTCAACGCGCGGCCGGAGCTCGCCGGTCTGACTCCTCAACCAGAACCGGCTGGGTCAAGGGGCGGCGAGGGAGTCCACTGATTTTGGCTGGAGGACCTCGTCGGGAGCAAGGCATGGTCTTCTCCATCGCTGGCCAGGAGGAGGTGATGGAGGTCGAGAAGGTGGAGGTAAGGTGGGGCGGAGATGTCCCAGGAGCGGAGGAACTCCGCCGCGCCGACGACATCCGCTGATCCATGGCGGTGCTTCATGGCGCTCATTCTATCCATGTTTTTGTCATGTCCGATCTCGATCCTTTTTTTTTGTTCTTGATATTCTTTCGTTCCGTTCATATTTGTGGAGTTTTTTTTCGGATTTGCTTCTGATTCATGGATATCTCTATGAATTTGTGTTGAATCTAGACTGTTCTAAACTACTGTCACAAATCTGGAGTGAGTTTGCTCCGGTGTATGTTTCTCGGGTGAACATGAGCTTCTCTGTATCAACCATGACAACTCATTTCTTGTATAGATGGTTCTTTTTTCGGTGTTAAAATTGTTGATGAGATTTTTGCAACAATCTGTAGAAAATGCACAATTATGATTTGTAAACAGAGGTCTCAAATAGAAATGCACAAATCTGATTCCTTGGTATTTTCCTTAGGAGGAACTTAAGTTTGTGTCACACTAAATTGTCTCAGTTTGACTATTTAGAGTTATAATTGGTATGTTACAAGTTTCTTAGCATTGTAATGCTCTGACAAATTTTTATTTCTAGTACTAATACTCTGACATTTACCTTAACACTTGCCGTATTTCATCTCGTATTCAACTGTATTAATTAGCTGCTATATTAAGTGTGAATCTAAGAGCACACATTGATGATTCTGATCTAGACCTCGCGCGTAACCGGGTTCCAAACGTGCGGGTCGCATTCGAAAGATATTATCTACTTTTTAGTCCGCAGCGAAGCACGCGCATTCTGAGTCTCACCGTTTACTAGTGTATATATATAGTAAGAGCTATATGCACCATTAGTACCTAAACTTGGCATTCGGGTGCATTTTAGTACCTAAAGTTGCAAAACGTGCGTTAGTGGTACCTAATCTTGGTTCTCGGGTTCAGTTAGGCACTAATCGCGTCCAGAGTTGCCACGTAGGATGTTGCATAATTGATTTCTGGTCCTTCCACGAATTTGTAGCTTTCCTTCTTAATTAGGGGAAATTTTTGGGGGTTATTTTGCAAAACAGCATGTCCATGATACGGCTGTATTCTTTCCTTTCGTGGCCGGTTCTTCTCAGCGGAAACAGAGGAGCCGAAACCACCTCGAGGACTCCGCGGCGATCGTCCGTGTCGTCGTCTCTGCCGAGGCCCTGCCGGAGATGAGGTTCCGCGAGTTCAAGGAGGACCCGCCGGAGTATGGTATGGCGATTCCCCCGATTTGCTTTGTCCGCAGCTGCTTTGTTGGTTAACTGTATTGTTCTTCATGGCTGGTACTTCGTACGTTTGATCGGGGAAGATTGAGTAGGTTTTAGAGGGGAAAAATCATGGGAAACACTCGCACTAGTTGTTCTTCATCGCATAGATGTAGTAAAACTTTGGAAATCTCTGATTCCATGCGATCTTTATGTCGAATTCATGTCATGTCCGCCGCCGTGGAAAAGATGGGCGTTTGATCGTAGGAAAATGTAGGGTGTTTGTCCGTAACAACTTTTGCGCCCTTCACCAAAGGATAATGGACCCTAAATGTCTCCTGTAACATGTAGTCGTCCTGGTGCGTGCTCTGGTACACACCGGCCGCGTCCTCCCAAGAGGAGGAGCAGGAGCCCGTGTCGGTCAGGTCGCTGAGCTCAACCTCAGAGCTGCCGCTTGCCTGGCGCACACCGGCATCCTCCAAGCGGAGAAGAAGGAGTGGCCGTCCTGGTCGCCCGCCGTTGCGCCTGCTGCCTGCGTCGTCCAAATTTAATTTGCTGTTGCTCTACTGAATAAGACATCAAGTTGCCTATACAGATGTTCCTCTATATTTGTAGAACTGTAGTACTGTACATATTGTAAGGGCAAAATATTATGTGTTTGCTCGAATGTTATAGATAAATGAGTGTTCAACAATTGTTTGGCAAAGGCAGCACATGGTCTAGCTACAAGAGTTCTTTGATATTTGTTAATTATTATGTGAAGCAGTTTTCTTCTAATGTTTCAGAAAATTAGAGAGTGCAGAGTTTAATTTCAAGAGTTTCTCAAAAAACGAAATGCACAAGTGCACATGCACCTGATACACATCAATGGATGTCGTTCCTAGGAGTAAACTAGAGCTTTTTATTTTTTGTTAGTGATTTACTATTGATTGGGCAGCATGATTTTGTAGGATATATGTCAAGTCCATGTGTTATCTGAATATCTGCATACGTATTTGCAATGAATCTGACAGAGAGTGTTATGTGTGTTATCTGAATTTGCAGTTTTGTATCCATCAGAGGAATCAAATCTATTTACTGTTGAAGTGGTGCATAACGGTTTCTTCTGTGGTTTAAGGGACAATCTGGAGTATGTCGTTTCGTCAGTAGATCACTTTGACTATTTGACAGGTGACACTTGGTCTATGGATTGGATGAATGAGATCTTGAGAAGTCTTGGCCTTGCAAGAGATGGGAAACTTCATTTGTACTGGTGTTTACCAGGCAAGGACATAAGGGAGGGATTAGTTCCATTAGACTGTGATGCAGTGATTAGAAGAATGGCAAGAGCATGTCTGAAAGAGAAAACACTATGTGTGTTTGTTGACCACACCGATTTTCTTAGGCAGCTCAGGACTGATGTGGTACATACTAATGCTCCAGTACCTAACTCTCCTTCTGCAGTGGCTACACCTCCTCCTGCTGCGGCACCTTCTATTGCATCCATCAAAATGGCAGCAGGTGCTGTGTCTCGTGCAGTTCAAGCTATATCAAGTGGATCGTCTAAATTGCCAAACGCAGGTGCATCTCCTCTGCCTGAAGCCTCTTGCAGCTCCTTTGTGGAAGAGTGTGTTAGTGGCAACTTGAGACACAGTGATAGCGACAGCGACAGCGACTTTGAGTTTTATGACAGCGACTACGATGTCGAATATGGTGATGATGACCTATTTGCTGACAATGTTGACAAATCTGTGGGTGATAACAATGAGAAGGAAATGGTTGATGACAAAGAGGATGAGGATGCATTAGATGATGAGACCTTACAACTTGGAGAAGATAATATGGTAGTGTTGAGGAACAAATTGACTGAATTCAATCCATCATGTGACATGGATAACCCTATTTTTGTTAGGGGAATGACATTTAGTGGGGTTGAAGAGTTGAGAAAGGCGTTGGCAACATATGCTGTAAGAAATAGGAAGAAGATCAAGAAAGTGTTGAATGACAGAAGGAGGTTAACTGCACATTGTGCCGCTGGCTGTCCATGGTACATGAGAGCAGGGACTGACTTAAGTCATACAGGTGGTTTTGTAATCAAAAAATATGAAGGCAAACACACTTCTAATTTCTAATTTCTATTACTACAGCACATTTACCCACAGTCAGCCAATCCTGATCTTGATCCTACAAATATACAAGAGAGCATGGTCTACAGAATGCAGCAAGAGGTGCAGCATGGTCTTCTCATCTTATTACTGCTATATATGTTCCATATTAATTGAAGTTTCTTTCGTCTTGATGATTTGTTTCTGTCACCTCATTGCAGCAAAACGAGCACATGCCAGCAAATAGAGTTCTAGGTCCTTTGCCTGAAAATGAATTTATTGCATCTGCTAGAGACAGTACTCCACAATCTACAACAAGGGTCACAACTGCATCAACAAGGGGGAATTTGAGAGCAAGAGGAAGAGGCAGGGCAACAGGAGGAAGAGAAGCTACTGCAGCTGGAACTAGAGGAAGAGGAAAAAGAAATGCTACGGTTGGTAATGCAGATGCAACCACAAGTAGAGGAAGAAAAACAAGAAAACCCAATTCTACGGTTGGTAATGCAGATGCAAACACAGCAAGAGGTCACAACAGCATTCCTGATTTGAATGATGCTATTCCGGAGCTAAATGCACAGGAATGGCCTCTAAGTCAGAATGCACCACAAGCAGATGATGCTTAGATGTCTAGTTGTTTTCATATTGAACCTGTAATTCTCTTTAGTTTCATTGACTAAAACCACAGGTCATGGTACTACATCACATTGTAATTGCATTTTCTTATCAGTGCTGAACCTTTATGTGGAATAACACTGTAATGGTTGCTCTGGTCCAAGCCCTTGTATCAGTTTGCTTCTCTGTTTTTTGCTTCTTCAGATGTGCATGTCTCTGGAATAATAGTGTGTGCAATAGTAGATGTTAACATTCAAAGACACACTGCTTGACAAAGTTAACATTGCTGTTGATAAAGGAGAATCATGTACAGGCTCCCATATTATTATTATAGACGACAAGGCTTATTTCAACAACATATATTATTTTTTGTAGGCCTCTTCAAATAATTAGTGTACAATTACTGTGATATTCATAACATTACAAGGGACAAAGGATCTTGCTGCAGCTTCTTCAGTTAGTTCAGTTACTGTAGCAGCCTGTAGCAGTCTCCGTTATTCAGTTAGTTTAGTTAACTGTAGCAATCTGTAGTCTGTACATCAGTACATGCTGCATTCTCTTGTTTTGCACAATCTGTTCATAATAGTATGAATTCAAACCAGATTCCTCTTTATTTCATTGACTGAAACAAGTTATGAATTTTACATTCATGTTGTACACAGTAAGACCATCTCTTCTTGTACTACTGGTCAAAGGAAACCCCTAGTGAACAAAGCTACACATGCATACAGCACTACAGAACTAGCAACTACACACATGAAAATCATTTCTTTCTTGTTCCTATTTCTCATATCTTCTATGTGATTTGTCTTCAACATCTTCTCTGTCTTCAGTTTCTCGACCTCAAGCTGCAATTCAGGTAGCTTTCTCACAAGCTTCTCCACGTCTTCTTCCTTGTAGATTCCGGACTTGGTTCTGCAAATTAGCGCAAGAAAAATGATGGTCTCAAACTCACTACCAAGTGCAATGTTAACTGAAACTCACTACAAGTGCAGAGAAGCACACACAACCGGAATGATCACCTCCGCAGCTGATTCCCTTCTTGAGCATGTCGCCGTCGGCCTCATCTTTTCCCCCGAGCAGTACACCTCGTCGGTCTGCGTCCAGACCTCGCCTTCCGCCCATGAATTTCCGGCGAAGCCAACGGAGCTACCATGGAGGCGAGACGGAAGTGCCTCCTTGCTGCGACAAGATTGAGCTCTGTGATGTTAACAGTATATTAATATGCAGTCCTTTGCTGCTAACTGGTAACTACATTTACCATCTACCAGCAATGTCAGGCTAGCATAGCACAACGTCTTTTGGTGCTGACCAAAACTGATTACTCTTACCAATTCGGCGCATTAGCTTGTTACTGTGAGAAGGGACAGAGTGTGCTGTGGAGAGTACTAACTCTAGTATATGACAGGATTCAAAGACGAGCAAAGAATCGCTCAAAACCAAATCCACGAATGATGGGAGGGGAGTTGCCGAAGTACGGACCTGGACGGCCGCGCTGCCGTACTTGGGAGGGTGCCTCGGCGACGAAGGGAGCGCCTCCATCCGCGAACCTCTCCAACACCCACGGCCCGCGCCGGCCTCCTATCGCATCAACTGCCGCAGCCTACTCCTTCGCCTAATACCGCCGCCGGCCTAGGCAACCGCCGCCGGCCTGGGCAACCGCCTCCAGCTCTCGAATTAGACCGCCGCCGCCAGGGAGCTCGGGTAGGGTTAGGAAATTAGGGAACTTCCCGTACCTGCTCACTCAAAGGGACAACGGGGGACAGCTGAATCCGAAAACCAAGATTACATACTGCAGGGGGGTTTTTGCAAATATAAATCTGATCTGGCGCCAGTCATCATCCTACGTGGCGTCACACGTGGCAACTCTGGACGCGATTAGTGCCTAACTGAACCCGAAAACCAAGATTAGGTACCACTAACGCACGTTTTGCAACTTTAGGTACTAAAATGCACCCGAATGCCAAGTTTAGGTACTAATGGTGCATATATCTCATATAGTAAAGAAAAGTGTCGCCGTGAGGGACGCAAGCTGAGTCCGGAATATTTCGTCGTTCCCGACATCTCCCGCGCGCGCGTCGCACCAGGCCGCCGCCGGTACGTTTCCTTCTCAGGCGAGGCTACCGCGCCGCCGCTAATGGAGGACGGCGACCCCTCTGCAGTTCCCTCATCTCCCCTGGGGCTCGTTCCGCCCGCCTCCGAGCCCTTCGCGCCGCCGCGGCCACGGCTTGTCGCGGCTGGAGCTCCGGCCGCTGCCGATGGCGACCATGCACCGGCCGATCTCGAGCCGAGACAAGCCGTCGTCGCGGAGTCGCGAAGGCCGCGGATGGAGGAAGGACCTCCGCGGCGCCCGCTTGCCGTTCCTGCTTCTCGATCGTCCTCCGCAGCCAAGCCGGACGGGCGGAAGAAGGCGGCGCCGCCGAGGGCCAAGAAGCTGGAGCTGTCGGATGCTTCCGCGCATCATCCCCCGCATGGATCTCCTCCTCTTCCTGTTCCAGTGCTGCCGGCTTGCTCCGTGGACAGTGCCGTGGAGAACGCCCGTAACCTGTTCGGCACCCTGCCTACAAAGTTAGTTTTTTTTAATTTGATTTCTTTTGTTCAATTATGTACTGTATGTGGAATGACATAGATATATTTTTGGCCAAATTGATGTGGAAATTTGTGATCATACAATGTCATATGATTGTTATTTGATAACTTGAGCTATATGATACCTTGACGTGTGAGTGTTGCAATAGGTGGAGGGAGTGGATTCGAGGGCAAGAGCCTACTGGGAGATGCCCTATTTTGGGGGAAGGAATGTGAGGAATTTGCTAGAGCTGATCTTGAGAGTCTACCACATTTGGTATTAGATATTTTTTAGCACACTCCATGGACAGACCACACCCTTTCACACCTAAACAGTGTCAGCTTCAAGTCTGTCTGACTGTGACGGGTCCGTGTGTGCACGACAGTCCAGCCACATCTACGGCTCCCTGGACCGTTGTCTCTGGGTATGGCTTGATTGAGGGTGCACCCTGCAGCGCAGGTGTGACATTGCAGCAGCGACGGCGGCATCGGTGCGACGATGCGGGTCACAATTGTCAAGAGTGTCGTCCTGTCACAGCTTGGGCCGGAAGATCCACTTGCTGGAGACAATGTTGGCATTGGGAGGCGAGGGCACATGATTCCAAGTGTTGTTGGTGATGAGTGCGTTATACTCAGCGTCATAGCCTTTGTTCGGGTCTTCAAGTGCACCTCGAACTCACTTGGGGACGGGTGAGTACATGTCAAGGACGACAACGAGGAACATCAGACGGTTGGGTGGTGGGATGACCTTGTGGGCGTGCCGAACAGGTGCATCTGGTGCAGGCGGCTTGGGTTGAGACCCAGCTGGGGTGGATGGAGGCCCAGCTGGAGGGTGCTGCCCAGTCGGTCCAGCTGGAGGAGGTCGTCTAGCAGGGGTCTGCAGCCCAGACGGTCCGGTGGAAGGTGCAACCCAGTAGGAGTGTGCACGTCCAGAACCAGATCGAAGTCGTTGGTGGTAGGGGCGTGGTGCACTGCCGGCATCGGGGAGCCAGAGGAAGTAGCTCTAGTAAATCATAAGTAGAAATAGGTGATGCTTGAGCAAATGGATAATTTGTTCAAACACCACGTTCCCAGAGAATAGAGATGATGATGTGACTAGAAGTTATGTCCATGCATTGATAACCTCTATGGTTAGAGGTATAATCCGAGGAAAATGCAAGTTGTTAAATGAGGAGAAAGTTTATGCGGCGTAGTAGAGGCTAAGTCAGGATGACAGAGACATCGAAAAACGCGCAAGTGAGAGTAGTCAGGAGGGGTATTAAAAAAGGAAGGAAGGGACAGGCGCTGCGATGGTTTTCGTGGGGTGGTAGTTGAGTAGGTAGGTAGCAGCATGAAGGGTTTGGACCCAAAATCTATGGGGCATTCTAGCTTGAAATAGTAGCGTGGGGACAATGTCATTGACACTATGAATAGTGCGTTCTGCTTTACCATTTGTCTTTAACGTGTAAGGACAAGAAAAACAAAGGTGAATACCGTGTATGGAAGTGAGGGTGTGAAGGTGATTGCTGTTGAATTTGCGACCTTTGTCACATTGTATGGCTTGTAGAGGTAGCGCAAACTAAGAAGAGACATATGCGCGAAAGGAGGACAAGGTGCTGAATGCTTTTGACTTAAGATGGATAGAAAAGGTCCAAGATAGTGAGTAAAATCATCAAGTGTAACAAGAAAACATGTATAACGAGAAACACTTTAAATTGGAGATTTCCAAAGATAACAGATATTTATAACCAATTCCGGATGTTAATTTGAAAATTCATGTTTCAGTATCCTAATATTATGCACGTATTTTTGTAGAAACAAATAGGCATTCTTTTATGTCTCTGTTAATATTTCAGTTGTTAGGAGGACGTGGTACATCATTTCTTACTAATTTAGTTCTTTTGATGCAACATCTGTCAGCTGACCAAATAATGGAACCCTAAGTCTAGTTTATGCTTGTTTAACAGTAACATGATCAAGCGTGCGGAGCGGCCAGGTTTTTGTTTGATAGGAAGTAGAGTCACTGTGCTGGTCAACCGCTACATCACATTTTGTTGTCCAGAAACAATTATCAATATGTATAAGGTGAGCTTTTTTATAATAGTAAATGTGCATATCTTGTGTTTTGTGTTCTAATATTTCTTTTAGGTTTCTGTGACTCCTGAAACAAGATCAAGATGTATTAAAGAGGCATTAGTAGAAGAGCTTGTAAAAATAAGTCTTGGAAAGAAAGTGATTGCTTTTGATGGCACTCATATCTACACAAGAGAGTGGATTTGGTGACTGGGTGTATACGTGAGCACGCGGTTATCACCGTTGGATTCGCTTTAAGATACTAGCCTCACAAACTGAGGCCAAACGGCGTGAAACATACTTTTTCTAATCCCACCGCGAGCCGACCTGTTGACTCGAATTGGGCCGCCTCTGCCCACTCTCTCTCCCAACCAGTCCCAACACCTTCGCCGCATCACAAGGAGGAGGCCGGCGGCGGCGCCATGGAGAAGGGCTTCCAGCACCAGCACCACCTGCTGGGATGCGAGAAGATGAGGGCGCGGCGGGGCTTCCAGCACCAGCACCAGAACTCGTGGTCACCCGACATCGAGCGGGGCGAGGCCTGAGAGCGGTGCCGCCGTGGCCTGATGCGCCGGGCGTCCTCATCGTCCTCGCTCAGCCGCGCGCACAGTGTCACCGACGATGACCTCAAATCTGTGTGGCTGCCTCGATCTGGTCTTCGAGTTCGAGCCGTCCGCGCGTGGGGGAACCGCGTTACCGTCGAGCTGCGTGGCTTCCTCGATCTGGGCTTCGGGTTCGAGCCGTCTGCGCGTGGGGGAACCAGCAAATCGAGCTCATTGTAACGGCCGGAGCAGCGAGTGGCCGTAACTTGCACGAGCGCGGCCAGCGAGGGCGTACTTGGAGTGGTTGCTCCGGCCAATGCTTCGTGATTGCTGCAAGACATATTACTTGCTCGCCGTGGTTTTTCGATTTGGTCTTTGGAGCTGCACTTTCCCAAACAGAGCCTAAATCGCTGTTTAGATACGATTTACCCAATGCTTTGTATCTTAGGCCGAATATTTTTGATGGATTGTGCAGAATTTGTAGTGATTTGTTCACCATCTGTTCTTGGAAGATTATTTGACTGAATGTTTGCTTCGATGTTGGGCCACTCCTTTGGATCTTCAGCATGATTTTTGTGCGTGACATGGTCCTGAACTTGTGTCAGCTCAGATTAATTGGATAATTTCACTTTCACTTTCAATTTCACGGAGTAGCAGGAGCACAAAGTACCCTCCTCCTTGACTTTTCATCCAGACACAAATTCAATCGATGCCTGGCTCCTCCGTCCTCGCCGCGTTCGTCCTGGCCGCCCAGGTTGCACAGCATCGTCGTCTTGGAGCGGTCGGCGGGCAGGTGGACCATAGGAGCTCGGCCACTCCTCCCCTTTCCTTTAGACCAAGACCCGTCACTTCTCCGGCGCCGCCCTCGACAGCTCCTCGTGGGCGCCGCCCTCCACAGCTCCTCATGGGCGCCACCACCGGAAGCTGCCGACATCCGCCAGAGCGGCTCCTCGCGCGCGCCTTCTCCCCAACCGCGGCTACCTTGGACCCTGGCGCCGCCCCGGTCCAAGGGAGGGGAGGGCAGGGCAGCGCTCGGGGGGAAGAGGCTTGCGGGCGGAATCGGCAGGCGACCATGGCCAGGCTCTTGTGCTGTTGTGCGTCTGGTGGAGGATAAAAGGGAATAAGAAGGGGAGCCACTTTAATTAGGACCACACGTCTTGTTCCGATCTCTTCACGGATAAACGGCAGAAGACACGGCGTTGGACACGTGTTGGATAGAGACCGCGTGCTCACGTATACACCCGGTCACCAGGCTTCATCCGATCTACACAATCACTCCTTTCTCTTTTGAACTTGAAGAGGAATTTGTCGTCAGCTTGAATGAAGGTGATAGTGATGGTGCACCGAGGTTTGTGCAGTAACTTTTTTCACGTAAGATTTCTATATGTTATATTTCCTTTTTTGTGAGTTTCTAATTATATCTTTCATGATTTATTTTCAGGGTCAGTTATAGTATCACAATCCATTTTGCTAAGTCGCTGAAAATGCAAGAAATAGTCGAGTATTACGATGGAGAACGAAGTGGTGTCTCTCAGGATACCTTACATGCCATTAATGTTGTTGTGAGAGCATTATCTTCGAGGTAAGGGACTCTGTCTCGAGTTGCTCTTGCTCGGTATTATGTTTCTACCCGACTTTGAGCTCTGGAAGTAGAGAGTACATGGCCAAATTTTGTCGAGTGCCTTTTGAGAGAAGTCATTACCAAGGAATGGGCAGGACTTCATCGAATCTATGAACATGCTAAACATGGAAGAAAACACAGATTAGGGAGAAATGGAAATTGAAGATGATAAACGAAAGTGGTGCTTTGTTCTCTGTGATGATCAAGTCAATGCATCAGAGTAAGGGGTATGGCTATGATGATAGTTTGTTTTTTCGACTTTTCAACAACTATTAACAATGGGTCAATTATAACCAGTTCTCCAGCTACCATGTTTTCCTGTAGTTTTGATCATCTAGAACTATATCCGTTAACTGCACATGAAAGTTCGGCATGAAGCAGTAAAGCCATGGCACTAATTCTTACTGTACCAGTCAAATTCAGCTTACAATGGACTCCTGTTATATATGATTGCAAGTTAACAGTAAGAACTATTGCATAAGCAACTTAAAGTAATTGTTCTTCCTCCAGTAAGAACCTGATGCTACTTTCTCTAGTGAGACTTGCTCCTGTTGGGTTCTCCTTATCCCCTTAGCAAGAATCTTATCTAAATACCTATGTTGAAGAAAAAGTTTGTACGAGGCACTTCTTCCATCTATGGTGTCATTGATACTTTCAAATAAACATTGGTTAACAAATTCTCTAAACACTAGGTGGAAACATATATAACAAAATGCACGGCAATTAATAAAAAAAAATGCATTGCATAGCCATACACGTTTCGTAAAAATGCATCTCATGGCATACTATGTTCATTTCCTAACCCTGTTAACTCTTTTATTTAATTTTGCTTTAATTTGTTCCTAATACCGTTCCTGGTTTCTTGCCACTGCAGTTGTCTCAATGCGCCAACGACATTTTTTTCAACCAAGTTTGGTCCAGTAATAGACACTAAAGAGGGGCTGGAGCTATGGCAGGGGTGCTACAAGGGAGTTTGCTTGTCACAGTGTGGTCTTGATTTGACTATAGGTGCTGTTATGCTCCCTAGATTTGGCTTCACAGTATATAACGGTTTGCAACTACTAGCCATTTTCTTGGGGGAAGAACCATATCACATGTCTTGTTTTTTCCTGCATTTTCTCCAACATTGCCACATACCACTTCTGGTGTTTGCTGCTTTCCATTCTCTTTGGATCACCAAATATTGCAATGATGTAGTGACGAATCGGCTAGAATTTTCTGGATCCATTCACTTCCCTTTTTGATGCTATACTTCGGCTGCTCATGCAGTCATGCACACAACCAGACAAATTGTTAAGCCTTTTTTTAAAATGGTTTACTTAATAATAGTCTGTTCATAACTAAATTGCAATCTCGTATAGTATGGTATTAAATCTTTAATGGTTGAAGAAGTGACTATGATATGTTTTTGTTATTCAGATACAACTGTAGCACCCTTTTATAAACCAATTTCAGTGGTCACGTTTGTCGGTGAGTTTTTGGGTAGAACTGACCTCAGCCGACCATTATCTCACAAGGAATATGCAAAGGTATTAATCTTCAGCCAAGGAAATCACTGGCCCCATCGATATTTAAATATAAAATAGATAGTGCTGTTAAATTTTTATTTTCTAATGATTTTCTTGTTGATATACAGATAGAAAGAGCTTTGAAGGGGATCCAAGTTGAAACTATCCACCAGCCTGATAAAATTATGAAGTACAGAATCAAAGGCCTAACTGTTGTGCCTTTGAAAGAACTCATGTACGTTTTCTATATCACATATCAAATAAAGCAACAGAAAAAAGCTAGTACTTCGTATTTTAACATTTATAGGTTATTCGTATGTGACAGAATCTTTTGTCTTGTGCTATTACTAGGTTTCCTATAGGTGATGATGGCATTATGACCACCATTGTTGATTATTACCAGAGTCGGTATAATCGCAACCTGGAATACATTCACTGGCCATGTCTACAGTGCGGCGTCTCTGGCCGTCAGATTTTTTTACCAATGGAGGTAGAAACTTTGTAAACTGAATATGAAATTTGTCGTGTTATATTCTTTTGATGCATAATTTATTTCTAGGTTTGCAAGGTTGTGCAAGGGCAGAGATACCGAGAAAAACTTAGCACCACACAAGCTGCTAAGTTGCTGAAAGTAACCTGCAAACGCCCTCATACTAGGTTGAAAGGAATTATGAAGGTATATTTCATAGTCGTAGTTATTTGCTAAAAGTTTTTTCGCGAAAACGCAAAAGACTTGCGTTTCGATGCATTGATAGATAGAAAAAGGTTATATGTACATGTCCACAAAGGAACCAACACCCCGCACTACAACTCGACCCAAGAAAGGAGACCTAGTCTAGGGGAGGATCTGGCGGACACACCCCGGGCTCCTGCGCTCGCCCACTGTTGCGCCTCGGTCTTGATGTCGTTGAGCAGGGAAGGCACCGAAGGTTGCGCGTTGTCAAAGATCGCAGCATTCCGGTGCTTCCAGATCCACCACGCCGTGAGCATGATTATCGACGAAGTACCCTTGCGCAACTGGCGGGGAGCGGTCCGCACCGCTTGCGACCACCACTCCACGAAGTCCCCTTCCGAAGCCGGAGGCCCCGAGGTGGATCGAATCCACGAGAGGACCTCGAACCAGATCGTCCTGGAGAATGAGCATCCAGTGAGTAGATGCGTCATAGTCTCCTCGGATTGGTCACACAGCAGGCATCTGGGCGCATGTGGCAGACCACGACGCGCCAGCCTCTCACCCGTCCAACACCTGTCCAGACAGGCCAGCCATATAAAGAATTTCACCCTAGGAGGCGCCCAGGACCTCCAGTTCAACTCCCATGATGCTGAGGTGATCCCCCCGGGAAGAGGGCCTCATAGCAAGAATGAGAAGTATACTGGCCGTCGTCCGTCGTCCACAACCAGGTCAATGTGTCCTGCTCCCCCGAAAGCTGGACTTTCCTCAGTCTGGCCCAAAGTTGCACATATTGCCATAGTGCAAGGGGACTCGGTGCTCCAGCTATGTCGGGAATCCAAGTGCGGTCAACCAGTGCCTGATGCACCGTACACACCCTTCTGCGCCGTTTAGGAACCAGCGCGAACACCTCTGGCGCCATCTCCTTGATGGACTTGCCGTCCAGCCAACGGTCCTCCCAGAAGAGGGCGGACTCTCCGTTACCCACTACCATCGAGGTGGAGGCCGCAAAGATGTCCAGCTCCGCCTTCGAGAACTGCATGTCTAGCCCGCGCCATGGTCGCCGGGGGTCCGTGTGCATCCTCCACAGCCAACGTACCCTAAGGCTTATGGCCATCCGTGCAAGGTCGGGGATCCCCAACCCCCTAGGTTAAGCGGCCGACACACCTTTGCCCAATTCACGTGGCAGTGACCTCCATTGGCCTCTGCCCGGCCCACCCAGAGGAACCCTCGCAGGATCTTGTTGATCTGTTTGAGGGTCTTTTTGTTCAAGGCCAGTACCATTAGCTGGTGCCGCGGGATTGCCGCGAGCACAGCTCGGATCAGCGCCAAACGTCCGGCTTGCGGCATCATGGATGCCCGCCATGTCGGCAATTTGTCAGCTAGCCTGTCCAAAAGCGGCTGGAAGGTCTCGGCCGACAGACGCCTAACCGATAGGGGAATACCCAGGTACTTCACCGGGAAGGGCGCTAGCTGGCACTCCATGTGCTCTGCAGCAGCCACAGCTTCCTCATCCGAACAGGCAATAGGGGACACCGAGCACTTAGCGAAGTTGGTGCGTAGGACAGAAGCCTGTCCAAAGAGCTCCAGGATGTCGCGGACCGCACTCAGCTCTGCCTCGTCCGGGTGACAGAAGATCACCACATCATCCGCGTATAGCGACACAGAGGTCACCAGATCTCGCCGCGCCAACTGTCGCAGCATTCCCAACTCAGCTGCCTTGGCGAACACCTTGTTGAGCGAGTTCATCACTAGGACAAACAACGATGGCGACAGTCCCGTCCGATGCTAGATCGGGGGGCCTGGCTCGCCATTGAGCATCACCCGAGTACTGGCCGCTGGGGTGGGGAGGCCAGCGAGGGGGCGCGTGGCGGCTGCGTGAGCCGCGGCTGGAGGAGCCATCGTCGTCGGAGGCCAACCACCGGCCTCCACGACGGTGGCCGTCGCTGCTGCCGTCGGAGGCCATGGCGCGGAGGAGGGGAGAGGAGAGGGCTGGGAGGAAACCTACCGGCAGGGGCTCGTCGTCGGCGGGGCTACAGGCTGGAGGGGAGGGGGCGCGCTGTGTCTAGAATCGTGCGGCCTCATCTCCCCCATTCATCGTAGAAGTTCCTAGAGATGGAATACTTGGTGTAGCCACTCCAAGATCCAACCCTCTTTAGTTGCAACAGCAAGCAATCTGTTAATTGCATCTCCCGTTCATAGTGAGCAAGCTTGTCATTTAGGTGTTTGCATGCGCCTGGAATCTTATTGCATTCAAGTTAAGTCGTTTAAAGTTAAAATGTGATGGAAAATACGGTCGTTAGTTGGTTCTCGAGTTTGAACATGCAAATATGCACAGGTTGTTGAAAACAGCTATATAAAAGTCCAAATTAGATTGAACAACGTTGATTAGTATAAAAAAAATGTCCATCGAAATAAAGAGGAAATTGTTGTGTGCATGAGTTTGCGGCAAATTTTCCTTGCGAGTTCTCGTGTGTAACACCCATGCCTACTGCAAATCTGGGCTACATGTTATTGGGCTGTGGGCCATATGGGCTTAGCAAACAGTCAAGACCTGCAGTACAAAAGGGAAAGGATAGGCATGGAGAAGGGCATGGCAGAACTGCAGAAACTGAACCCGTCTCCTTCCTCTGTCCGTCCCTTGTTCTCTCTGGATCTTCTTCTTCCTCATGGTGAGGTTGCTCTCAAGAAGCAGCTTTGTATCCATCTCATGTCCCGGCTATCGCTGGTGGCCACAGGATATTACATCGTGTGCTATTGATCTGTTATTGGGCGAAAAGCCAATAATGTTAATATGCTTGTGCAGTTTGGTATTTAGTAGCATATGTGCCATTTTTAGTTCCTATAAGCATTTTATTTGAGCTGCTCTTATTGTTCTCAAGATATTTTTCCCACAGGTTGCCAAAAGCAATTTTGACCTTGGAGAGCTCACAGAGGGGGAGTTCTCGGCCAGTGGGTTTCCCAAAATGCTCTATGGATCTGTCCTACCAACACCATTGGTATACACACTATATTTATATATTTTTCTAATTACCATTTATTTATCAATTCTAAGATTTGCTTGCTTAACATCATTTCAGTTAAAATATGGAAATGAAGAAAATTTTATGCCCAGTGGTGGACGATGGAATATGGTTAACAAGGTGATGCCAAATTTCTAATTGAACTTATAATTTTTTATACATCGTTAATTGGATACAAACTGTTTGATATGTCTCAATACAAGGAGCAGAGAAACTGGAGGCCATTGAGTGCTTACTATATGCATTGGGTAGGATATATCGAACAGTGGTCACCATATAATTGAGTAAAAGACACAGAAGTCCTGTTTTCTACACACTCAATTGAAGTTTAGACACTTCAGTTTTCATGTGATAAATTAATGCGAAATATGAAATAGCATCCATGCTTAAAACAGATGTGAAGTGATTAGCGCACGAGCCCAAAATATTTAAGCTTTATAGTACTTTATTGCAAAAAAGGAATACAAAATGGGATCAAATAGGGATGTGTCATCCCCTCTCTACCTTTTCCAGGAATTCTCATTGGTAGGGGGTGCTCAATTTGCATGAATGTCCGCGGGGCTTGCTGAACTCCATCTGTGTGGAATCTGTATATTTAGGAAGGTCATGTTGTGAAAATCGTCCATTTAGCAGATTCATTGATTGTCACATAACCTGTATTAACTAATTCAAGAAATGCTAGTCAGTATTACTCCCTACGTCCTGAAAAGGATGTCTTAGATTATTTAGACAAATCTGAGACGTCAGGTGTTGTTTTTACCAATAAACTGGAGCTTTTCCGGATCAATTAGAAGTAGCAGCAGGCAGTCACAGCAGGAGAGGTGTCTGCATGGTTCACCTATTGAGAAAAGTGACAGTGTTGGTCAAAGTGGAAAAAGGCTGGAATGCAGGTTTGCCACATTGACAATGTTTGTTGACTGTATGACTTTTTTATTATTTCAGAAATTGATCGATGGAGGAAAAGTAGAACGTTGGGCTTGTTTGAATTTTTCAAAAGTGCCAGCTTTGAAGGTGGAGAGTTTCTGTACTCAGTTGATCAATATGTGCAACGACATGGGGATGGTATGTTCCTTGCTTCCTTTAGTGGCTTCACATGCCAATCTTTTAAGTTATCACACATATGTACTGAGATAAATCAAATCTTTCGCTCCAAGGTTTTTGAAGGACAGCCATTGACACTGCCTCAATCCACCAAATGCATGGACATACAATCTGCTTTGAATGCTCTTGACTATCATACTTTGGAATTGTTTGCTCACCAGGGAAGACCCAAGCGGTTGCAGTTGCTTATCGTAATTTTGCCAGAAGAAAAAGGACACTATGGTATGTAAATCTTTGGCGGTTAGAAGTTCTATGGTTTCATTCCTTCCCTAGTGATATATGTTGTATATTTTTGTAGGTACTATTAAGCGCATATGCGAGACACAACTTGGGATAGTATCGCAATGTTGCTTACCAAAGCATGTGAAAGAACATGCAAATGCTGAATACCTTGAAAACGTTGCGCTTAAAATCAATTTGAAGGTATACATGTATCCACACCCCCTGCTTCACATGTCTCTCCGGATGGTGTACTGTTGGTATTTACAAAAGGAATACCTTGAACCAGGCCGGAGGACGGAATGCAATTCTCCAGGAAGGATTACCATTTTTGTCAGGAATTCCGACAATCATTTTTGGTGCGGATGTCAGCCATCCCTCACCAGGGGTGTACTCACCTTCTATTTCAGCGGTTAGTATCTTCATGTTGATTACATTGTTCTTATTTGTTTACTGACATTGCCTTTTGAATAGAATGTCAAGCAGCACATTTTGGTTCTGATTTACCATGATTTTAAAGCTGAGCTTAAGATCCTTAGAGCCTCCAATTTCTTTGTGGTTAATACATAAAGCACAGATGTCACTATCTTGCAATGCTTGTAGGTAGTGGCATCGATGGACTGGCCCGAAGTTGCGACATATAGATGTGTAATCTCCGCCCAACTGCCAAAGCAGGAGATTATAACAAATCTGTTTCAGGTTACTCAAGATACAAATGGTTGTGTAAAAACTGATAGCATGATAAAGTAAGGATGCTTTTGATTGGTATCTTTTATTTGCCCACTCTGAATCCTCACATGATTGATAGAAAACTGAGATACCTTTTGTTTATTGTAGGGAGCTTCTGTTGAGTTTCTACCAGAAGAATCACCGTAAGCCTGAACGCATTATTTTTTACAGGTCTGTTTATCAAATTATGATATTTCTTTTGTTGTATGCTCTTGGATGAGGCCTCTTGACCGATCATTATTGTGCATAGAGATGGAGTAAGTGAAAGCCAATTCAGTCAAGTTCTGCTTCATGAAGTAGATGCTATCCGAAAGGTGACACCTTAATTCTGATTTTTAAAGTCTGAGTTTATTATCTTGCTGTATTCATGATTATATCGTTCCCCTTTTGAAGGCATGTATGTCGTTGGATGAGTACTATCTTCCACCAATCACTTTTGTGCTTGTCCAGAAAAGACACCAGACAAGGCTCTTTCCCTTCGTGACGACCAGGGATCCTGAACCCAAAGGGATCCTTCCTGGTTAGTGTACTGTTCACTTTTTCTACTGTAGTTTCCCGATCTTCACCCAGTGTTTCATCTGGCTTATCTTATTTTAAAATTTGTGAAATGGGCATTTATCTGTATCGTTTTAATTTAATAGGATCTTATCTCTAGAGTTAGTTTGTAAGATTGTTTAGTCGTCTGAGCTGCCCGATCGTCGAGCTACCAATCACTTACCTTGGTATACCCCTGACCGTGAGGAAACCCACTGCTGCGCAATTGCAGCCCGTGGTCGACAGGGTCGCGGCGAAGCTCCCTACCTGGAAGCCAGGACTCATGGACAAGGCTGGCCGCCTGGCTATGGTCAAATCCGTCCTAGGCGCCATCCCGATCCACCAGCTACTAGTGAAAGCCCCTTACAAAAAAACCATCAAGCTGATCGTCAAAATCCAGCGAGGTTTCCTTTGGGCTGGGCGAGCTGACGCCAAGGGTGGCCATTGTCACGTGAATTGGCAGCGGGTGGCGAGGCTGATCTCCCTTGGGGGCCTGGGCGTGCACGACCTGGAGCGCACGGGCCTCTCCCTGCGCTTGTGTTGGCTATGGCTCAGTCGCACCGATTCTCGCCGTGCCTGGCATGATCTGGACCTACAGTTCACCGCCGAAGAGCGTGCCCTGTTCTTCGCATCCACCACGATGCAGGTCGGGGACGGACGCAAGGCCTTGTTCTGGGAGGACAGGTGGCTCAATGGACGGTCCATCGGCGAGATCGCGCCGCTGTTGTATGCTTGCATCCCCAAGCGCAGAAGGAAGCTCAGGACGGTGGCGGACGGCCTGGGCACGAGACATCCATGGCACGCTCGGGCTCCATGAGATTGGGCAGTACCTCTTGATCTGGCAGGCCATTGACGGCACACAGCTCCACGACGCCCCGGACCAGCTGCTCTGGAAGTGGACGGCCAGCGGCAACTACTCTGCCAGCTCTGCCTACCTTGCCACGTTCCAGGGTTCCACCCTCTGCCCGGTGTGGAAGCACATTTGGAAAGTTTGGGCGCCACCACGGGTCAAGTTTTATCACTGGTTAGCGTCCCAAAATCGATGCTGGACTGCCGACCGGCTGGCGCGTCGAGGCTTGCAACACCACCCCCGCTGCCTGTTGTGCGATCAGGAACCCGAAACCATGCGGCACCTAGTCATCCACTGCCCCTTTGCCAAGCAAGTTTGGCTCGAGGCTTTGGCATGGTTGCGTTTGTCGTGCCGCACGCCACAGGACACGGACGATTCTATCTTCACTTGGCTGGTGGAAGCGAAGCAAACGACGCCCAAACCTCTCCGCAAAGGGCTGGGATCAGCAGCGCTGCTCCTGCCATGGATGATTTGGAAGCATAGAAACGACTGTATTTGAGGGAGCACGGCCATCTGTGCACGACCTGATGTCCAAAGTCAAGGAAGAGGCATCCCTCTGGGCCAAGGCGGGTGCTATGGGGCTTAGGGTAGCGTTGCCGGCGACCTGGGATGTGCACTGAGTAGCTGAGTATGTACGATGTATGCTGCCTCCTAGGAGGATTGTAAACAGTCTATCTTTTCAATGAAATGAGACGCAAAGGTCCTTTGCGTTTTCTCGAAAAAAAAATTTGTTTAGTCGTTTCTGTGTTTGTTAAGATTCTGGCCTTATGCCATGGGCTATACAATGCCAGCCTTTACCTCCCTAAGGGCAAGAAATACAGAACCAGATTTATTATCCTCTCACTTCTTCCCCTGCCTGTGTTGTGCGACAACCCCTTCACGGCTGGAGTCGTGATCCAGGGGTCCGGCGTAGTACCCTCTACTTGACATGTGTGGTTGATGCTCACCATCTTCATGGCGGTGCCACATAGTATGACCATGATCAATTTGTGCATCAATCACTGAATCTGGGTACACACATTGCTGCTGTCAAGGACAAAAGGATATACATTTGAATTCAACACTGCAATCTCCTTAAAAGTTTGTAAATTTAATTGGATCTGGAGGCGACATTGTTGTTGTCAAGGACTCAAGGTTAAACCTGGAAATGGATCAATGTCCAGTCCAAAATGAAGCTACCCAACTATTGTCCAAATATAATTGATCCAGTCCACATCCAGTCCAGATAACAATGAATAACATCCAACTCCATCCAAATCCACATATAAGTCCAAGAATATCCAAATCCACATATAAGTCCAAGAATATCCAAATCCAAATGGAGCTAGAACAATCGAGCAGGTCACCAGGCTATCTGCACCTGAACAACAACGTGCATGCAGTGCGTACGTACTGCAACCCGTACATGGAGCATGTCCTGACCAGGCTAGCTTCAATCCATCGATCAGTACAATCATGCATCGGCCAGCTCAGTGGCGCGTACATGCAGCGCGTACGTATACTGCAACAATCATAGGATGGATCAATTGCTAGCAACAACGTCCAATGGATCTTTGATGGATCTATCGCCTGAGCTCAACATTGTCCACTGTTTATTGGAGCTGAGTTTAAGAGAAGTCTGGGTCCAAGATAGTCCAGTCCAACATAGTCCAAGGTGAGTTAGGTCCAAAGCCAATGGACGGGGCATGTCCAGTCCCAGGTTTAGGGTCCACCTTGATTCAAGTGTAAGATCCTCTCACTGTATTACTCACGAATTCACCAAGGTTGGATACAATTCCGCAGCGTCACGCTGGGAGGAGAATCGCGTCCGTAGCCGGAGGAGGAAGAAGGGAGTCTGGGACAATGTCCAGAATACAAGTCATCAATCGATCCCCATCGTTCTTGGCCTGACCATCCTTAACACCTACTCCTGTCCTGGACCTAGTTGGTCCACTCTTGGGTTGTAGCTTGGGCCGCTTGATGGGCCTCCCGTATCCTTTGCCGCTCGTCCGTCCTCTGCTTCACCTTGACAGCTTCAGAGAGGTACTGGGTCCTGACAATACCCCTCCCTGTAGAACCAGCTTGCCCCCAAGCTGGTGCTTGCGGGAAAGCATTGACGATCGCGAACACGGGCTCCCAGGATTGGCACTCTGGCGGTAACCCTGACCACTGGATACGTACCTGGGGTACTTGCTTGCTCCCCCTTCTGATGATGCGCTCATCGGTGACAGATAGTGGCTGGACAGCAAAACATGCATCAACAAATGTCAATGGTAGGTCAGTACTTACAGTGTCTTGGGGACGAATGGCTTTTTTGAGTTGGGACACATGGATGACGGGATGGATGCGGGAAGACTCGGGCAGCTTCAGCTTGTAAGAGACGTTGCCGACCTTGCTGAGGATCTCATATGGTCCAAAGAATTTAAATCCCAGTTTCTGTGAGGCTCGTTGCGCCACTGACACTTGCACATATGGCTGTAACTTCAGGTACACCCATTCGCCCACTTGGAATGATCTTTCTAGTCGCTTCTTGTCTGCTTGCGCCTTCATGCGCCGTTGAGCTCGCTCGAGGTGATGACGAATTAGTGGCAACAGGTCAGCACGCTCCTTGAGCCACACATCTAACTCTGTATGCCCAGTTGCTTCGGCTTGCTGGAATCCAAAGTGACGAGGTTTACGGCCATAGAGTACCTCAAAAGGGGACCTGCCCAGGGCTGAATGAAATGAGGTATTGTACCAATAAGCTGCCAGTGGTAGCCACTTTGACCAATTTTTTGGGTTTGAATTGACTAGGCATCTCAAATATGTCTCAAGGCACTGATTGAGTCTCTCAGTTTGCCCGTCAGTCTGAGGGTGATAAGAAGAGCTCATATTCAGTGTCGTTTCAGCTAATTTGAAGAGATGTTGCCAGAAATTACTGATGAACACCTTGTCTCTGTCAGAAATGATCACTTTGGGCATGCTGTGGAAGCAGTACACTTTGTCCACAAACAGTTGGGCCACTGAGGCTGCTGTAAAAGGGTGTTTCAGTGGAATAAAATGGCCAAATTTTGTGAATTTGTCCACCACCACTAGGATGGTATCAAATATTCCTGATACTGGCAATCCTTCAATGAAATCCAGGCCTACTGAATGCCAGGCTTCCGGAGGAATGGGCAATGGTTGGAGTTTCCCAGGGAGTTTGGTGTGTTCACTTTTGGCTTGTTGACACACTGTGCATTGATGTACATAGCTGAACACTTCTTGCTTCATATTTGGCCAGGAGAACATCTGTTTGATCTTGTGGTATGTCACTAAAGGACCTGAGTGGCCACCCAGACCGCTGCTGTGCAATGCAATGAGCACTGCCTGTTTCGCTTCAGTGTGTGTACCCAACCAAATTCTTCCCTGGTGTCTTATTACTCCATCCACAAGAGAAAAACCTTGCTCATTGGACCCCTGCAAGCTAAGTTCTGTGTACAGCTGCTTCGATTTTTCATCTTTTGTGTATCCTTCAATCACTATTTCCATCCACCGTGGTCTTGCCATTGAAACAGCGTAGAGAGCCATTGGTCGACGTGACAAGGCGTCCGCTGCCACATTTGCTTTGCCTTTCTTGAAAATTATCTTGTACTGTAGCCCAAGGAGTCGGAAGAAGGCTTTCTGCTGTATCTTCGTGTTAAATTTGTGCTCACCAAGGTGGATCAGACTTTGCTGGTCCGTGTGAATCACAAATGGAGCGTGTTGAAGATATGACTTCCATTTTTCAATTGCCAGAAGAATCGCTAGGCACTCCTTGTCATATATGGCCAAGGCCTGGTTCTTGGGACCAAGAGCTCTGCTCAAGAATGCTAGCGGATGTCCATGTTGCATCAGTACCGCGCCAATCCCAGTTGCACAGGCGTCCGTCTCGAGCACAAATTCTTGCTGAAAGTCTGGTAGCGCTAGCACTGGGGCTTGTACGAGCGCCCGCTTGAGTGTTTGGAATGCGTCATCCACGACTGGAGACCATACAAATGGCACGTTCTTCTTCAGCAGGTTCGTTAGCGGTCTGCAAATTATCCCGAAGTGGCGGATGAATTTCCGATAGTATCCGGCGAGGCCCAAGAACCCCCGCACTTGCTTCACGTCTCGTGGCTGAGGCCAGTGCTGGACAGCGGAAATTTTTGCTGGGTCTGTAGCCACCCCGTTGGCACTGATTATATGCCCCAAATACTCCAAGGATTTCTGAGCGAATGAGCACTTGCTCTTTTTCAAGAACAATTTGTTTTGTAGCCACCCCGTTGGCAGATCCAATTTTGTGAAGAATTGGGCACCCGCCAGTTCATCGAGCAGTTCATCGACGATTGGCATGGGGTAACGGTCTTTGACGGTAACGGCATTCAGTTGGCGGTAATCAACGCAGAAGCGCCACGTGCCGTCCTTCTTTCTTACCAACAACACCGGCGATGCAAAAGGGCTTTGGCTCGGTTTGATTATGCCCTGGCGGATCATGTCCTTTATCTGCCGCTCGATTTCGTCCTTCTGCTGAGGCGAGTATCGGTAAGGTTTGACATTCACTGGTTGTACACCTGGCATCAACTCGATACCGTGATCAAATGATCTATGCGGTGGCAAATCCTTTGGAGTATCAAAGCAGTTTGCATGTCCTTGGAGGAGCTGCTCGATTTCTGGTGGTAATGGGGAATTTTCATACGCTTCGCCCACTGGACACAGATGAATGACCTGTGCAACTGCGTTTTGTTTGATCAATTTTTGAATCTCCACTGCAGATATTGCATCACAGTGGCGTACGTTGTCTTTGATTCCTTTCAGTGTCACTCTCTTGCCTTGTACTCTGAAACGTAATGTTTTGTTTGGCCAGTCGATCCACATTTTTCCACACTCATTCAACCAATCCATCCCCAATATGATATCATAGCATGGTATATTGAAAACTCGGAATGTTGTTTTGAATTTTGCACCATGGCATTCCCATGCCGCCTCTCGAAAAGCTGTAGTGATTTGAGACTTTCTACTGTCAGCCACCTGCACAGTTACTGGCTCTACTTCTTGTGTTGCAAGTTTCAGATGAGCAACAGTGGCAGCACTAATGAAGCTGCCACAGCTTCCTGAGTCAATGAGTATCAACACTTGCTTCCCCTGCAATGTCCCCTGCAACCTGATACTCTTGTTGTGAGTTGTGCCCGCGAGGGCACACTGTGAGATGTACATGAGCGAGTCCTCAGAGCTGCTAGAATGGTTTTCCTCTTGATCACTATCAGAACTGTTGACATGCAGCAGGTCGATTAGCTCTTCCACCATATGCAATGGCACTGTTTTGTTGCACTTGTGCCCTGGTTGGAACTTGTCACCGCACCTAAAGCATTCACCCCGTGCTCGCCTCTGCGCCTTCAATGACTGTAGTTTCTCGTCCCATGGTGGTTTTACCCCAGGTTTATCTTCTTGTTTCTTATGTTCTTCAGGAGTTGCTCCAAATATGCCTTTTCCTGGAAAGCCTGTCTTACTGTATGAACGATAATCACTCTTGTAACGATGCGTGTACTGAGGTTTGATTTCATCATTTAGTTCTTCCTGTGTTTCAGCTAGAGTCAGCGCTGCATCCACAGTTTTCGGACCATGCAGTTTGATTGCTCTCTGAATATCCTTCCGCAGCCCATTCATAAATTTTGTTACAAAGTATGCCTCATCATAGTGCTTATTGTGCACCAAAACCTTGTGCCTAAGCTCTTCAATTTTTTTGTAATACTGTTCTATTGTTCCAGTTTGTCTGCAACGCTCCAAAGCTGCCAGCTGCCGATGTTTGTCTTTACCAAACTTGAGGTGAACCGCCACACACAACTCCTCCCATCCATCTACATCATGCTCAGCTTCGTATGATTGCAACCATAGTGCCGCATTGCCCACAAAATGCATGCTAGCAAAGCTCGCCCAGGTGTTGTGATCCACAGCATAGAGTGCAAAATATTTCTCACATACAGTTTTCCACCACTTGGGGTTCTCTCCATCAAACCTGGGGAAATCTGTTTTTGGTGGGCGACTGTGGTAGTTCCCAGCACGAGATGTATTATACCCACTCTCATCAAATGCTCCAGAACGATCTCCTATATCAAATTGAATTGGTGTATGTGGGAAGTCCTTACGGCCAGTGGTCTGGTGTGGAATCACTACCTTGAGTGTGCCTGATGGTTGTCCTGCGTCCATTGCACCGGGTGACGCTGCCGCAGCAGACTGCTCGATCTCCCGTTGTGCACCTTCCAACTGTGTCACCCTGTTGCCCATAGCATCAACTGATTTCTGCAGCACCTGCAGGGAAAAATAATCCTATACGACCTGGGTCGTACGCCTCCATGCCTGGACCAAGTCCTGCGCGTGACACCTGGCGACACTAATCTCAAACCAAACCAGGCCAGAATCGCAGACTCGCACTTGCTGGCAAGTAAATGGGGCGGTCCTCCCTCGCTGCCGCAAGCAATAGCGCCGGGGACGTTGGCCGTGGCTAGAGCGCCGGCCGTGTCGCAAACGCCGGTCGTCGAGGACGTTGGCCGTGGCTAGAGCGCCGGTCATGCTGCAAGCGACGGCGTCGAGGAAGGTTGCTGTGGCAGGAGTTCGCCGCAGCGAGATTTCGGGGAAGAGCAGCGAGCGATGATGGGTGGCCGTGGACCGTGGTACCCAGCGAACAGGATAAGTGCGGCTGTTGAGGAGCGGCAGCGATTGTGAAGAAAGGAACGGAATCGTATTGGATTTGGCATCAGGAAGGGGAACGTGTTCTGGCTTGCTTTGAGATTAGTGTCGCCAGGTGTCACGCGCAGGACTTGGTCCAGGCATGGAGGCGTACGACCCAGGTCGTATAGGATTATTTTCCCACCTGCAGCGTGGAATCCACATGGGGAACCCATGTGCTCAGCCCCTTCAGCGTCTCGTTGATCGACTTGAGCGTAGCCGCAGAATCCGCACCCTGCCTCTGCAACTCGTCGCCTTGTTTCTTCAGCGCCGTGAGATCTGCTTGAGCCTTCTCCATCAGCACCTCCTCCGCCAGTTCCCACACCACCGCACCAGGAACCAGCGTCAGCCGCCGCCGTCGAAGCTCGCCTCCGATGATGCACGGATCCACCGCCAGGCCGGGATTCTACCACTCACGAAGGATTCGTGAGCAACCGCCCGCCGCCGTGAGATCTGCACCCGAATGATCTACCACCGCCACACGCTCCCAAAATTTTGTGGATCTCGCCTCACTCACTCTCTCTCTCTCTCTTTTTTTTGTGTGGAATTTTTCTACGCGGAATTTGGAGCCACAGATCCGAAAATCGTGGGCTCTGATACCATATGTAAGATCCTCTCACTGTATTACTCACGAATTCACCAAGGTTGGATACAATTCCGCAGCGTCACGCTGGGAGGAGAATCGCGGCCGTAGCCGGAGGAGGAAGAAGGGAGTCTGGGACAATGTCCAGAATACAAGTCATCAATCGATCCCCATCATTCTTGGCCTGACCATCCTTAACACCTACTCCTGTCCTGGACCTAGTTGGTCCACTCTTGGGTTGTAGCTTGGGCCGCTTGATGGGCCTCCCGTATCCTTTGCCGCTCGTCCGTCCTCTGCTTCACCTTGACAGCTTCAGAGAGGTACTGGGTCGTGACATCAAGGTGCACCCTATTGGGTACACACCCGTGGCTTTGGAGATGATGCTGCATGATACACATTTTAGGCTGTGTACTTTGCTGATATTTCAGCAGGTGGTTGTTTGGAGCTTTAGTTTATGGTACAACTAGATAGCCATTGAGATAAGATATGTTGTCTGAGAGAGGTGTGACCTTTTGTTCCTCAACTAAGTTCTGGATTTCGGTGGGTTTAAGCTGGGAATTTGCGTGGTTATGGTGCTTAAGTATTGTCGGCCAATACTTAGTCTAAGATTCCTATTTTCATTACTCTTGTGTTGCCTCGCAACTGAGGGTATGCTCACGCTGCTGCTTGATTGCTTGCAATAATTACAGTTCTGATACTCTCTGGGTCTATAATCAGATAAATTTAGCGTGTAGTTCATATGTTTCACCAGAAGATCTGCAAGGGTATTGTGCATAATCTAAAGAAATTTAGCAGGAGATTTTTCTTAGGAACAACAATAGTGGGCGCCAGGTGACCCCACGGCAAATATTTTATATTAATACAAAAGAAGGAAAAGTGTGCAAGGTATGGAAAAAGATAACATGAATAGAAACAAAAGCAGCCAAACCAATGTCTGATCTTCGCCTTGCTGGAAAATAAATGAATAGATCAACCGAGCTAAATTTGGTTGTGGATTTGGGCATTTCTACAGTGCATAAGTGAACTAATCGTATATAAGGTTATAAGTGCATCAATTTAGCTGAACTCAAACGGAACTGCATTTTTTTTGTGTCTGCCATTTTGTGTGATTATATATTGACTACTTGTGACCACATCATGTTTAACATTATTTGAACCATCAATTTGAAGCTGTTTCCTTTTTGAACCATTTGTGTTCGTTGCTTTGTTTTTTGTTTGGGCAAAACATAATGCCTTTGAGATTGCAGGAACTGTTGTTGACTACGGAATCTGCGACCCTTGGGGATTTGATTTTTACCTATCCAGCCATGCTTCTGAGGTATATAGAATCTGACGCCGCAATGTGTCCATGGTTCCTGTGTATGTGTATTTGTCAACCATGAAGTGAATATAATGTCATTTTCAGGGGAGCTGCAGACCCACGCACTACACTGTGCTGTTTGATGAAAATCGTTTTACTCCTGGCGCCCTTCAGTCGATCACATATAATCTATGCTACACGTAAGCTACATCTCTATTCACTCAGTTCATTTGCGTTTAGGTACTCAATATGATTACGACCTTTGTTTGACTGACCTTTTCAAAATGCAGTTATGCTCGCTGTACGCGTTCTGTGTCTATAGGTGAGTTACATTTAAGTTCATACCTTTCAAAGATTTCTTCTTCATTTATGTGTGGTTAGTAGCTGTAGGCCACATCAGATGGTGCCCTCTTAGAAAAGCCAATGAGAAATACCTTATACACATGGGTCATGATGCAATTTAATGGTAAATTGGACCCAAAAAATGCGCTGAAATAATTTTATTATTTTCAAGTGCTGCTCTCAGTTTATAGAGACACAAATGAGGTAGTGCTGCTCACTCCACTGAAACTCAAACGAGGAGTGTTGTAACCTTTTTGACAACCCAATGACTGGATAAACAATTTTCTTGACAGACTGTTGGCCTTCTGTGCTTCTGTGATCGTGTTTTTCCATGGCGCTTTCTCTGACTAGTGGGTTAACAAACTTATGTGGATGTTTGTGGTCTGTTTCATTTTTCCAATAAGCTAACTATGGTGTTTGTTTTGAGTGTTATGTCATACTCCCTATGTCCCACAATATAGGATGTTATTACAGGGGAAATGCAGATGGGCTCCCGGGCGCCACACACCCCTATAGTTGGAAAAATAAAAAGATAAATTCAAAAAAAATTCAAACTTTTTTGGGAATCAAAGATGACCAGGTATTGTACTTGAAACAAAATATTTCCCTAGGAAATTACTTTTATTGTATCCTGGGTTAGAAAAAGAAATTCGAAACGCTCCATGACCAGATACTATTCACTATATATTTGTAATAATTTTGTCTTTTTTGCCCTGGAGACCATGGGAATAATTTCGTTTACAAACATATTTTTTACAAGTACAAACTTGATCATCCTTGGTTTCCAGGAAAATTCAAAAAAAAATTGACTTTTTAAAATTACTATAATTTTCTTAGTCTATGGTGGTGCGTTGCACCCGGCAGCCAAAAGTCCACTTCCGTTATTACAGCCAATATACTCATATATTGGTTGTAATAACATCTTATATTATGAGTGAGTACTTTAAATTATTCCTTGTGTTTCACCTGTCAAGAACTGCCACTACAGGCCTAGCCAGACTCTCAAGAACCTAATATTCCAATGATATCTCAGACAGAACCAGGAATTTTTTAATGACAACAAAGGAATGCTGGTTCCGTCCCACCAAACCAAGCAAATGTGTTACGTTTTAAGTTACGATCTGATGGCCCATACAACTGTGTGGTGCCTCACCAATTTCATTGTTAGTGTAACACATATTTTCAGACTTGAAAGCAGCTTTCTTCATACTTACTATTTTACTATGCAGTTGCACCGGTGTATTATGCCCATCTTGCTGCATCACGAGGGCGGAGCTACCAAGGCAACTTTGGTGATGGTTCAAGCATAAGGGAAACAACACCCAGTGATGAACTACCTGAGTTCCTACAGCTCCCAAAGATTGACGGGGATGTATTGGAGGTCATGTTTTACTGCTGAGTTTGTCTTTGCCTCAAACTTTGCTTGAGTCACCTTTTGTACTATATTCAGAGTTGTGACTCAAAAAATGTTGGGACAATGAAACCTTTGGCTCAATTTTGGTACCTTCAGATTGTAATTCTGGTATCACCGGTTGTCATGTACCTGTCTGGTGTCATATTGGCCTGCCCATATGTCAGATTCTGAGTGCCCCTCCCCAAGTCCTAGGGACCTCTATCTCTTCCTCAGCGCCTTTAATGGCTCAATTATCTGGCTGGTGGAATCTTTTGATGGATTTTGGCAACACACCATATGCACGAATCCAAGAATGGTGCCCACATTAGATAAGGCGAAAGGGAATTATATCCCACACTTAATTCAATTATGATTTTTGTATTGTTAGATTTGAATGAAATTCCAGATTCAAGACTTGATCCTTCACTTTTAAAATTATAAATTGTGAGATCCATGAAGCCAACTGAACATAAATCTAGAATTTTCTATATGTATTTCTAATATTATTTTAATGTTTATAAGTTTTGAAAAAGTATTTTAAAACACATCTATTTATAAATTATGTATTCTGAAAACGGTTCGGCTCATATAGAAATTTCAAAATGTTGAAGGTACTGTAATAAACATGAACCAACTTTCATCGATCATGCTTTCTTTCCATGAAGTGGGCTGTGAGTTATGAGAAACTTATTGCTAGTTGCAGAGTTTCATAAGATATGTAAGATTTCCCTGATCAAAAATGAGTTGCTGTAACAACGTTTAAAAAAAACTGTAAAACTAACATGTCATTTCCATCGGCAGGCAGAACCATACATAGGAGCCAAGTTCAGTTGTTCAACATACATGGCAAATTTGTCTCTATTCATCTCACATAACGTAGTGGAGTCTTGATCAAGTACGAGAACTATCCACATCTGTAAGCACAGGCAAAAGAAGAAAAAAATAGGACTTGTAATTCAAGTATAGACATTCCAACAGGAAGGTTCCTACATGTCCATGGAGTTTTTTTAAAAACAAATGGCACACTTTATTGATCAAGAACTAAGAGATAATTCATTATATCATGTAAAACTGAAGGAGGTGGGTCACCATCCCAAGATAAAATACTATCTGAATCAAAACTTAATCTAGCAAGATTGTGTGCCACTTGGTTTGCTTCTCTTGGACAATGTTGGAATTTTATCAACCCCAAGCTTTGTGCAATTTGAAAGCAGTCAACTAGTATAGCAGTGTAAGGTCCCCATATGTCAGATGCTCCTGGGCATGCATCAATAAGTTCAAGGCAGTCAGATTCTACCACAGCTGGTGAGCATCCAACCCTCTCTACCAACTGCAAGCCATAACGCAAGGTTACTGCTTCGGCTGTTCGTCTCACCATGATCATTACGAATCACAGCAGCAGCAGCCCCCAAACCACTTGGAAAAAAAAGGTCGCATCCACATTCAGTTTGTACTGCCCAGCAGATGGTTTCTTCCTTGATATGGTCCGCTCCGCTTTGCTAGAAACCGAACCATAGTATAATTAATCTTAGATCTACTGTAATACTAGTTTCAGAACAAACACTCTGTAAAGGAAAATTCAAAAGAAATTGCTGCTCTACTAAGTTGTTTAACGATGGAGTTATCTCAAGAAAATAAAATCCCTTTGTTTGTTTTTTTTTTGTTGAGAAAACGCAAAGGACCTTGCGTTTCTTTTCATTGAATAGATAGAGTTTGTTACATTTCTCCCAAGAGGGAGAGGTTACAGAGAAGAAAAAAAAAGATCAGTGTACATCCCATCCCAGGTTTCTGGCCCTTGTCACCAGCCCGAGCCCAGCTTCTTCCTGGATGCTCGAGGTGAGCATGCTGAATTGCTGATTGATGGCTGAGCACCTTCAAACACAGTCATCGTGCATTTTCAATAGCATCAAAGAAGTGAGTAGGGTTGCCGTGGCGAGGCCATTGCACAGGGGCTTGGGAGTGCATTGCCTGGCCTTGACTCACCACTCAAAGAGGGATTCCTCCTTAACTGGGGCCGTGCAGGTAAGGCTTAACCAGGACAGAATTCCGTGCCATATCTGTCTGAAGAAGTGGCATCTGAGGCATCAGGCGTGACATTTTTTCAGGAGCCGGTTGCAGAGCAGGCAATCTGAATGATGCAGTTGGTCACGGCAAGCGAGATGATCAGCAGCACAGCAGCAGTCTTGCTCAGCGAGCTAGTGGAAAAACTTCACTCTCAGCGGTGCCCAATTCTTCCAGACGCGTTACCAAGCTTTGCCTGCGATGGATCCCTGGAACGTGGCCTTGTAGCAGGATTGTGCAGAGTAAATGCCATCTGCAGTCCACTTCCAGATCATGCGGTCTGGTTCAGCCAGGATGGAAGTACTGGCCAATCTCCTGAAATCCGAGCACGTCCTGAATGTCTCTAGCCCAAGTATTGGCATGGAGTCCTTCTGCCATGGTTCTCACTTAGCGTCGACGTTTGGGGATGCATGCAAACAGATGTGGCGTGATCTCGCTGATGGATTGTCCGTTGATCCAGTGGTCAGTTCAGAACAGTACTGATTGCCCGTTGCCGACCTACATGGTGGCGGATGCGAAGAAAAGGGCTCGCTCCTAATTGGAGAATTGTAGCTCTCCAGGCCCTGTTCGTGTCGGTGCTGCTGAACCACAGCCAACGCAGACGCAAGGCCAGGCCAGCGCGTTCCAGGTCGCAGACGCCAAGGCCACCCAGCGAGAACGGTCTGCAGACACGGCGCCAGTTCAGATGGCAGTTGCCAACGTTTGCTTCTGGACAGCTGGCCCATAAAAACCCTCACTCGATCTTCTCCAGTTGCCACCTAATCCATTAATGCTGTAACACATAACACATAAATAAGTAAAAGTTCACACTACATGCACATTAGCAATTTACTGAAGCAGGGACAGACAGGATTGGAAATGAAGTCTCGCTTAACTGAAGAAAGATAGCGTGAAGCCAAGAAGGAAAAAACTTCACATATATGAACTATGCTAGACAGGCCTCACCTATAACTTCCATTTTTTCCCTTTAAATATGAAGATTAGTCTTATTTATGTGCCTGTGTACAGATTGTTCTATAAACAAGAAAATTGATCTTCAATCCCAGAAAAACCATTTTCTCTGGAGAAGTTTAGTAGTCCCCCCATCTCATGAAACTTGTCTTAGATTTGTCTAAATTTGGATGTATTTAGACACTAAATAGTGTGTAGATACATCCAACTTTTTACAAATATAAGATAACTTTCATGGAACGGAGGGAGTACAATAAACTGATCACGTGCACATAATCAGCCTAATCAAACAGGACTTAACTAACCAGACTAAATTAACAAATGCCAAGGGGTGTTTACATGATCAAGGAGGAAGTCCGTCAGAAATGAACTCTTGATAAACCACTTAAAATTCCCACCGTTCTTAGTTTCTGATCATCATCAGCTAACTAACAGTACGAGACATATGATTGTGAATGCATTTGGTTGATACCTTTCGTACTAGTACTATTCAGTGCAAAGTTGCAGGTTGTGACAAATGCAACTTGATCATCATCTCAAAAACATCTAACTAAAGGCAATTGATACTCAGCATATGCATCATCCCATGCACCAAGGTAAAAATTGATGGCCATAAGTATCTGCTTGTCCATGGTTAAGTTCAAAGCAAAGGCTTTAAAATGATATTGGGCAGCTGGTCATCAGAAAATAAGTTTTTATAAACACAACAGTTATCAGCACAAAGCGCACGCATATGCAGTATACAAGAAATCAAATTAGATAAGTTTCACACCAACTTGAAATTTCATAATGACCAATTGGCCACACATACTGGAGAATGCAATAACTCCACTAGAGTGAAGATAAACAACAGATAATAAACCACCACCATGACCTTTCCATCTTCAGTACTACGGAAAGGATTAAAAAACACAACCTTTCGGTCTATAAGCATGATGTTTCACAAACATCATGACCAACCAACGACACAAAAGCTAAGGTACTTGCTGCCTAGTATAGCACCAGATATGATGCTACTGTTCTTAAGGGAGGGCAGTACAAATACTAACAATTAACAGAAACATGTGACACATATTAGAAGATGAAAAAGAACATAGCAAGGTGGTTGACAGACTAGTTCCACTAAAGTGCATCAATGTAAAATCTCGATGTATAACTACAGAGACATAAAACAGATCGCCATATTTCCATGCGTTTGTTTGCCCCGCACCACAATATTGACCAGAAAAAAAAAAGCTATACCAAGGAGAAACAACTGAAGCAACAACTTTCCTACTAACACTACAACGTGAACTCAACTATTTTCTACCTTTATTTCTTCCATCTCTTCCCAAATTAAGTAAATCACACTCGTATGTAGACTGCACTATGAACTGAAGACAAGAGAAATTCCAAAGTCATTATGACCAACTAGAAAGGGAAAAGGGGCAGCAGGCCTGAATATAAACTGAGATTTAGTCATTTCATAGAAAATTGAACTCGACACAAATCTGTGAAAATAAAGACAACAAGTAAAGGGGTAGAATTCTGTAACCCACCTCCTAGGAGGAATGTAAACAACTCTATCTTTTAAATGAAATGAGAGTTAAAGGTCCTTTGCATTTTCTAAAAAAAAAAAGAATTAGTAGGACTAACATTTATAACATGAGTAGAAATGATGCAATGCACGCATGCAAGGACATAATAGGAAATTCCACCACAACGTACACAGTATTAACACCAGGGGCACGTGTTCTAGAAAGCTAAAAAGAGACACAAAGAGAAGTAGTACGCTCAATCAGAAACAGGCAGAACAAAAAAAAATGGAGATCTGCGCTGCAACTTTCAGACTCACCTCCGCTTAGACACATTGCTAAGCAGAACTCACAAGGGATGAGTAAAACAAAACTAAAAGAACAGCAATAAGAAAGGTCACTTGTAACTTCCCAATATTCATATGAATCAACACATACAACCACAAATTAAGCACACGCAGAGCCACAGATACCAAGATATGGGCATATTCACACAGCTGAACATACATGCATTGGTGACAAACCTAACAAAGCAAAGGTTCCAAGAATTACCGATGGCCTGGAACTTAGGTGCATTCCATGGTAGTATCAGCAAATCAGCCCAACATCAATGTCTGGAAAATTGGAATCCGCACAGTTAATAAGTTCTGTTGTCACTATAATTTTTTTTATTTAAAAAAGCATTGTTTTCAAGTCTTACCTTTTAACTCTAGTGGCATCTCTTTCTTATTAGGAAGCAGCAGCATTGGATTTATAGTTGGGTACTCTTCTTCCGACTTTGTAGCTCTTTCATGTGCTAGTTTCTCAAATAATTCTTCGTTTCTTGAATATATCTCCAGTTGGTTCCTGCTCATCTTTTTTTTAACGAAAATATTAACTGACAATTCATCACAAATGTTGCTTATTTAGTACATGTTAGTCCACAGTTTTCACTGTTCATCGGTGGTTTTAGGAAAAAAAAAGGTGTTAAGCAATTATATAGGAGGAACAAATTTAATGGGGGTATTGTGATAAGTGCACTACTCTTAGAAGGGAGGGAGTACCTCGCTGTCCTTTTCACATGTTCTAGTCAGTTGACAGGAGATAGCTTCATCATTGACTTGGCTTGCATGTGCAGTCGCCTCGAGCAAAGCACTGACTGTTAGGGTTAACTTAACCACTTCTTTTTGATGGCCTTCTTTTTTCCTCAAATTCAGATGCAGCGTACACAAGTTTAAGTGACCACTTGTGTAGATGGGGAACTCTCCTTCAATGATCTGGACATTTGATGACAACGAAGTTGCTTGCAGTAACACTTGAGCGACACAAGGAATATCCGTTGTATAATCTAAGGCAAGGTTCACTCCTCCCACAACAACCACACCAATAGACGCTTGAAGTACATCTGGTATGGTGCGTGTTTTGCCATCTTCTACATGCAGAACACTCTCTGGGAATTCATCACTTTTTATGAATATGATATGGCTGAGCACATCATTTGGATCCTTTGTCCAGCATGGGACTTTATAGAATTCTTCATTTTTCACCTTTTTCTGCTCATTGACATCCCAAACCTTTGTTGAAATGTGAAGATATCTCAAGATTAGTTTTGATATCTTTGCCCAGTTATTGATGTACCGCTTCCCCAGTTCTGTCAACAGCTGCATCTGCGCACCCAACAATGGATCGAGTGATTTCAGAACAAGCATGAAGATGAATTTATTTTTTATGCTCTCAGCAGTGTGTATTATCAGTGCTGCCATAGCAAGCAGAGACTTGACAGAAGACCTGGCTGGATCAAAGTGAGATAGCTCATTAAGCATATCTTTCAGAGCACCAAACCCTACTCCAAAGTTTTCTAACTGAGGGCCATCACGTAGTAGCCTGGTATATCCTCCCCCATGGGAAAGTAAGATGGATCCTTTGATGTACTTCCTTGGTTCATGTCTCCCGTCATCCTGCTGCTGCCGCTTCTTGTTTTTATCATTCTCATCGCTCTCTTCCTCCTTTTCTTCAATGAACTCATAAATGGTTCCATTTGAAGTTTGGAACCCTCTCATCCACATATGTCTACCTTCAATGATTGCTGTGATAGTCTTCTTACCATCAGTAAATGCAACAGTGAAAACACACATGCTGTCTGGAGTGAGATAAAACTCCTTCTTATTGCTTCCCTTCCCCTTCACAAGGGTCTTAAATTTCTGCCTGAGACGTTTGCGTAGCCGGTCCATCTGGCTTGCATAAGAGCGGTGTAATTTTGCAAAGTCATATTCGTGGCTCAGCTTCAAGTTGATAGTCATCAAAGGAGGCTGGTCTGGCAAATCATAAATGCCATCCTCTTGCTGAGCCATTGAGACTATGTCCAAAAAACCTTCACACTGAAGTCAGTTCCCCACTGCAACGAACACACCAAACATGCCAAATAACATTAAGTTTACATTTCATCAAAGCATCAGCGGCAATTTATAAACAGCAGTCACCCTTGAATATCTACGCTATGCTATTAAATTTTACATTTCATCAAGGCAGCAGTGGCAATTTATAAACGACGTTCACGCTTGCATATGTACGCAGGGAGAAATATGCTAACCAAGCACGTCAAATGGAAAAAGTTAGGACTGCAACATAGAGAACATGCTAACAACTCAGTTTGTGGGGTATAATTGATACATCCAAGAAAAGGACATGATAATAGCAGGTCACAAAATAAGTAATGAGAAGGATCAGTGAACTGCAGTGTATAGATGTCATCAATATGGATCACCAGGTACAATTAAACCATTCAAGAAGTGGACACTGTAAAGCATTTGCTGTAATAAAAGACCACCAATAAGCCATGCATAGGATCAGAGAGGTACCGTTACGATCTGTACAGAACTAAACTACTCACCAATCAATATAGTGAAAAAGGATGAACAAATAAGTACAGAATCAGGTTGCATGGTAAAAAAAATGAACATGAGCAGGTTTGCAAAATTGTGCATCAGTATTATGTGTCAACTTATCACTCATAAATTATGCACCACTGACAGGAAAGTAATAAGCATAATTATTGCCTCATAAAGCACTTTGATTCCAAGAAAGTAGGGACCCATCATTGTACAAGTGGGTTAGCGAGATGTACCTAGCGAGGGAGTGTGGGAGGCCCCTGTGGCAGGGTGGGGTGAGGCAATGGAGTAGAGAGGCCGGTGAGTCCACTTCAGCAGGGGAGGCGCCTGGCTAGAGCTTTGATCGCCCCTTGCTCTCGCCGTCTCGCGGGACGAGCAGGAGGAGGAAGGAAGTTCAGGTCAGGGGTGAAGAACTCCGTCTCTGCTAACCCTAGTCGCAATGTCGCCGCCAGCCTAAACAGCAAACCCGGCGGGCACCACGAGTGGTGAGAAATACATACAGGAGAATCCAAAATCTCAAACAGGCTGTGACGAGATACGGAACCTACCGCAGGGTCGCCGAGAGGAGCCGGCGCAGGGAGGTGCAGCGGAGCGGTGGTATCTCGCCCTAGCCCCTTGCTCTCGCGGGACGGACAGAAGGAGGCGGCGAGTTCAGGCGAGAGGCGAAGACTCCATTTCCGCTAATCCTTGCCGCAATGCCGCCGCCGCCGGTCTAAAATTGGAAACCGCAGCGGCCACCACCCACGAGTGATGAGAAAAATAGGCCAATCGAAACAATCCAACAGGTTGTGACGAGATACGGAACCTGCGTAAGTCGCTGGAAGGAGGCGGCGCGGGGAGGTGAAGCGGCGGGATGGCGGCGCAGGGAGGTGAAGCGGCGGGGTGGCGGCGCAAGGAGGTGAAGCGGCGGGGTGGCGGCGGTACCTCGCCCTAGCCCCAACTACACCCTGCTGCCCTGCAACCCTGGATCGGCGATCGAGATGAGGGCCGTTTCGGGTTGCGCCGAGACGTTCGTTTGTTCGGTCGTTCCCTGGAAAGAAGTCTAAATCACCCCCCTAAGTATTGAGTTTGGGACTGAGAACCCCCTAACTTTAAACTGGGGCACTTAACCCCCTATGTTTGCAAAACCGGACGACTAGCCCCCTCATGGTGGTTTTGCCTGTATTGCGGGCGGTTTTGGTCGCCGCATGTCTGGCATGTGCGATGATTAGCCCCTCGCGTCATTGCTAGCTCCGCCCGCAGCGTGTCGTTCTCCCGTGCCAGCGCCGCGTTCGCCTTGGCTTGCATGCGCGCAGACCTAGCCTCCGACCTCGCTTCCTCGTCGTCGTGACCGACCTCGGCGTAGCAAAGTTTCAGCTGGTCGTAGTAGAGCGAGCGCGCTGAGCACGACCAGGAGCGGGAGTTGCTTGTTCTGGGAAGCGTGGAGGTACGCAGCGTAGGAGAGTTTGATGGTGTCCATGACGACCCTAACCCTACACAGCTTATCCTGCTCGATCTCATCCAGCGACGGTGCGTCTTCAGGTTGATTTCCATGGCGGGGTACATGCAGTCGTAGGTGGCGCGCGCCTCTTTGGGCACCGCGTCGGCCACGCTCATGAACTTGGAAATGGGCAGCGACCCCTTCGTCGCGATCTCAGCAACAGCCTCCTGTTTCGCCCGGCGCCGGACTACTAGACTATCGCTCCACAAACGCGGCGTTGACACGCCGGAGGGTGTCGCTGTTGGTGGCTGATGACCCACAAGTATAGGGGGTGTATCGTAGTATCTTCGATAAGTAAGAATGTCGATCCCAACGAGGAGCAGAAGGTGTTGACAAGCAGTTTCGATGAAGGATTCACTGTAAATGCTCACGTACAAGTATTCGTGGGGTTTTGATGTAACAGATTGAATAAAGTACGAGTATGTAAAGTACGAGAGAAATAATTGCAGCGAGTGGCCCAATCCTTTTTAGCACAAAGGACAAGCCGGTTTGTTTACTTATAATGACCAAACGTTCTCGAGGACACACGGGATTTTAGTCTAGTGCTTTCGCTACATACAGCTGATTAATCTTCATTGTTTTGATAAGTGTTGTGTGGGTGAACCTGTGCTAATGTACCGCCCTTCCTAGGACTAATACATACTTGTGATTATACCCCTTGCAAGCATCCGCAACTACAAGAAAGTAATTAAGATAAATCTAACCACAGCCTTAAACTCGAGATCCTCGCGATCCCTCCCCGCATCGATATACCAATGGGGGTTCGGGTTTCGTCACTCCGGCAACCCCGCAATTAGCAAACGAATACAAGATGCATTCCCCTAGGCCCATAAATGGTGAAGTGTCATGTAGTCGACGTTCACATGACACCACTAGAAGAATAACACCACAACTTAAATATCACACCATTGAATATTACTCAACCATAGTTCACTACTAACATTTAGACTTCACCCATGTCCTCAAGAACTTAACGAACTACTCACGAGACATCATACGGAACATGATCAGAGGTGATATGATGATGAATAACAATCTGAACATAAACTTGGTTCAATGGTTTCACTCAATAGCATCAACAACAAGTAGAGATCGATACCGGGAGAGTTTCCCCTATCAAACAATCAAGATCAAACCCAAATTGCTACGGCGGTGACGAGGTGCTGCGGAGGAGATGGCGGTGATGACGGTGGAGATGATGATGATGGTGATGGAGATGATGTCCAGCTCGATGACGGTGACGATGGCGTCGATTTCCCCTCACGGAGGGAATTTCCCCGGCGGATTCCTCGCCCGCCGGAGAGCTCTTTCTCTCTCGGTGTTCTCCGCCCCGCGAGGCGGCCGTAACTCTTCGCGAGGTACCCCTTCCGGCTTAGGTTTTCGGGACGAAGGATTTCGCGAAGAAAAGGAGGCGAAAGGGGTCGTGGGCCCTCCACACCACGTGGCGGCGCGGCCGTGGCCTCGGGCCGCGCCGCCCTAGGGTGTGGGCCCACCCCGGCTCCTCCCGGCTCCTCCTTCCGGCTTCCTTCGTCATCTTGAAAAATAGGATTTTTGGTATAATTTCCTTCCACAGCTTGATCTTCCGAAATATTGCGTTCGACGGTGCTTTTTCCAGCAGTAATCCCGGCTCCGGCGTTCGATTCTCCAATAATGATGAAACATGCAAAATAGATGAAATAACATAAGTATTGTGTCCCAATATGAAATATATCGATGAATAACAGCAAATTATGATATAAAATAGTGATGCAATTTGGACGTATCAACTCCCCCCAAGCTTAGACTTCGCTTGTCCCCAAGCGAAACTGAACTTGATAGACATGACCACATGTTTATGGAGTGAAGAGTCGATAAATAAAATACGGACAAGAAGCATCATATTCATTCACATAGGACATTATAGTAAACAATCTCTTATAACTCATATTGAAACAAGTATAAGGTAATCACAAGTAAAGGTGCATAAGAAATCATCATTGGTGATGGCAAACTTCGTTCTTGGTCAGAGAACAATTAACGTATTATATTTATCTCATTGAGCAGCGCTCTCATACTAAAGTTTATAAGGCACAACTTGCATACTCAATCATAATGGTCTCTTCATAATCATTGATAACTTGCAAAGCTATATTCATTCGGATAAAACTTGTACTAAACAAGGAAGAATAAAAGACATGATGTAGCAAATCACAATATAATGGTTTGATCACAACTACTCAAATGCTTGCTTGAGATGGAGAGAAATAGGTTTACCGACTCAACATAAAGTAAAAGACAGGCCCTTCGCAGAGGGAAGCAGGGATTAAATCATGTGCTAGAGCTTTTTCAGTTTTGAAATCATATAAAGATAATAAAAGTAACATTTTGAGAGGTGTTTGTTGTTGTCAACGACCGGTAGCGGGTACTCTAACCCCCTTGCCAAACAAACCTCCAAAGAGCGGCTCCCATGAAGGACGTTATCTCTACCAGCAAGGTAGATCATCCCTCTTCTCTTTTGTTTACACATGTATTTTAGTTTATTTAAGGGTTGACACTCCTCCCAACCTTTGCTTACACAAGCCATGGCTAACCGAATCCTCGGGTGCCTTCCAACAATCTCATACCATGGAGGAGTGTCTATTGCAAAATTAAGTTGCTTACCGATGAATCAGTGGCAAAATATGTGAAGAGAATTATTAATGAAAGTTAATTAATTGGGGCTGGGAACCCCGTTGCCGCCTCTTATTGCAAAATTATAGGATAAGTGGATGAAGCCACTAGTCCATTGGTGGAAGTTGCCCAACAAGATTGAAAGATAAAACACCACATACTTCCTCATGAGCTATGAAACATTGACACAAATAAGAGATACTAAGTTTTGAATTGTTTAAAGGTAGCACATGAAGTATTTACTTGGAATGGCAGAAAATACCATGTAATAGGTAGGTATGGTGGACACAAATGACATAGGTTTGGTTGAAGGTTTGGATGCACGAGAAGTATTCCTTCTCAGTACAAGTCTTTGGCTAGCAAGGTTAATTAGCAAGCATAAGAGTCGAGGGAAACAAACAAATATACATGTTATAGAAACAATCATGCATCTTCCTTGTAAGCACAAACAATCTTAACTTCATAATAATAAGCTATGAGCTAACAAGAAAGACAATGAAACATATACATGTATTTCTCTTTTCTATTTAAACCTCAAAGTGTTGTTGCTATTGACCAATGCTAAGTTTGCCAAAACCAAATAGATTTATTCAATGCTCCCAAAGTGATACCTATACTAACAACAAGACGAATCATATAGTAGAGAATGCAAACTAAAATAAGATGTGCAATATGCAAATGATAAGACTTCTCATTAATATTCCATATCGATAACTCACACCAAGGGATACATAGACAACTAAAGGAGAGATACTTCCAAACGCAACCCATCTCATATGATAACTTCCCTACTCATGATATGACACTACTTGACAATAAAAGTAAAAGATAGTGATAATGTGATACCGCGGCACTCCCCAAGCTTGGAACAAACCAAGGGGATGCCAATACCGATGATGAATTACTCCTTCGGCGATGGTGGTGATGAATTCCCGACCAGCCTTCTCAATAAGCTCCCGAAGCTCGTCAATCCCGTATATGAGATTGCGAATCATCTCTCGAATTGTGCTCGACGCGGTTAGAGAGTCCGTCTAATGGCGAGTCCCAGCCTCTTGGAGTTATTTCCCCACTCTTCAGCCTCAGGCTCCTTTTCTCCCGCAAGTGTTAGAGCGATCTATATCCCACCGGCTAGGCAATGCTGCCTTGGGAGTCCCTTCAATTTGATTATTGAAAATTAGATTGCGAAAGGGGTGATGAGTGCCTGATGGAGATGTTTTCGAAGCTAGATAATGACGTGGAACCGCTCCTCCAAAGTGCGAATTCTTGCGCTCTTGTTTGCACCGAAAGTGTTGTCCACCACCTTGATGCTTGCAATGGTAGCACGCGGGTGTGCGCGCGAATCTTCCTTCACCTCTTCTTCATCCTCTTCCTTGACGTCCTTGTCTTCCTCTTTCCACCCAAGATCTCGATCTTCTTCATCTGGAAACTCCTTGCCCTTGTTCTTGGAGACCATGGTGCTTCTAAAACTGAAAACAGATCCCGGCGTAAACAGCTCAAGCAAAACACGTCGAAAACACGATATACGGACCTCCAGTGGGTCCGGGAATTATATAGCAAAAATTTTCTCGACAAAAGGAAAGTACCGTATCGAACCGTAGCTCGGAAAGGGGCGACGGGGCGGCCAAACCATAGGGCGGCGCGGCCCAGTCGAGCCGCGCCGGCCTATGGTGCCACGCCTCGTGCGTCCTTTCCACTCCGTTTCGAACTCGTAATTTCTCATATTTTCCAAAAACAGCAAAAATATAGTTCGGAAAATAAATTGCGTACTTTTCATTACCAGTACTGTTACCTATTCGAAGTTGAGTTCCGCGCATCGTCAATTTGTCCTTTGATGAAAGCTTCCGGTGTTTCCACTCGAATAATATCAACATCAACATTGTAAGAATCACCCGAGATATAATGCTTGAGTCTTTGTCCATTCACCACTTGCGTAGCATTGCCTTGGAGAGAGCTAATCTTGATTGCTCCCGAGCGATACACCTCCTCGACAACATATGGTCCTTCCCATTTCGAGAGTAATTTCCCCGCAAAGAATCCGAGACGAGACCGATACAATAGGACTTTATCCCCAATATTAAACTCTCTTTTGATGATCCTCCTATCATGCCATTTTTTAACTTTTTCTTTAAAGAGTTTAGCATTTTCATAAGCTTCGCTTCTCCATTCATCTAGAGAACTTAATTGTAACAACCTCTTATCACCGGCAAGTTTAGGATCTTTATTTAATTCTCTAACAGACCTCTATAAGCTTTGTGTTCTAACTCTAAAGGTAAATGACAAGCTTTTCCGTAAACCATTTATAAGGTGACATTCCCATGGGGTTTTTATAAGCAGTTCTATAAGCCCATAGTGCATCCTTCAATTTACTAGCCCAATTCTTTCTAGATTTATTAACGGTTTTCTCGCAAGATAGATTTAATCTCTCTATTTGATAACTCTACTTGACCACTAGTTTGAGGATGATAAGCTGGAAGCAATTCTATGATTAATACCATACTTAGCAAGAGTTTTTCTAAAACCTCCATGAATAAAATGAGAACCTCCATCACTCATAATATATCTAGGTACTCCAAATCTAGGAAAAATAATATCTAAAAGCATTTTTAAAGAGGTCTCACCATCAAGCACTTTTTGTAGGTATGGCTTCCACCCATTTAGTAACATAATCAACAAAGAACAAGTATATGAGTGTTACCTTTTGAAGAGGGAAAAGGTCCCATGAAGTCAAATCCCCAACAATCAAACGGTTCAATAACAAGAGTATAATTCATTGGCATTTCATTACGTCCGGAGATATTACCAACCCTTTGGCATTCATCACAAGATAAAATAAACTTTCTCGCATCCTTGAAGAGAGTTGGCCAATAAAAACCTGATTGCAAAACCTTTGCGCGGTTCTTTCTCCCGCGTGATGTCCTCCATAAGCACTACCATGACATTTACTCAATATCTCTTGTTGTTCATATTCGGGGACACATCTTCGCATAATACCATCCACTCCTTCTTTATATAAGTGTGGGTCATCCCGTAAATAATGCCTCAAATCATAAAAGAATTTCCTCCTTTGCTGAGCTGAAAAGGTTGGAGGCAAGTACTTGGAAACAATAAAGTTAGCATAATCAAGCATACCATGGACCGTCTCGCGAGCTCACCTTTATTACAGCCAATTGTTCATTTGGAAAACTATCATTAACAGGAACAGGATCATAAGCAATATTTTCCAATCTAGACAAATTATCAAGCAACAGGATTATCAAGCACCTTTCCTATCTACAATATGTAAATCAAATTCTTGCAAAAGAAGTACCCATCTAATAAGCCTCGGCTTAGCATCTTTCTTTGTCATAAGGTATCTAATTGCAAGCATGATCAAGTATGAATAGTAACTTTTGAATCAACAATATAAGATCTGAATTTATCACAAGCAAAGACTACAACTAATAATTCTTTTTCGGCTTGTAGCATAATTTCTTTGAGCAAGCATCAAGGGTTTTACTAGCATAATGAATAACATTCAATTTTTTATCTACTCGCTCGTCCAAGAACAGCGCCTACAAAGAAAATCACTAGCGTCACACATAATTTCAAATGGTAAATTCCAAATGGGGGTTCAACTATAGGAGCAGCTTGTTAAGGCTTTCTTAAGAGTTTCAAAAGCTTCCTTACAATCATCATCAAAAACAAATGGTACATCTTTTTGAAGAAGATTAGTAAGAGGCTTTGAAATCTTGGAGAAATCTTTAATAAATCTCCTATAAAACCCAAGCATGACCAAGAACACTACGAATACCTTTAACATCCCTCGGATAGGGCATCTTCTCAATTGCTTCAACTTTAGCTCTATCAACTTCAATACCTCTTTCGTAAATTTTATGTCCCAATACAATTCCTTCATTAACCATAAAGTGGCATTTCTCCCAATTAAGAACAAGATTAGTTTCTTCACATCTCTGCAAAACTTTATCAAGATTTCGCAAACAACTATCAAATGAATTCCCATAGACAGAAAAATTGTGGTGACCCAGCATACCACTGCATGGTGTAGTATGCAAGTCTGATATAACACCAATGAAACACCGTTCCACTAGTATTATATCGCTCAGAGTGGTACAACAGAAACATATGCGGGTCCAAGGCATGTCTATAGAATTACAACACCGACTCGTTACATAAGATCAGCACAGCCTCCTACTTTACAATGAGGTAAAACCGCAAATAAACTCCGGAAGAACGACTCGTAGACTAGTCCTAACACGAACTCGTTTGAAGAGTATTTAACTAACTACGGAGGCTATGAATAGATTCTAGCTAAATAGGAGCTAGGTTTAGGAAACTAGTTCCTTTCTATTGCTAATCTAGGTTTCTCCTTGTTGGATGTGGTATTCTGCCTCCTCCGACAGGTTCCCGTCCCTTGAAGTAGTTGTTGACTCCTCGGTCTCCGTGTTGCACCGTAGATCCTCCTTTGATGCCTCCATATCTAAGCAGGGATTTAAGAGTGGGATGAGTACGAGCGTACTCAACAAGTTCATTATAGGAAAGAGGTGTTTAATGCACTAGCTACGGCATTAGACCGGAAAGTCTAATACCAATGCAGGTTTTCATAATCATTTCTTCAAGAGGTTGCTTTTATTCAAAAGAACTATGTCCGTCAGCCTTCACCGGTTTACTAGAACTTCATGGAGCTCCTTTCCGGCAGCGTTCGCAGCTTCCATATCCCGAACAGGGAGTGACAGAGTCACGGTTCTTTACACTCGCAGAGGTGTGTTGCTTTACCCATAAGAGATCTTAACCTTGGTGCCAACCGGGCGCGCAACCCGTCCACACTTCCTATGGTGTGAGGCCCGGTATAAGGTCTAGCCAATCATGTTCCTCCGCTACCTCGAACACCCACCCGTTGTTGCATGCGCCGACCCTGGGTCCACGTCGGTCCCATTATTCCCGTAATTTCGGGTGGACCCCGACCACGACAACAATGCTGGGCTCTACCATACACTCCTACGCCGGTGGCTGCAACCCATCATAGACCGCATTACCGTGGGGAATTAGAATGGGATCCCCACCCTCCGGTTGTTCCGCAAGACACAACTCGCTACGGCAAGCAATGCTTTACCGTGGGGAATTAGAATGGGATCCCCACCCTCCGGTTGTTCTCGCCGGACACAACCGCTACGGTAAGCGCATCCGTTGATGAACGAGAGGTGGAAACACTTTTGACTACTCCGTCCCACTCCGGATCTTATGGTTAACACGGGTATTACGGCACAAGAATCATCGGCGACATTTGTTGTTTAATCCTAGATGGATATAAACCCGTGCAATGGAACCTCCACCATATCAACACAATCCATGGTTCCATTGCCCACCACATAGTCATATTCATAGTTATGAAAGTAGTGGTTTTGGTTTTTATGCAATAGTGATAACCATAGTACTTTGCAAGTAATTTGATAGAAATAATCAAATGGCATGAGCAAGTGATGAACTTGCCTTTCTTGACTCGCAAGATTATGCGTACAAGGTCTTCGATACGCAATAACTCCAAATTCTGAAATAGCATCATCGTCCGGTAAGGACGATGTTTAAAAGATTGGCAAGGATGCAATAATGCATAAGAATGAGATGCAATCGCTCTAAGCGTGACCTAACCCTGATGATTTAGGATTAGTGAGTGGTAATGATTAGTTTAGGGTGTGTTGCACTTTTAGAGTGATTCACATACAAGGTTCTTATTCAGGTGTGATTACTTGGTATTATCAACAGGTAGACAATAAAGAATAATAATCAATTGAGCACATAAAGAATGATAATGGGCATAATGGTATCAAGTAAAGAACAAGTGGTCGGTTTTAGTATTAGATGGCATGGTTAAGGATTAATTATCATATACTTCAAAAGAATAACTTTTGAAGAACATGTTCTTTAATAAAGAACAAGTATGATAATTAGGTTGGTGGAGTTCTATAATTTATTATGGTTCCAAGTAGTTTTTGGAGTAAATATTAGATGGATCCCAATAAAGTTGGATTCATCAACACCTAGGGCTTGTAAGGTTAAGATAAGCCTAGGTATTCTAAGCAATTCATTATACATGGTTGTTGTCAAGGTTGGTTTATCTTGCTAGTGATAGCTGGCTAGGGTTTATAGGTCCTTATAAGCAGTGGTTGCCGATGATTCCTTATTTTCTTCAAAAGAATAACTTTCGAAGAACATACTTCTTAAGTAATAAGAAGTATTATAATTAGGGTTGAGATTGTTTAGGTTTACTATTTAATTCCCTAAGTAAAGAATGGTTGGTTCTTAAATGGAATGGTTCCTAAGTATTTCACACTAGTATGGTTTAGTGTAGTGTGGTTAGTTAATGCAAGATAATAAGCATGGTTGCTATTTGGGTTCATCACAATGGTGTGATGCTAGGCATGGATAATTAAAGATGAGGGTTTTGGTAATGGAATCTAGGGTTTAGATTTGGTTGATCCTACTTGATCAATTAGGTTGAGTAGGTATGCATACATTACATTATTGATAATAGGACTCCTAGATTTTATGTGAACATAGCAAGTATTAATTTGCTAATTATGGTTCTATGAATTCAAAAGGAAGTACATGATCTCCTGTTATATCTAGTGTTTAGATTTTGGAAACCATTTAGGGTTTACACATAAAATGGTGGAACTAGGGTTTCATAATAGAATTAGGGTTTTAGTGTTCACATGGAATTATGAAACCATAAGGTTATTTTAAAATGGAACTAGGTTTCATAATTACTATTTAGTTCTTAAGTTAAGAACTTTATTATCAAGTTGAAATTATTAATAACTTTGAAATAAAAATAATATTGGATTTAACATTTTATTATTTTTAATGAATTAATAATTAAGAGAATTATTAACAGGGTTTAAATCCCTCTAATAAGGATTTAACAAAATAATAAATAAAGAAATTAGTTTTAAAGTTTTCTTTATTTCTTTACTGGTTTCTATTTAATTTTTAGAGTTTTCCTTATTTATTGAATTTTAATTCAATCAAGTATAAAAGAAAAGACTTAATTAATGAGTTAAAAATAATTAATTTTTTATTAACCATAAAAATTCTATATTATATTTTTATTGGATAGATTTTCTTTTTAGGAACATTTTGATATCTAATTTGTATTTTTCTGAATTGTAATGAATTTTCTAAATTTACTTGAACTTGCAGCAATTTTTGAATTTGAATTAAAATGAACAGAATCGTTAAACGCACCCGAGCTAGTTCTACCCGTGGTCACCGACCTGTGGGCCTTGGTCCACGTCGGATGCCACGTGAGCGTGGACTGGTCAAAATCGAGACCAGGTCCGGGAGCTCACGGTGGCCGGCGGACTCGGCAACGACGGTGAGATTCCGGCGACTAACGGGCGCGCGATGATGCTCGTTGCGATTCTACGCGACACGGGGAGTCTACGAGTGGTGGCGCCGCCCCTATAGGTCGCCGGCGCTTGCCCGACGGGCAAGGCCGCGCGGCGGAGCTTGGCAGGTCTCCGGCGATGACACGGTATAGGACGCGAGGGAGAGAGTGGAATGGTCCACGAGGTGCAAGAGCTCACCAGGAACTCGTCGGAGTGCCCAGACGAGGCAGAGGTGGCCGGACGGCGACGCCATCGCCGGCGGAGACGGTGGCCGGGAGCGGAGAAGATGGCTCGGTGAGGTCGATTTAGGACGCGTCGGCTCGATTCCTGGTGCAGGCTTAACAAGTCGAGGACGACGGTCCTCATGGCGGTCACGGCGAGGCTTGGGAAGGCTCCGAACGGCGGCGAGGGAGATGACCGGGGCGAGCTAGGGTTTCGTCTGGGGAGAATTTTTGGAGCAGGGAGGAAGAAAACGAGAACGAGAGGTCGTCGCGAGCCTTTATACAACGCCAGAGCGTGCCTCGTCACGGAGTCGGTCGCGGAGAGGGCGCCAGCACGAAGAGGAAGACGATCACGGCGTCGTCGTGGCCTCCAAGCACGATGGAGAGGATGAGGATGAACTCCTCCTCGTTAAATTTTTATGAAGGGGTACGTGGGCGTGTTGGGCTGTGAAGTGCCGCCGGGCCATGGGCTGCTGCTGGGCTGAGATGGTGGGCTTCTCTACGGGCCGCACGGCTGGTAAGCCTCGGTAAGTCTTTTTCTCCTCTTTTCTTTTTCTGTTTGAATTTCTGTTTTATATTTCCTATTTGAATTTCATATTTGAATTCTGTTTATTCTTGCAGATCTTTTATTTGTGAGTTTTATTAAGATCTGGTGCAATGATTATTACACCACTATTTCGTTTGAAACAATTATTTTATATTGGATTATATTGCATATTGTTGGCTTATTCAAAATAACAAATAGGCATGAGTTTATATTTACCCTTTAATTTTCTTTTGGATTATTTAAAGTGTATAATTAGTGCTCAAAGCATTTTAAAGATTATTATAAGGTATTGGGTTCTTAATTGAGAGTTTGTTTCACTTACATATTATTTTATGGAATCACCTATTTATTGTAGTTTTGTAAATTCTCTTATAACCCCTTTTAAGATGAACACTATTATTAATATTGAAAATGTCTAGAGTAAATATTGTTCTCATAATGGTTTGGTCTTGATTACAAAGGTAAGTGATTGATCACCTCACATGGTTTTAAATAAAGGGTTTCAACTATGTTCCTCTTATGCTCCATAATTAAGTCTAGGATTTAACTAGTGAACAATCCTAGGGTTCTAAGCATATTCACCTAATGGGAATTGGTTTGAATCTCAAGTATGGCCTGGTTTTATATTATGATCACCATAGTGATACATAAATCAGTGTTGAGATTTAATTCAAGGTTGTAGAAATGAGATGACACCATATTGCATGCTAGGGTTTAATCTCCCCTAACCATGATAGGTGGTTGTTTACTTAACATTTTATGTTCTCCTCTAGTTACTATGATATTGAGAATTAGTTTTATCTTGTACCAATTGGCTTCTATTGTTAACCTCAATTTATCATTTAAGTAACTTCATTGGTTATATTTCTTTTTATAGTTAACTTTGGTCATATGGGTATATGGTTTCCCACCATATAAAGTATAGAGTTTGACACTAAAGGTTTTCATGTAGTTCTTAAGTGAAGAATAGGTGGACTGTAAATGTGGTAGGATTCTACTTTTGATCACCAAGAGATTCACAAGTTGGGATTGAGGTATAAGTCTAGGGTTGCTTATTACTGATCTCCCTATGATTTCATGTGGTGATGAAATCTACTTATTTTAGTAGGGTTTTAACTTATCCTTACAAACATCAAGAGCATGATCATGGATTAGACATGATCAACTTGTTCTTAATATCTCTACCTTAAGTTCTTAGGTTTTATGATCATCACTCAATTTATAATGTTCAAGGTTTGGCTTCCTAAGATATCTCTCATTAATTTGGTTTCTCAGTTCCATGATCAAGCATTGTCTTGATCAATTAATGTATAGCACTTCTAGCTTACTTTCTAGGATAAAACTTCTATGATTGACTCATTAGTTTATATCCCAGGAGAATGCCTGAGATATTATGTTAGGGTTCTACTCAACAATGATGATATGATCATCTGGTTAAAGAATAGTTCTCTCCCTTTATTTCAGGTGTTGCCTCATCTATCTTGAGTGTAACTCTATAGCTTGAGTTCTCTCATACAGGAATGGTTTATTCTAGGGTTTATGGTGTACTCCTAATATTTATTTAGTTTGTTAGGCTAAAGATTTAATTGTCTATCTTAGTTGGATTATTCCACTCCTTATTTCACTAAGTCATGGATATAGTCTTATTCCATTTGGTATTTGGTGATCTCACCACTTCAAGGTGGAATGGTTTACCTAATACTTTAGTTCAAAGTTTAACATTGATTCTTAAATAGGTAAAACTAGAATTAGTATGATTGGTCTCTCTCTCATTTGGGAAGGACTTGTATATTACTCTAGGGTTCCTCATGTAGAGGATGATTTGAATACTTGGATGTATATCCAAGGTTTAGCTCAAGGTTTGTTATTGCTTTTCTAATAATTATAATAGAACTCTCACCTCTCTAGGTTTGTTGCTTAACTATTTGATATAGAGAAAGATATATTTTTCTAGAGTGGATCTCCTTGTTATGTTTCCAAGAATGAAATAATATGAATACCATGAGGTTCAGGGTAGGATCATGGGTTTGTTTAAGACATGGAAAAGATGGGTGAAGAATAGTTTCTTCATTCATTGTTACTTGATTTACAAGTAGTTGTATATTCATATGCTATGGCAAGACTTACCTTATTATAATCTTTTATTAGATCAAGCAATTGATCATTGGTAAAGTGTTGCTGTGTTGATATTAGTTCCATTTGATCTAACCCCTTTGATCAAATCATCTCTACCCAAAACAAGGTTTTAGCAAAGTCACATTGAGGTTTATAGCACTTGACTTGATGAGCTACTTCAATTCCACCAAGGTCAAGTGAAACTTCGATATCTTGTGATTGTTTTACTTTAAAGCGCGAAAATTCCCAGCATTTTCTATGCATGAATGCAATGCACACATCTGTTTCCTCTATTTTTGTAACCCCATTACCCGGGATATTACAGTCTCTACCCCTTAAACTAAACTTCGTCCTCGAAGTTTGATCTCTCTCACGTTTCGGAGCGTGGTTCTGACTTGTATTGACTGCCACTTTTCTCGAACTCCATATTGATCTCACTAGATATAATTGAATATATCCCTTGTCCAGATTCTTCCTGGAATCCATTAGGGTTTGTCTCTGAACCATGGTTTTAACTTTGATTCATTGGTTTCTTCCAACTCTATAAACTTGTTTCCTTTCTCAATGAAGATTCAATGATTGAGACTTCTTCTGGTGCTGCTAGTCTTGACTGAAGACTAATTGGATAACATTCTCCTATTTGATAAAATAGGACTTTGTTTTCCCTTAGTACAAAAATTGCAGTAATGGTACTTGATAAGGTACTTACCATGGAAATGGTTGTGATGGTTTATTTTCCTAGGAATGGATTAGACTTATATAGTCCATCCAATCATGGTTTATAGTTGATACTTATAACTATTTTGGGTTATTTAAGTTCCATGAAAGGAAGCATTCTATTAGTCTTTGGTATTGGTATTGTCAAATCCCTTCAGTCTTTGACCTACTCGAGCTGTATTTGGTCTACAATATCTTCTTCATCCAACTTCATTAAACTTAGCTGACTTGAGCTATTGTACTTCTGAGTAAATATTACTCCCTTTCTCAAGTTATAGTCCAATCCTTACTTCCTCGAGGTATAAACCTCGACTTCCGGTCCGGCATACTTCGAAAATAGTGCTCAATAATCTTATGAAAATAAGATTGAACTTCCTCTCGCTTCGGACCTTCTTCATCTTTCTTACTCCAAATATTGGGTTATTGTACATCCACTCAGTCTTTACTCTACCCCTTAGAGTTTTCTTATGGTCTTCAACTCCTTTTCTTCCAACTATTGGATTTATGGTTGGCATATTGGTCTGGTTCTAACTTATGGGTTTTACTTCTTCTAAGGTCTCGCGAAGAATGTTTGTGGTGTATCCACTCAATTGTGGACATCCAATGTGAATCCTTCGACTAAATGTTTATAGATCTAGCTATTTGGCTGACAAGATTTTTATTTGTTTACAAACTTTTGTTACAAATAATTAAATAGTGGACTATTTGTAATACCAAACTGTGGTTATTATACCAACTGTGGCTATTTGATATCTAAAAATGGATTCTATTATAGGTTCTTATAAACTGGTCGAGACATCTTCTATTTTATCTCGCAGTATTGATCCTATACCAATCGTGATCTTCTGATACCAACTATGGTCTTCTTATATCTTCTATGGGTTCATAGGTCATCTTTCTTTCTTCGAGGGTTTATTGTTGCAAGAAAACCACTAGCTAACACTATGATTATAGTATTCGAAGTGATTTCCCATGCATTCCCTCTTCTAGGTTGACTATGGATCTGCTTGAGCTTCACCATAATCACCAGCTTTCTCACCTTCATGCTTCTTATGTACTAAAGTACTCCTCTGTTGAGGTAAAGCATGAGTTTAGGTTGGTACTTCCTTCAGAGTATTGTGGTTGCTTCCCACAACTTTGTTTCCTTTATCTGATGAACCTTCTTCTTGTCTTCATAACCTTCAGAAATCGTCACTTCCTCACACGTTTTCCATTACCCTCTAGATCTATAGCATCAAGTAAGAACTTGATATTGCAACATGCATTTGCATATCGAAGTCAAGCTTCATGCATGGATCTAGTCAAACAATTAAAACCCAATAAAATCCAAGAAGATTCAGCTTTGTGTTTATAGTACACATCCTCATAAGCCTGAATATGATTGTTGAATAAGACATCTCTAAACGTCAGGCTCTAATGTGTAGTATAGAACACCACATAATATAGGTTTATATCGTGATACTTAGCACGAATATAGGGCATTCTACTATTTGTCTCAATATTTACCTTAATTGCACAATTGCAATGGGATAAACTTGACACAAAGTGGTTTGGGGATGGTTAAGGTTAACCTAATGTTCTTTGGAAGTACTACTTAACCTTCATTATATTGAGGACTATCTCACATGATAGGTTTAGGTTCTAACATGGCTCATCTAAACACATAACTATTGGAATATAGCTCCTATACTTTCAAGTGTTTATACTATTGTAAAACTATGGTCATGATGTGCTTGGCACACTTCCCATGGTTTTGAAGCACAGCTTTTGCACTATTACCTGGTTTCTTATTGTTCTCCTCCTCAAGGTTATAATGTTCTAATCCATCACATAATGATTCTCAAGTGAATCTTATATGATTACTATCCCTACCATGGAAGTAGACATACATTATTCCTATCCCTCTTCCTTATCCCATGGTTGACTCATCATGGTCTATACTATCTCATATCACTTGTTTGTATCACTTACTATCAGTTGTTTCACAAGTTTAGATAAATTTTTCTTACCCTATTACTTGTCTTGTATACACCTTCTAGTAGGATATCTTCCTAATATATTTATCTTTATCACATGATATCGTTCATATTATAGGTCTGAATAACTCTTACTTAACCATAACATGTGTTGGTACACATCTTCCAATAGGATATCTTCCTTATGGTTGTATCCTCTCTTTGGACTACCATGTATTGTATACCAACTGTGGTCTACTCATCTATGATTTTAAGGACTTAATGGTGTTCTACATACTTGGAATTAGCTAGCTTCACTTAGGAAAGATAGATAAGATATGTTGACTCAAGTGTGTCAGGATTATTCTCAAGTGAATATCCATCTCAAGTCATAAGAATATTAGGTTTAACTAAGAAAACTTCCTATAGACACTACCAATCCTATAGGTCTCCTTTAAAGGGTTTTAATCCTAAGGTCAAAGCATTTGCTCGATACCAATCGTGGTGACCCGAAGCATACCACCGCATGGTGTAGTATGCAAGTCTGATATAACACCAATGAAACACCGTTCCACTAGTATTATATCGCTCGCAGTGGTACAACGAAACATATGCGGGTCCAAGGCATGTCTATAGAATTACAACACCGACTCGTTACATAAGATCAGCACAGACCTCCTACTTTACAATGAGGTAAAACCGCAAATAAACTCCAGAAGAACGACTCGTAGACTAGTCCTAACACGAACTCTGTTTGAAGAGTATTTAACTAACTACAGAGGCTATGAATAGATTCTAGCTAAATAGGAGCTAGGTTTAGGAAACTAGTTCCTTTCTATTGCTAATCTAGGTTTCTCCTTGTTGGATGTGGTATCTGCCTCCTCTGACAGGTTTCCTGTCCCTTGAAGTAGTTGTTGACTCCTCGGTCTCCGTGTTGCACTGTAGATCCTCCTTTGATGCCTCCATATCTAAGCAGGGGATTTAAGAGTGGGATGAGTACGAGCGTACTCAACAAGTTCATTATAGGAAAGAGGTGTTTAATGCACTAGCTACGGCATTAGACCAGAAAGTCTAATACCAATGCAGGTTTTCATAATCATTTCTTCAAGAGGTTGCTTTTATTCAAAAGAACTATGTCCGTCAGCCTTCACCGGTTTACTAGAACTTCATGGAGCTCCTTTCCGGCAGCGTTCGCAGTTCCATATCCCGGAACAGGGAGTGACAGGTCACGGTTCTTTACACTCTGCAGAGGTGTGTTGCTTTACCCATAAGAGATCTTAACCTTGGTGCCAACCGGGTGCGCAACCCGTCCACACTTCCTATGGTGTGAGGCCCGGTATAAGGTCTAGCCAATCATGTTCCTCCGCTACCTCGAACACCCACCCGTTGTTGCATGCGCCGACCCTGGGTCCACGTCGGTCCCATTATTCCCGTAATTTCAGGGTGGACCCCGACCACGACAACAGTGCTGGGCTCTACCATACACTCCTACGCCGGTGGCTGCAACCCATCATAGACCGCATTACCGTGGGGAATTAGAATGGGATCCCCACCCTCCGGTTGTTCCGCAAGACACAACTGCTACGGCAAGCAATGCTTTACCGTGGGGAATTAGAATGGGATCCCCACCCTCCGGTTGTTCTGCCGTACACAACCTGCTACGGTAAGCGCATCCGTTGATGAACGAGAGGTGGAAACACTTTTGACTACTCCGTCCCACTCCGGATCTTATGGTTAACACGGGTATTACGGCACAAGAATCACTGGCGACATTTGTTGTTTAATCCTAGATGGATATAAACCCGTGCAATGGAACCTCCACCATATCAACACAATCCATGGTTCCATTGCCCACCACATAGTCATATTCATAGTTATGAAAGTAGTGGTTTTGGTTTTTATGCAATAGTGATAACCATAGTACTTTGCAAGTAATTTGATAGAAATAATCAAATGGCATGAGCAAGTGATGAACTTGCCTTTCTTGACTGCAAGATTATGCAGACAAGGTCTTCGATACGCAATAACTCCAAATTCTGAAATAGCATCATCGTCCGGTAAGGACGATGTTTAAAAGATTGGCAAGGATGCAATAATGCATAAGAATGAGATGCAATCGCTCTAAGCGTGACCTAACCCCGATGATTTAGGATTAGTGAGTGGTAATGATTAGTTTAGGGTGTGTTGCACTTTTAGAGTGATTCACATACAAGGTTCTTATTCGAGTGTGATTACTTGGTATTATCAACAGGTAGACAATAAAGAATAATAATCAATTGAGCACATAAAGAATGATAATGGGCATAATGGTATCAAGTAAAGAACAAGTGGTCAGTTTTAGTATTAGATGGCATGGTTAAGGATTAATTATCATATACTTCAAAAGAATAACTTTTGAAGAACATGTTCTTTAATAAAGAACAAGTATGATAATTAGGTTGGTGGAGTTCTATAATTTATTATGGTTCCAAGTAGTTTTTGGAGTAAATATTAGATGGATCCCAATAAAGTTGGATTCATCAACACCTAGGGCTTGTAAGGTTAAGATAAGCCTAGGTATTCTAAGCAATTCATTATACATGGTTGTTGTCAAGGTTGGTTTATCTTGCTAGTGATAGTCGGCTAGGGTTTATAGGTCCTTATAAGCGTGGTTGTCGATGATTCCTTATTTTCTTCAAAAGAATAACTTTCGAAGAACATACTTCTTAAGTAATAAGAAGTATTATAATTAGGGTTGAGATTGTTTAGGTTTACTATTTAATTCCCTAAGTAAAGAATGGTTGGTTCTTAAATGGAATGGTTCCTAAGTATTTCACACTAGTATGGTTTAGTGTAGTGTGGTTAGTTAATGCAAGATAATAAGCATGGTTGCTATTTGGGTTCATCACAATGGTGTGATGCTAGGCATGGATAATTAAAGATGAGGGTTTTGGTAATGGAATCTAGGGTTTAGATTTGGTTGATCCTACTTGATCAATTAGGTTGAGTAGGTATGCATACATTACATTATTGATAATAGGACTCCTAGATTTTATGTGAACATAGCAAGTATTAATTTGCTAATTATGGTTCTATGAATTCAAAAGGAAGTACATGATCTCCTGTTATATCTAGTGTTTAGATTTTGGAAACCATTTAGGGTTTACACATAAAATGGTGGAACTAGGGTTTCATAATAGAATTAGGGTTTTAGTGTTCACATGGAATTATGAAACCATAAGGTTATTTTAAAATGGAACTAGGTTTCATAATTACTATTTAGTTCTTAAGTTAAGAACTTTATTATCAAGTTGAAATTATTAATAACTTTGAAATAAAAATAATATTGGATTTAACATTTTATTATTTTTAATGAATTAATAATTAAGAGAATTATTAACAGTGGTTTAAATCCCTCTAATAAGGATTTAACAAAATAATAAATAAAGAAATTAGTTTTAAAGTTTTCTTTATTTCTTTACTGGTTTCTATTTAATTTTTAGAGTTTTCCTTATTTATTGAATTTTAATTCAATCAAGTATAAAAGAAAAGACTTAATTAATGAGTTAAAAATAATTAATTTTTTATTAACCATAAAAATTCTATATTATATTTTTATTGGATAGATTTTCTTTTTAGGAACATTTTGATATCTAATTTGTATTTTTCTGAATTGTAATGAATTTTCTAAATTTACTTGAACTTGCAGCAATTTTTGAATTTGAATTAAAATGAACAGAACTGTTAAACGCACCCAGTTAGATCTACCCGTGGTCACTGACCTGTGGGCCTTGGTCCACGTCAGGTGCCACGTGAGCGTGGACTGGTCAAAATCGAGACCAGGTCCAGAAGCTCACAGTGGCCGGCGAATCCGGCATCGACGGCGAGATTCCGGCGACTAACGGGCGCGCGATGATGCTGGTGCGATTCTACGCGACACGGGGAGTCTACAGGTGGTGGCGCCGCCCCCTATAGGTCGCCGGCGCTTGCCCGACGGCAAGGCCGCGCGGCGGAGCTTGGCAGGTCTCCGGCGATGACACGGTATAGGACGCGAGGGAGAGAGTGGAATGGTCCACGAGGTGCAAGAGCTCACCAGGAACTCGTCGGAGTGCCCAGACGAGGCAGAGGTGGCCGGACGGCGACGCCATCGCCGGCGGAGACGGTGGCCGGGAGCGGAGAAGATGGCTCGGTGAGGTCGATTTAGGACGCGTCGGCTCGATTCCTGGTGCAGGCTTAACAAGTCGAGGACGACGGTCCTCATGGCGGTCACGGCGAGGCTTGGGGAAGGCTCCGAACGGCGGCGAGGGAGATGACCGGGGCGAGCTAGGGTTTCGTCTGGGGAGAATTTTTGGAGCAGGGAGGAAGAAAACGAGAACGAGAGGTCGTCGCGAGCCTTTATACAACGCCAGAGCGTGCCTCGTCACGGAGTCGGTCGCGGAGAGGGCGCCAGCACGAAGAGGAAGACGATCACGGCGTCGTCGTGGCCTCCAGCACGATGGAGAGGATGAGGATGAACTCCTCCTCGTTAAATTTTTATGAAGGGGTACGTGGGCGTGTTGGGCTGTGAAGTGCCGCTGGGCCATGGGCTGCTGCTGGGCTGAGATGGTGGGCTTCTCTACGGGCTGCACGGCCGGGTAAGCTCCGGTAAGTCTTTTTCTCCTCTTTTCTTTTTCTCGTTTGAATTTCTGTTTTATATTTCCTATTTGAATTTCATATTTGAATTCTGTTTATTCTTGCAGATCTTTTATTTGTGAGTTTTATTAAGATCTGGTGCAATGATTATTACACCACTATTTCGTTTGAAACAATTATTTTATATTGGATTATATTGCATATTGTTGGCTTATTCAAAATAACAAATAGGCATGAGTTTATATTTACCCTTTAATTTTCTTTTGGATTATTTAAAGTGTATAATTAGTGCTCAAAGCATTTTAAAGATTATTATAAGGTATTGGGTTCTTAATTGAGAGTTTGTTTCACTTACATATTATTTTATGGAATCACCTATTTATTGTAGTTTTGTAAATTCTCTTATAACCCCCTTTTAAGATGAACACTATTATTAATATTGAAAATGTCTAGAGTAAATATTGTTCTCATAATGGTTTGGTCTTGATTACAAAGGTAAGTGATTGATCACCTCACATGGTTTTAAATAAAGGGTTTCAACTATGTTCCTCTTATGCTCCATAATTAAGTCTAGGATTTAACTAGTGAACAATCCTAGGGTTCTAAGCATATTCACCTAATGGGAATTGGTTTGAATCTCAAGTATGGCCTGGTTTTATATTATGATCACCATAGTGATACATAAATCAGTGTTGAGATTTAATTCAAGGTTGTAGAAATGAGATGACACCATATTGCATGCTAGGGTTTAATCTCCCTAACCATGATAGGTGGTTGTTTACTTAACATTTTATGTTCTCCTCTAGTTACTATGATATTGAGAATTAGTTTTATCTTGTACCAATTGGCTTCTATTGTTAACCTCAATTTATCATTTAAGTAACTTCATTGGTTATATTTCTTTTTATAGTTAACTTTGGTCATATGGGTATATGGTTTCCCACCATATAAAGTATAGAGTTTGACACTAAAGGTTTTCATGTAGTTCTTAAGTGAAGAATAGGTGGACTGTAAATGTGGTAGGATTCTACTTTTGATCACCAAGAGATTCACAAGTTGGGATTGAGGTATAAGTCTAGGGTTGCTTATTACTGATCTCCCTATGATTTCATGTGGTGATGAAATCTACTTATTTTAGTAGGGTTTTAACTTATCCTTACAAACATCAAGAGCATGATCATGGATTAGACATGATCAACTTGTTCTTAATATCTCTACCTTAAGTTCTTAGGTTTTATGATCATCACTCAATTTATAATGTTCAAGGTTTGGCTTCCTAAGATATCTCTCATTAATTTGGTTTCTCAGTTCCATGATCAAGCATTGTCTTGATCAATTAATGTATAGCACTTCTAGCTTACTTTCTAGGATAAAACTTCTATGATTGACTCATTAGTTTATATCCCAGGAGAATGCCTGAGATATTATGTTAGGGTTCTACTCAACAATGATGATATGATCATCTGGTTAAAGAATAGTTCTCTCCCTTTATTTCAGGTGTTGCCTCATCTATCTTGAGTGTAACTCTATAGCTTGAGTTCTCTCATACAGGAATGGTTTATTCTAGGGTTTATGGTGTACTCCTAATATTTATTTAGTTTGTTAGGCTAAAGATTTAATTGTCTATCTTAGTTGGATTATTCCACTCCTTATTTCACTAAGTCATGGATATAGTCTTATTCCATTTGGTATTTGGTGATCTCACCACTTCAAGGTGGAATGGTTTACCTAATACTTTAGTTCAAAGTTTAACATTGATTCTTAAATAGGTAAAACTAGAATTAGTATGATTGGTCTCTCTCTCATTTGGGAAGGACTTGTATATTACTCTAGGGTTCCTCATGTAGAGGATGATTTGAATACTTGGATGTATATCCAAGGTTTAGCTCAAGGTTTGTTATTGCTTTTCTAATAATTATAATAGAACTCTCACCTCTCTAGGTTTGTTGCTTAACTATTTGATATAGAGAAAGATATATTTTTCTAGAGTGGATCTCCTTGTTATGTTTCCAAGAATGAAATAATATGAATACCATGAGGTTCAGGGTAGGATCATGGGTTTGTTTAAGACATGGAAAAGATGGGTGAAGAATAGTTTCTTCATTCATTGTTACTTGATTTACAAGTAGTTGTATATTCATATGCTATGGCAAGACTTACCTTATTATAATCTTTTATTAGATCAAGCAATTGATCATTGGTAAAGTGTTGCTGTGTTGATATTAGTTCCATTTGATCTAACCCCTTTGATCAAATCATCTCTACCCAAAACAAGGTTTTAGCAAAGTCACATTGAGGTTTATAGCACTTGACTTGATGAGCTACTTCAATTCCACCAAGGTCAAGTGAAACTTCGATTCATCGTGACTGTTTTACTTTAAAGCGCGAAAATTCCCCAGATTTTCTATGCATGAATGCAATGCACACATCTGTTTCCTCTATTTTTGTAACCCCATTACCTGGGATATTACAAAAATCATCCATGAATACCTCTACAATACTCTCACAAAAACCATGAAAAATAGCAGACATGCATCTTTGAAAAGTAGCAGGAGCATTACATAAACCAAAAGGCATACGCCTATAAGCATAAGTTCCATAGGGACAAGTAAAAGTGGTTTTCTCTTGATCTTTAGCTTTAACAGACAATTTGTGAAAACCCGAATATCCATCAAGAAAGCAAAAATGAGTATTTTTAGACAATCTTTCTAGCATTTGATCAATAAATGGTAAAGGGTAATGATCTTTCTTAGTAACTTTATTAACTTTTCGAAAATCAATGCACATTCTATACCCTACAACTACTCTTTGAGGAATGAGCTCATCATTATCGTTAGGCACAACAGTCATACCTCCTTTCTTGGGAACGCAATGCACAGGACTAACCCATCTACTATCAGCAATAGGATATATAATACCAGCTTCAAGAAGTCGTAATACCTCATTCCTTACCACTTCCTTCATCTTCGAATTAGACGACGCTGAGGTTCAACAACAGTGCTTTGCATCATCTTCCATATTAATAGCATGTTGGCAAATAGATGGAGAAATCCCCTTTAAATCATCAAGAGTGTAGCCAATAGCTCCTCGGTGTTTCTTCAATATTCCCAATAACCTTTCTTCTTCAAACTCTGAAAGCTTAGAACTAATAATAACAGGATATATTTTCTTATCATCAATATGAGCATATTTAAGATTATCATGTAAAGGCTTTAAATCAAAAACAGGATCTTCCTTTGGTGGCGGTGTTGTACCCAAATCTTCCACCGGTAAATCATGCTTGAGAATAGGTTGGCGAAGAAAAATTTCCTCAAGTTCATCTCTTTCTTTCCTAAAAATTTCACTCTCGCTATCCTCCAAATGTTGCTCGCAAAGGATTGTTAGGAACAAGAACAATAGATGCACACTCGCTCCATTTTAAAATCATTACTAGGCAAATCAGCTTTATAAGGAGTTTTAGTAAATTTAGAGAAGTTAAACTCATAAGATTCACCAGCAAATTTAGTCAAAATTTTCTCTTTCTTGCAATCTATAATAGCTCCACAAGTATTTAGAAAAGGTCTACCAAAAATAATAGGACAATAATCACTAGCAACAGTAACCTAGTACCAAAAAGTCAGCAGGATATTTAATCTTACCGCATAAGACTTCCACATCTCGAACAATACCAATTGGTGAAATAGTTTCTCTATTAGCCAGCTGAATAACCACATCAATATCTTCAAGTTCACAAGAATCAATTTCGTGCATAATCTCCGTGTAAAGCTCATACGGAATAGCACTAACACTTGCACCAATATCACATAATCCATAATAGCAATGATCACCAATTTTAACAGTCATCATAGGAACACTAGCTTGTTTGGGTTTATTAGGATGTGAAACAATATTAGAAGCATCTTCACGTAAAATAATATGACCATCCTCCACATTTTCAATCACAAGATCTTTAACTATTGCAACAAGCAAGTTCAACTTTTATTTGTTCTTCAGTGTTCTACGGTGTTTCTTTTCACTTTTATGAACTGCACTCATTTATAATGCAGTACTCTTTCATTTTAGCAGGAAAAGGAGTTTTTTCAATATAAGCTTCGGGAATAACGCGATCAGCAGTTTCAATTACAACACACTTATTAATAGATGAATCAATTTTATCTTTATACTGGTTCATGATACTTATCAAAATTCTTCTTTGGCAATTCATAATGAGAGGCAAAAGCTTTATAAAGATTTACAGCGACCTGAGAATCAAGACCATATGTAGCACTCATATTACGTAAATTTATCAGCATCCATAAAAGCTTCAATGCATTTATAATCATAAATTATACCGATTCTCTATCTTTGTCGTTCTCCCAACCTTCAAGCATTTTCTTGGATTCGATCAAGAAGGTCCCTTTTAAACTCTTCTTTGTTGCGTGTAAATGATCCAGTAACATGAAGTATCCAAAGAAGGTCTTGTCTTGAAAAGAAAGTCTTGCATAGAAATTATCAATAATAACATTACCGGAAGCTCATGAATGGGGCATTTGAGCATTAAAGACTTCAATCTCCCCCACGCTTGGGCAATACTCTCTCCATCATGAGGCCAAAAATTATATATGCGATTCCGATCCTTATGAATTTCACTTGGAGGATAGAACTTAGAATAAAACCGAGGCACAATATCATTCCATTCAAGAGAATCCCCATTATCCAAGTAATTTATACCAATGCGCCGCCTTACCTGGACAGCGATAAGGAGAATAATTTCTTCCTCACTTCATCCACAGCAATACCTGCACATTTGAATAACCCGCATAATTCATGCAAAAACAATGAATGATCACCAGGATGGACGGCTCCATCCCCTTCATAGCGGTTATCCATAACATGTTCAATAATTTTCGTAGGTATTTTATATGGTATTACTTCCTCACCTGGCGCCTCATCCACTACCGTTGCAGTAGTAGTAGATTTCCCAAATAGAAAATGAAGAGAAGATCTCTCCATAATGACTTATAGCAGCAGGTAGAAATAAAATCAGCACAACAGTAAAGGTTTTCCTTACCAATCCCACTTACCAATAGCGCTTAGTTCCCCGGCAACGGCGCCAGAAAATAGTCTTGATGACCCACAAGTATAGGGGGTGTATCGTAGTATCTTCGATAAGTAAGAATGTCGATCCCAACGAGGAGCGAGAAGGTGTTGACAAGCAGCTTCGATGAAGGATTCACTCGTAAATGCTCACGTACAAGTATTCAGGGGTTTTGATGTAACAGATTGAATAAAGTACGAGTATGTAAAGTACGAGAGAAATAATTGCAGCGAGTGGCCCAATCCTTTTAGCACAAAGGACAAGCCGGTTTGTTTACTTATAATGACCAAACGTTCTCGAGGACACACGGGATTTTAGTCTAGTGCTTTCGCTACATACAGCTGATTAATCTTCATTGTTTTGATAAGTGTTGTGTGGGTGAACTGTGCTAATGTACCGCCCTTCCTAGGACTAATACATACTTGTGATTATACACCTTGCAAGCATCCGCAACTACAAGAAAGTAATTAAGATAAATCTAACCACAGACTCTTAAACTCCGAGATCCTCGCGATCCCTCCCGCATCGATATACCAATGGGGGTTCAGGTTTCGTCACTCCGGCAACCCCGCAATTAGCAAACGAATACAAGATGCATTCCCCTAGGCCCATAAATGGTGAAGTGTCATGTAGTCGACGTTCACATGACACCACTAGAAGAATAACACCACAACTTAAATATCACACCATTGAATATTACTCAACCATAGTTCACTACTAACATTTAGACTTCACCCATGTCCTCAAGAACTTAACGAACTACTCACGAGACATCATACGGAACATGATCAGAGGTGATATGATGATGAATAACAATCTGAACATAAACTTGGTTCAATGGTTTCACTCAATAGCATCAACAACAAGTAGAGATCGATACCGGGAGAGTTTCCCTATCAAACAATCAAGATCAAACCCAAATTGCTACGGCGGTGACGAGGTGCTGCGGAGGAGATGGCGGTGATGACGGTGGAGATGATGATGATGGTGATGGAGATGATGTCCAGCTCGATGACGGTGACGATGGCGTCGATTTCCCTCACGGAGGGAATTTCCCCGCGGATTCCTGCCCGCCGTGAGAGCTCTTTTCTCTCTCGGTGTTCTCCGCCCCGCAGAGGCGGTCGTAACTCTTCGCGAGGTACCCCTTCTGGCTTAGGTTTTCGGGACGAAGGATTTCGCGAAGAAAAGGAGGCGAAAGGGGTCGTGGGCCCTCCACACCACGTGGCGGCGCGGCCGTGGCCTCGGGCCGCGCCGCCCTAGGGTGTGGGCCCACCCCGGCTCCTCCCGGCTCCTCCTTCCGGCTTCCTTCGTCATCTTGAAAAATAGGATTTTTGGTATAATTTCCTTCCACAGCTTGATCTTCCGAAATATTGCGTTTCGACGGTGCTTTTTCCAAGCAGAATCTCGGCTCCGGCGTTCGATCCTCCAATAATGATGAAACATGCAAAATAGATGAAATAACATAAGTATTGTGTCCCAATATGAAATATATCGATGAATAACAGCAAATTATGATATAAAATAGTGATGCAATTTGGACGTATCAGTGGCGTGCTCCCAGCCGCTGTCGAACGCGACGGACAGCAGGTCGCCCGCAGAGGCCTGGTCGAGCACGGCTGCGATACGCAGCTCCAAGCTCCAGGTCATGGCACGTCTTGGCGGATGACCCTGCGGTGACAGCGGCATGGAGGAGCCGCCGTAGGAATTCCGTCGAAGGGGCGCGTCGTCCGCGGAAGGGAGCATGGCCACGACAAGCATCGAGGAGTGCGCCCGTCGTCATCACCCAAAACAAGCTCCACGTAGACGGTGGCCGCGGTGACGAGCACGTTGGGGCCGGTGCATCCGCAGTCGAAGTCCGTGATGACATTGTGTAAGGACGCCGACGAGAGGGTCGTGAGCTCAGACGTTAACCAGTCAGGCAGCGACCAAAACCGCCCGCAATACAGGCAAAACCACCGTGAGGGGGCTAGTCGTCCGGTTTTGCAAACATAGGGGGTTAAGTGCCCCAGTTTTAAAGTTAGGGGTTATCGATCCCAAACTCAATACTTAGGGGGTGATTTAGACTTCTTTCTCGTTCCCTGTAGCGCAATTAGAGCATCTCTAGCAGCTCCAAATTGGTCAGACCCGGATATTTGCAAACCGGTTTGAAGGTTTGGATGTTTGAAGGTATGGAGTACTTTTTATTTTTAAGGGGAACCCGTAAAAAAATTGGAGGCCGGCCTTGCTACGAGCCCACGACCTCCATAGTTGGGGTTCTGAAGGCTTTTTTGCACGCAACCTCGGATACCGTCAACGCCTCGCGACGCCTCGCTCAAACACAGCTCGCCGATAAACTCGCCGGAGTTCGGCCAATTCCGACGAACTTTCACAAAATCTGACCAAATATTAGCAAAATCGAACCACGCTCGCCGGAATTGGCCGGCCGGTTGGGTTGAATTCGACGAGCAGGGTCGACCCCGAAGCGGGCAGCGAGCAGGGGCAGCGGCGGGGCGGTCGGCGGGCACGCGCGCGGGAGGCGGCCAGCGGCGGGGCGGGCACGCCCGAGAGGCAGCCAGAGCGTGCTGCGCGCGTGGAGGGGCAGGCGGCAGCTAGGGGGCACGAGAGGCCGGCGAGCAGGGTGGCCGGCGGGCGAGGTGGGCGGCTAGCCGACCGTGAGCAAGACGCTAGGGAAAAGAAGACACGGAAAAAAGTTGAGATTTCGGAATATGCTCTTTTAGTGTCTCCTTTTACGGTGTCTAGTATGCGCCTAAATCGTGAATTTTTCGGCCCGCAAACACATTTTTGGGGTTTGCGGTTTGGAGTGTTTGCTAGCAAGCATGTCCAGAGATGTACTATACGAGTAGTAATGAAGAAGAAAAAAACAGTTGTAGATGCAAAAACGGTTCAAAAAATGTACATCGTGCGGGTGGGAGGTGATGTGTCGCATAAAACGGTTGCACGAAGCCACCAAGTGTCTTGTCGTTCCGTTGTCCCCCACCCACGCATGCCCGACCCCCCCTCCGTCGGCCAAATCTCGGCCATGGATCCTTCCTCCGGCCACCCTTGCCTACGCATGCCCCTTCTGACCCTCATGTTGCTGTCACCGACCAGTTCCCGGCGAAATCGAGTGCCGCCGCGGCCGCACCAGCCAACCCTAGAGCCTCCCTCCGCCGGCTGACGTTCACCGCGCCCAACCACAATTGGGGCTGCGCCATCGAAAGCAAGGGGGCGAAGCCCGCAGCGAAGGCCAAGGCGGCCAACTCTAAGAGGGCAGCGCCACGGCCAGCGTGCGCTCGGTAAGCCGACCACACATGCTCCCCCAAGAACAAAGAGGAAGGTGGTTGGCGGGCGTGGAAAGAAACCCTCCGCCGCCGTCGTGCACATCTTCGTTCCCGCACCACCGCCCCCTGCAAATGATGGGATACATGGGTGTCATGGCCGTAGGCATTGGAGGAGCTTCCATGGCCCGCGGCTATGGTGGAGGCATAGGTGCATACATGGGTGGCATAATGTTCGGGTATGGTGGCTATATGGGAAGAGGCATGCCCGGCTTTGGTGGAGGAATGCCCGCATGGGAACATACATGGGTGGAGTCTTTGGAGGTTCAATGGGTGGCACCATGCCCGGCTATGGTGGAGGCATGGGAGCTTTCATGAGCGGAGATACTGGTGGTCGCATTCCTTCCATGGCCGACGGCATGAGTGGTGCTTCCATAGGTGGTGGCATTTCTTCTAACACCACCTATGTAGGTGATGATGCCAATGGAGAAGAGATACCAAGAGAAAATTGTACCAATGAAGGCATCGGAGGCATTGGAGAGGCAACCATTATTGAGCCATGATGCTTGGCTTTGCTATGGTTCGTGTGTTCGTCAAACTATGTTGTTTGTCTATGTTTATTTGTCGAACTTCGCGTATGTTTGTGTCCATGTTGAACTATTACATGCATGCAATGCTTGAACTTGATGAAATGTTTGTGATGAACTTGATGATATGTGGGTGCTTGATCTTAATTCATATGGTATTTATCATATATATGACATTTATTTCATAATATTCATCATAGTTCATCCATATGTTTGCAAATCTGAAATATACATCACCTAGATGGTGATGTCAAATACATCACCTGCAGGAGTACTTTTAGAGGAGGGGTGGTGTATTTTACAATATCTGGCCTTTGTGTGCAAAATCATGTGATGTAAAAACAGGAAGAAGAGCAAAAACAGGTGATGTAAAATATGCGATGTAAAATACATCATCTCTTGGAGATGCTCTTAGAGTATTTTCCCTTCTCCCACATGCTAGTTCTTTCGCCGGGAATCTTTCTCTACCGCGCTGACTCGACTCGTTTCAAGCTTACCGGAGACGCATGGCCTGGCCACAAGAGAATCTCTAATGGTGCGCCAAGGGCACGATCGGTAGGTTGCATGACCCATAAACAGGCCTTGCGTGCCAAAAACGGGCGATTGGATGACTGGGCTCATCAAAATCTAGACATGCGCGCGTCAAAGCAGTCTGTGGAGCTGGTACGCCTGAATCGGCTGTCTTCATGGATGTAGACCCCGTGGAGCGCAGAGTGAGGCTTTCCTTGCACACGTGGGAAAGCAGTGCAAGACGACGCGTCGGTTCGGGTCACGCGCCATAAATTCCCCTCACCACCCTCTTCCTTCTCTCACTCTTTGTCGTCTCACTCCCTTTACTCAAACTCATCGATGGTTCCTCTCGCTCGGCTTCGAGGAGTAGATCGACTGCGGAGGTTGTCAACCGTCGCCGCTTCTCTCGCCGTCTCCATCGCTTCTACTAGGACCGCTGATAACCCCCAAGTGCATGGGATCACCGCAGTACAATTCCATAAGTATTTGAGTGTCGAACCCACGAGGAGCTGAAGGTAAACTATCTATTCTGTAATGCCCTATAACCCACTTAATGGCCTTCTATGCAAAGGTAGGATCTATAGTGTGTGTGTGAAGAGATTTCTACTACAAAACTATGAGTATCGAAATTAAAATGCAATAAGTAAAACTAATGCAATATAAGTAAAGTGATATGAAGTGGAGTAAAATAAAGTAACTCAAGGGGGTAAGTGTCATGGCAAATTGCTATTTCATTTGTGTGGTTGTCACAATTAGTGAATGTTATTATAGTCTTTTAGTGTTTTCTTCTCGAGAGGAGCCATAGATATGTGCAACCATCTAAAGTTATGAACGAAGCAACCCTGGGTGGCCACCAGGTAAATCAGATTTCACCCGTCGTAGATTTTGCTTCCAGCGAATCTGGGCCGTCCAATTTTTATAGTGGCGGTATAAAAGGGGAATCGAACGGAGGGAAACCCTAGCCATCGGCCCCCAATCCCCTCCCGAGCGCCTCATGCCCAATCCCCTTCAGCTCTCGATACGTCTCCGACGTATCGATAATTTCTTATGTTCCATGCCACATTATTGATGTTATCTACATGTTTTATGCACACTTTATGTCATATTCGTGCATTTTCCGGAACTAACCTATTAACAAGATGCCGAAGTGCCGCTTGTCGTTTTCTGCTGTTTTGGTTTCAGAAATCCTAGTAAGGAAATATTCTCGAATTGGACGAAATCAAAGCCCGTGGGCCTATTTTTCCACGAAGCTTCCGAAGTCCGAAGGAGAGACGAAGAGGGGCCACGAGGTGGCCACACCCTAGGCGGCGCGGCCCCCCCTGGCCGCGCGGCCCGTGGTGTGGGGCCCTCGTGCCGCCTCTTGACCTACCCTTCCGCCTACTAAATAGCCTCCGTGACGAAACCCCCGCACCGAGAGCCACGATACGGAAAACCTTCCGCAGACGCCGTCACCGCCGATCCCATCTCGGGGATCCAGAGATCGCCTCCGGCACTCGCCGGAGAGGGGAATCATCTCCCGGAGGACTCTACGCCGCCATGGTCGCCTCCGGTGTGATGTGTGAGTAGTCTACCCCCGGACTATGGGTCCATAGCAGTAGCTAGATGGTTGTCTTCTCCCCATTGTGCTATCATTGTCGGATCTTGTGAGCTGCCTAACATGATCAAGATCATCTATCTCGTAATTCTATATGTTGCGTTTGTTGGGATCCGATGAATAGAGAATACTTGTTATGTTGATTATCAAAGTTATGCTTATGTGTTGTTTATGATCTTGCATGCTCTCCGTTACTAGTAGATGCTCTGCCAAGTAGATGCTTGTAACTCCAAGAGGGAGTACTTATGCTCGATAGTGGGTTCATGCCTCGCATTGACACTGGGACAAAGGATGTAAAGTTCTAAGGTTGTGTTGTGCCGTTGCCACTAGGGATAAAACATTGATGCTATGTCTAAGGATGTAGTTGTTGATTACATTACGCACCATACTTAATGCAATTGTCTCGTTGCTTGCAACTTAATACCGGAGGGGGTTCGGATGATAACCCGAAGGTGGACTTTTTAGGCATAGATGCAGCTGGATGGCGGTCTATGTACTTTGTCGTAATGCCCAATTAAATCTCACTATACTCATCATGATATGTATGTGCATTGTCATGCTCTCTTTATTTGTCAATTGCCCAACTCGTAATTTGTTCACCCAACATGCTGTTCGTCTTATGGGAGAGACACCTCTAGTGAACCGTGGACCCCGGTCCAATTCTCTTTACTCGAAATACAATCTACCGCAATACTTGTTTTACCGTTTTCTCTCGCAAACAATCATCTTCCACACAATACGGTTAATCCTTTGTTACAGCAAGCCGGTGAGATTGACAACCTCACCGTTTCGTTGGGGCAAAGTACTTTGGTTGTGCTGTGCAGGTTCCACGTTGGCGCCGGAATCCCCGGTGTTGCGCCGCACTACATCTCGCCGCCATCAACCTTCAACGTGCTTCTTGACTCCTCATCGGTCCGATTAAACCTTGGTTTCTTACCGAGGGAAACTTGCCGCTGTGCGCATCACACCTTCCTCTTGGGGTTCCCAACTGACGCGTGTCGAACGAAAGACAATACGTCAACCACGCGCATCAAGCAAATTTCTGGCGCCGTTGCCGGGGAGATCAAGACACGCTGCAAGGGGAGTCTCCACTTCTCAATCTCTTTACTTTGTTTTTGTCTTGCTTAATTTTATTTACTACTTTGTTTGCTGCACTAAATCAAAATACAAAAAAATTAGTTGCTAGTTTTACTTTATTTGCTATCTTGTTTGCTATATCGAAAACACAAAAAAATTAGTTTACTTGCATTTACTTTATCTAGTTTGCTTTATTTACTGTTGCTAAAATGGCCAACGCTGAAAATACTAAGTTGTGTGACTTCACTAACCACAAATAATAATGATTTCTTATGCACACCTATTGCTCCACCTGCTACTACAGCAGAATTCTTTGAAATTAAACCTCGCTTTACCGAATCTTGTTATGAAAGATCAATTTTCTGGAATTAGTTCGATGATGTCGCTGCCCATCTTAATAATTTTGTTGAACTATGTGAAATGCAAAAATATAAAGATGTAGATGGTGATATTATTAAACTAAAATTGTTCCCTTTCTCATTAAGAGGAAGAGCTAAAGATTGGTTGCTATCTCTGCCTAAGAATAGTATTGATTCATGGACTAAATGCAAGGATGCTTTTATTGGTAGATATTATCCCCTGCTAAAATTATATCTTTGAGGAGTAGCATAATGAATTTCAAACAATTAGATACTGAACATGTTGCTCAAGCTTGGGAAAGAATGAAATCTCTGGTTAAAAATTGCCCAACCCATGGACTCGACTACTTGGATGATCATCCAAACCTTCTATGCAGGATCTAAATTTTTCTTCACGGAATTTATTGGATTCAGCTGCTGGAGGTACCTTTATGTCCATCACTCTTGGTGAAGCAACAAAGCTTCTTGATAATATGATGATCAACTACTCCGAATGGCACACGGAAAGAGCTCCACAAGGTAAGAAGGTAAATTCTGTTGAAGAATCCTCTTCCTTGAATGATGTTGATGCACCATCCTCTCGATGTTACTTGATACACACTTTCTGCGCCTAGCTGAAAGGCGTTAAAGAAAAGCGCTTATGGGAGACAACCCATGTTTTTACCTACAGTACTTTGTTTTTATTTTGTGTCTTGGAAGTTGTTTACTACTGTAGCAACCTCTCCTTATCTTAGTTTTGTGTTTTGTTGTGCCAAGTTAAGCCGTTGATAGAAAAGTAAGTACTAGATTTGGATTATCAATGCAGTTCCAGATTTCTTTGCTGTCACGAATCTGGGTCTATCTCCCTGTAGGTAGCTCAGAAAATTATGCCAATTTACGTGCATGATCCTCAGATATGTACGCAACTTTCATTCAATTGGAGCATTTTCATTTGAGCAAGTCTGGTGCCATTTTAAAATTCGTCAATACGAACTGTTCTGTTTTGACAGATTCTGCCTTTTATTTCGCATTGCCTCTTTCGCTATGTTGGATGAATTTCTTTGATCCACTAATGTCCAAGTAGCATTATGCAATGTCCA
>NC_061514.1:125567596-125600916 GCF_022539505.1 Lolium rigidum
GTTAAAGAATAGTTCTCTCCCTTTATTTCAGGTGTTGCCTCATCTATCTTGAGTGTAACTCTATAGCTTGAGTTCTCTCATACGGGAATGGTTTATTCTAGGGTTTATGGTGTACTCCTAATATTTATTTAGTTTGTTAGGCTAAAGATTTAATTGTCTATCTTAGTTGGATTATTCCACTCCTTATTTCACTAAGTCATGGATATAGTCTTATTCCATTTGGTATTTGGTGATCTCACCACTTCAAGGTGGAATGGTTTACCTAATACTTTAGTTCAAAGTTTAACATTGATTCTTAAATAGGTAAAACTAGAATTAGTATGATTGGTCTCTCTCTCATTTGGGAAGGACTTGTATATTACTCTAGGGTTCCTCATGTAGAGGATGATTTGAATACTTGGATGTATATCCAAGGTTTAGCTCAAGGTTTGTTATTGCTTTTCTAATAATTATAATAGAACTCTCACCTCTCTAGGTTTGTTGCTTAACTATTTGATATAGAGAAAGATATATTTTTCTAGAGTGGATCTCCTTGTTATGTTTCCAAGAATGAAATAATATGAATACCATGAGGTTCAGGGTAGGATCATGGGTTTGTTTAAGACATGGAAAAGATGGGTGAAGAATAGTTTCTTCATTCATTGTTACTTGATTTACAAGTAGTTGTATATTCATATGCTATGGCAAGACTTACCTTATTATAATCTTTTATTAGATCAAGCAATTGATCATTGGTAAAGTGTTGCTGTGTTGATATTAGTTCCATTTGATCTAACCCCTTTGATCAAATCATCTCTACCCAAAACAAGGTTTTAGCAAAGTCACATTGAGGTTTATAGCACTTGACTTGATGAGCTACTTCAATTCCACCAAGGTCAAGTGAAACTTCGATTCATCGTGATCTGTTTTACTTTAAAGCGCGAAAATTCCCCAGATTTTCTATGCATGAATGCAATGCACACATCATTTCCTCTATTTTTGTAACCCCATTACCTGGGATATTACAAAAATCATCCATGAATACCTCTACAATACTCTCACAAAAACCATGAAAAATAGCAGACATGCATCTTTGAAAAGTAGCAGGAGCATTACATAAACCAAAAGGCATACGCCTATAAGCATAAGTTCCATAGGGACAAGTAAAAGTGGTTTTCTCTTGATCTTTAGCTTTAACGAAGCAATTTGTGAAAACCCGAATATCCATCAAGAAAGCAAAAATGAGTATTTTTAGACAATCTTTCTAGCATTTGATCAATAAATGGTAAAGGGTAATGATCTTTCTTAGTAACTTTATTAACTTTTCGAAAATCAATGCACATTCTATACCCTACAACTACTCTTTGAGGAATGAGCTCATCATTATCGTTAGGCACAACAGTCATACCTCCTTTCTTGGGAACGCAATGCACGGGACTAACCCATCTACTATCAGCAATAGGATATATAATACCAGCTTCAAGAAGTCGTAATACCTCATTCCTTACCACTTCCTTCATCTTCGGAATTAGACGACGCTGAGGTTCAACAACAGGCTTTGCATCATCTTCCATATTAATAGCATGTTGGCAAATAGATGGAGAAATCCCCTTTAAATCATCAAGAGTGTAGCCAATAGCTCCTCGGTGTTTCTTCAATATTCCCAATAACCTTTCTTCTTCAAACTCCGAAAGCTTAGAACTAATAATAACAGGATATATTTTCTTATCATCAATATGAGCATATTTAAGATTATCGGGTAAAGGCTTTAAATCAAAAACAGGATCTTCCTTTGGTGGCGGTGTTGTACCCAAATCTTCCACCGGTAAATCATGCTTGAGAATAGGTTGGCGAAGAAAATTTCCTCAAGTTCATCTCTTTCTTTCCTAAAAATTTCACTCTCGCTATCCTCCAAATGTTGCTGCAAAGGATTGTTAGGAACAAGAACAATAGATGCACACTGCTCCATTTTAAAATCATTACTAGGCAAATCAGCTTTATAAGGAGTTTTAGTAAATTTAGAGAAGTTAAACTCATAAGATTCACCAGCAAATTTAGTCAAAATTTTCTCTTTCTTGCAATCTATAATAGCTCCACAAGTATTTAGAAAAGGTCTACCAAAAATAATAGGACAATAATCACTAGCAGCAGTAACCTAGTACCAAAAAGTCAGCAGGATATTTAATCTTACCGCATAAGACTTCCACATCTCGAACAATACCAATTGGTGAAATAGTTTCTCTATTAGCCAGCTGAATAACCACATCAATATCTTCAAGTTCACAAGAATCAATTTCGTGCATAATCTCCGTGTAAAGCTCATACGGAATAGCACTAACACTTGCACCAATATCACATAATCCATAATAGCAATGATCACCAATTTTAACGAGACATCATAGGAACACTAGCTTGTTTGGGTTTATTAGGATGTGAAACAATATTAGAAGCATCTTCACAGAAAATAATATGACCATCCTCCACATTTTCGAGTCACAAGATCTTTAACTATTGCAACAACAGAGTTCAACTTTTATTTGTTCTTCAGGTTCTACGGGTTTCTTTTCACTTTTATGAACTGCACTTGTTTATAACAGAGTACTCTTTCATTTTAGCAGGAAAAGGAGTTTTTTCAATATAAGCTTCGGGAATAACGCGATCAGCAGTTTCAATTACAACACACTTATTAATAGATGAATCAATTTTATCTTTATACGGTTCATGATACTTATCAAAATTCTTCTTTGGCAATTCATAATGAGAGGCAAAAGCTTTATAAAGATTTACAGACGACTTGAGAATCAAGACCATATGTAGCACTCATATTACGAAATTTATCGAGTATCCATAAAAGCTTCAATGCATTTATAATCATAAATTATACCTGATTCTCTATCTTTGTCGTTCTCCCAACCTTCGGTATTTTCTTGGATTCGATCAAGAAGGTCCCTTTTAAACTCTTCTTTGTTGCGTGTAAATGATCCGTAACATGAAGTATCCAAGCAAGGTCTTGTCTTGAAAAGAAAGTCTTGCATAGAAATTATCAATAATAACATTACCAGGAAGCTCATGAATGGGGCATTTGAGCATTAAAGACTTCAATCTCCCCCACGCTTGGGCAATACTCTCTCCATCATGAGGCCAAAAATTATATATGCGATTCCGATCCTTATGAATTTCACTTGGAGGATAGAACTTAGAATAAAACCGGGGCACAATATCATTCCATTCAAGAGAATCCCCATTATCCGAGTAATTTATACCAATGCGCCGCCTTACCGGGACAGCGATAAGGAGAATAATTTCTTCCTCACTTCATCCACAGCAATACCTGCACATTTGAATAACCCGCATAATTCATGCAAAAACAAGTAAATGATCACCGGGATGGACAGTTCCATCCCCTTCATAGCGGTTATCCATAACATGTTCAATAATTTTCGTAGGTATTTTATATGGTATTACTTCCTCACCTGCGCCTCATCCACTACCGTTGCAGTAGTAGTAGATTTCCCAAATAGAAAATGAAGAGAAGATCTCTCCATAATGACTTATAGCAGACAGGCAGAAATAAAATCAGCACAACGAGAAAGGTTTTCCTTACCAATCCCACTTACCAATAGCGCTTAGTTCCCGGCAACGGCGCCGGAAAATAGTCTTGATGACCCACAAGTATAGGGGTGTATCGTAGTATCTTCGATAAGTAAGAATGTCGATCCCAACGAGGAGCGAAGGTGTTGACAAGCGGTTTCGATGAAGGATTCACCGTAAATGCTCACGGACAAGTATTAGGGGGTTTTGATGTAACAGTTGAATAAAGTACGAGTATGTAAAGTACGAGAGAAATAATTGCAGCGAGTGGCCCAATCCTTTTTAGCACAAAGGACAAGCCGGTTTGTTTACTTATAATGACCAAACGTTCTCGAGGACACACGGGATTTTAGTCTAGTGCTTTCGCTACATACGGCTGATTAATCTTCATTGTTTTGATAAGTGTTGTGTGGGTGAACCTGTGCTAATGTACCGCCCTTCCTAGGACTAATACATACTTGTGATTATACCCCTTGCAAGCATCCGCAACTACAAGAAAGTAATTAAGATAAATCTAACCACGAGCCTTAAACTGCGAGATCCTCGCGATCCCTCCCGCATCGATATACCAATGGGGGTTCGGGTTTCGTCACTCCGGCAACCCCGCAATTAGCAAACGAATACAAGATGCATTCCCCTAGGCCCATAAATGGTGAAGTGTCATGTAGTCGACGTTCACATGACACCACTAGAAGAATAACACCACAACTTAAATATCACACCATTGAATATTACTCAACCATAGTTCACTACTAACATTTAGACTTCACCCATGTCCTCAAGAACTTAACGAACTACTCACGAGACATCATACGGAACATGATCAGAGGTGATATGATGATGAATAACAATCTGAACATAAACTTGGTTCAATGGTTTCACTCAATAGCATCAACAACAAGTAGAGATCGATACCGGGAGAGTTTCCCCTATCAAACAATCAAGATCAAACCCAAATTGCTACGGCGGTGACGAGGTGCTGCGGAGGAGATGGCGGTGATGACGGTGGAGATGATGATGATGGTGATGGAGATGATGTCCAGCTCGATGACGGTGACGATGGCGTCGATTTCCCCTCACGGAGGGAATTTCCCCGGCGGATTCCTGCCCGCCGGAGAGCTCTTTCTCTCTCGGTGTTCTCCGCCCCGCGAGGCGGCCGTAACTCTTCGCGAGGTACCCCTTCTGGCTTAGGTTTTCGGGACGAAGGATTTCGCGAAGAAAAGGAGGCGAAAGGGGTCGTGGGCCCTCCACACCACGTGGCGGCGCGGCCAGGGCCTGGGCCGCGCCGCCCTAGGGTGTGGGCCCACCCTGGCTCCTCCTGGCTCCTCCTTCTGGCTTCCTTCGTCATCTTGAAAAATAGGATTTTTGGTATAATTTCCTTCCACGTTGATCTTCCGAAATATTGCGTTCGACGGTGCTTTTTCCAGCGAGAATCACGGCTCCGGCGTTCGATCCTCCAATAATGATGAAACATGCAAAATAGATGAAATAACATAAGTATTGTGTCCCAATATGAAATATATCGATGAATAACAACGAAATTATGATATAAAATAGTGATGCAATTTGGACGTATCGGTGGCGTGCTCCCAGCCGGCGTCGAACGCGACGGACGGCAGGTCGCCCGCAGAGGCCTGGTCGAGCACGGCTGCGATACGCAGCTCCAAGCTCCAGGTCATGGCACGTCTTGGCGGATGACCCTGCGGTGACAGCGGCATGGAGGAGCCGCCAGAGGAATTCCGTCGGAAGGGGCGCGTCGTCCGCGGAAGGGAGCATGGCCACGACAGTATCGAGGAGTGCGCTGTCAGCGTCATCACCCAAAACAAGCTCCACGTAGACGGTGGCCGCGGTGACGAGCACGTTGGGGCCGGTGCATCTGCAGCGAAGTCCGTGATGACATTGTGTAAGGACGCCGACGAGAGGGTCGTGAGCTCAGACGTTAACCAGTCAGGCAGCGACCAAAACCGCCCGCAATACAGGCAAAACCACCGTGAGGGGGCTAGTCGTCCGGTTTTGCAAACATAGGGGGTTAAGTGCCCCAGTTTAAAGTTAGGGGGTTATCAGTCCCAAACTCAATACTTAGGGGGTGATTTAGACTTCTTTCTCGTTCCCTGTAGCGCAATTAGAGCATCTCTAGCAGCTCCAAATTGGTCAGACCCGGATATTTGCAAACCGGTTTGAAGGTTTGGATGTTTGAAGGTATGGAGTACTTTTTATTTTTAAGGGGAACCCGTAAAAAAATTGGAGGCCGGCCTTGCTACGAGCCCACGACCTCCATAGTTGGGGTTCTGAAGGCTTTTTTGCACGCAACCTGGATACCGTCAACGCTCTCGCGACAGCTCGCTCAAACACAGTTCGCCGATAAACTCGCCGGAGTTCGGCCAATTCCGACGAACTTTCACAAAATCTGACCAAATATTAGCAAAAATCGAACCACGCTCGCCGGAATTGGCCGCCGGTTGGGTTGAATTCGACGAGCAGGGTCGACCCCGAAGCGGGCAGCGAGCAGGGGCAGCGGCGGGGCGGTCGGCGGGCACGCGCGCGGGAGGCGGCCAGCGGCGGGGCGGGCACGCCCGAGAGGCAGCCAGAGCGTGCTGCGCGCGTGGAGGGGCAGGCGGCAGCTAGGGGGCACGAGAGGCCGGCGAGCAGGGTGGCCGGCGGGCGAGGTGGGCGGCTAGCCGACAGAGCAGCACGCAGGGGAAAAGAAGACACGGAAAAAAAGTTGAGATTTCGGAATATGCTCTTTTAGTGTCTCCTTTTACGGTGTCTAGTATGCGCCTAAATCGTGAATTTTTCGGCCTGCAAACACATTTTTGGGGTTTGCGGTTTGGAGTGTTTGCTAGCAGCATGTCCAGAGATGTACTATACGAGTAGTAATGAAGAAGAAAAAAACAGTTGTAGATGCAAAAACGGTTCAAAAAATGTACATCGTGCGGGTGGGAGGTGATGTGTCGCATAAAAACGGTTGCACGAAGCCACCAAGTGTCTTGTCGTTCTGTTGTCCCCCACCCACGCATGCCCGACCGCCCCCTCCGTCGGCCAAATCTCGGCCATGGATCCTTCCTCCGGCCACCCTTGCCTACGCATGCCCCTTCTGACCCTCATGTTGCTGTCACCGACCAGTTCCCGGCGAAATCGAGTGCCGCCGCGGCCGCACCAGCCAACCCTAGAGCCTCCCTCCGCCGGCTGACGTTCACCGCGCCCAACCACAATTGGGGCTGCGCCATCGAAAGCAAGGGGGCGAAGCCCGCAGCGAAGGCCAAGGCGGCCAACTCTAAGAGGGCAGCGCCAGCGGCGTTCGCGTCGGTGCCGACCACACATGCTCCCCCAAGAACAAAGAGGAAGGTGGTTGGCGGGCGTGGAAAGAAACCCTCCGCCGCCGTCGTGCACATCTTCGTTCCCGCACCACCGCCCCCTGCAAATGATGGGATACATGGGTGTCATGGCCGTAGGCATTGGAGGAGCTTCCATGGCCCGCGGCTATGGTGGAGGCATAGGTGCATACATGGGTGGCATAATGTTCGGGTATGGTGGCTATATGGGAAGAGGCATGCCCGGCTTTGGTGGAGGAATGCCCGGCATGGGAACATACATGGGTGGAGTCTTTGGAGGTTCAATGGGTGGCACCATGCCCGGCTATGGTGGAGGCATGGGAGCTTTCATGAGCGGAGATACTGGTGGTCGCATTCCTTCCATGGCCGACGGCATGAGTGGTGCTTCCATAGGTGGTGGCATTTCTTCTAACACCACCTATGTAGGTGATGATGCCAATGGAGAAGAGATACCAAGAGAAAATTGTACCAATGAAGGCATCGGAGGCATTGGAGAGGCAACCATTATTGAGCCATGATGCTTGGCTTTGCTATGGTTCGTGTGTTCGTCAAACTATGTTGTTTGTCTATGTTTATTTGTCGAACTTCGCGTATGTTTGTGTCCATGTTGAACTATTACATGCATGCAATGCTTGAACTTGATGAAATGTTTGTGATGAACTTGATGATATGTGGGTGCTTGATCTTAATTCATATGGTATTTATCATATATATGACATTTATTTCATAATATTCATCATAGTTCATCCATATGTTTGCAAATCTGAAATATACATCACCTAGATGGTGATGTCAAATACATCACCTGCAGGAGTACTTTTAGAGGAGGGTGGTGTATTTTACAATATCTGGCCTTTGTGTGCAAAATCATGTGATGTAAAAACAGGAAGAAGAGCAAAAACAGGTGATGTAAAATATGCGATGTAAAATACATCATCTCTTGGAGATGCTCTTAGAGTATTTTCCCTTCTCCCACATGCTAGTTCTTTCAGTCGGGAATCTTTCTCTACTGCGCTGACTCGACTCGTTTCAAGCTTACCGGAGACGCATGGCCTGGCCACAAGAGAATCTCTAATGGTGCGCCAAGGGCACGATCGGTAGGTTGCATGACCCATAAACAGGCCTTGCGTGCCAAAAACGGGCGATTGGATGACTGGGCTCATCAAAATCTAGACATGCGCGCGTCAAAGCGATGCTCGTGGAGCTGAGTACGCTCGAATCGGCTGTCTTCATGGATGTAGACCCCGTGGAGCGCGAGTGAGGCTTTCCTTGCACACGTGGGAAAGCAGTGCAAGACGACGCGTCGGTTCGGGTCACGCGCCATAAATTCCCCTCACCACCCTCTTCCTTCTCTCACTCTTTGTCGTCTCACTCCCTTTACTCAAACTCATCGATGGTTCCTCTGCTGGCTTCGAGGAGTAGATCGACGGCGGAGGTTGTCAACCGTCGCCGCTTCTCTGCCGTCTCCACTGCTTCTACTAGGACCGCTGATAACCCCCAAGTGCATGGGATCACCGCAGTACAATTCCATAAGTATTTGAGTGTCGAACCCACGAGGAGCTGAAGGTAAACTATCTATTCTGTAATGCCCTATAACCCACTTAATGGCCTTCTATGCAAAGGTAGGATCTATAGTGTGTGTGTGAAGAGATTTCTACTACAAAACTATGAGTACTGAAATTAAAATGCAATAAGTAAAACTAATGCAATATAAGTAAAGTGATATGAAGTGGAGTAAAATAAAGTAACTCAAGGGGGTAAGTGTCATGGCAAATTGCTATTTCATTTGTGTGGTTGTCACAATTAGTGAATGTTATTATAGTCTTTTAGTGTTTTCTTCTCGAGAGGAGCCATAGATATGTGCAACCATCTAAAGTTATGAACGAAGCAACCACAGGTGGCCACCGGGTAAATCAGATTTCACCCGTCGTAGATTTTGCTTCCAGCGAATCTGGGCCGTCCAATTTTTATAGTGGCGGTATAAAAGGGGAATCGAACGGAGGGAAACCCTAGCCATCGGCCCCCAATCCCCTCCCGAGCGCCTCATGCCCAATCCCCTTCAGCGCCCTGATACGTCTCCGACGTATCGATAATTTCTTATGTTCCATGCCACATTATTGATGTTATCTACATGTTTTATGCACACTTTATGTCATATTCGTGCATTTTCTGGAACTAACCTATTAACAAGATGCCGAAGTGCCGATTCTTGTTTTCTGCTGTTTTTGGTTTCGAAATCCTAGTAAGGAAATATTCTCGGAATTGGACGAAATCAAAGCCCGGGGCCTATTTTTCCACGAAGCTTCCGAAGTCCGAAGGAGAGACGAAGAGGGGCCACGAGGGGGCCACACCCTAGGGCGGCGCGGCCCCCCTTGGCCGCGCGGCCCTGTGGTGTGGGGCCCTCGTGCCGCCTCTTGACCTACCCTTCCGCCTACAAATAGCCTCCGTGACGAAACCCCCGGTACCGAGAGCCACGATACGGAAAACCTTCCGGAGACGCCGTCACCGCCGATCCCATCTCGGGGGATCCGAGGAGATCACCTCCGGCACCTCGCCGGAGAGGGGAATCATCCCCCGGAGGACTCTACGCCGCCATGGTCGCCTCCGGTGTGATGTGTGAGTAGTCTACCCCTGGACTATGGGTCCATAGCGGTAGCTAGATGGTTGTCTTCTCCCCATTGTGCTATCATTGTCGGATCTTGTGAGCTGCCTAACATGATCAAGATCATCTATCTGTAATTCTATATGTTGCGTTTGTTGGGATTCGATGAATAGAGAATACTTGTTATGTTGATTATCAAAGTTATGCTTATGTGTTGTTTATGATCTTGCATGCTCTCCGTTACTAGTAGATGCTCTGGCCAAGTAGATGCTTGTAACTCCAAGAGGGAGTACTTATGCTCGATAGTGGGTTCATGCCTCGCATTGACACACGGGACAGTGATGAGAAAGTTCTAAGGTTGTGTTGTGCTTGTTGCCACTAGGGATAAAACATTGATGCTATGTCTAAGGATGTAGTTGTTGATTACATTACGCACCATACTTAATGCAATTGTCCGTTGCTTGCAACTTAATACTTGGAGGGGTTCGGATGATAACCCGAAGGTGGACTTTTTAGGCATAGATGCGGTTGGATGGCGGTCTATGTACTTTGTCGTAATGCCCAATTAAATCTCACTATACTCATCATGATATGTATGTGCATTGTCATGCTCTCTTTATTTGTCAATTGCCCAACTGTAATTTGTTCACCCAACATGCTGTTCGTCTTATGGGAGAGACACCTCTAGTGAGCTGTGGACCCCGGTCCAATTCTCTTTACTGAAATACAATCTCATCGCAATACTTGTTTCTATTGTTTTCTCTCGCAAACAATCATCTTCCACACAATACGGTTAATCCTTTGTTACAGCAAGCCGGTGAGATTGACAACCTCCATCGTTTCGTTGGGGCAAAGTACTTTGGTTGTGTTGTGCAGGTTCCACGTTGGCGCCGGAATCCCCGGTGTTGCGCCGCACTACATCTCGCCGCCATCAACCTTCAACGTGCTTCTTGACTCCTACTCGGTCCGATTAAACCTTGGTTTCTTACTGAGGGAAACTTGCCGCTGTGCGCATCACACCTTCCTCTTGGGGTTCCCAACGGACGCGTGTCGAACGAAAAGACAATACGTCAACCACGCGCATCAAGCAAATTTACGGCGCCGTTGCGTGGGAGATCAAGACACGCTGCAAGGGGAGTCTCCACTTCTCAATCTCTTTACTTTGTTTTTGTCTTGCTTAATTTTATTTACTACTTTGTTTGCTGCACTAAATCAAAATACAAAAAAAATTAGTTGCTAGTTTTACTTTATTTGTTATCTTGTTTGCTATATCAAAAACACAAAAAAATTAGTTTACTTGCATTTACTTTATCTAGTTTGCTTTATTTACTTGTTGCTAAAATGGCCAACCCTGAAAATACTAAGTTGTGTGACTTCACTAGCACAAATAATAATGATTTCTTATGCACACCTATTGCTCCACCCTGCTACTACAGCGGAATTCTTTGAAATTAAACCTGCTTTCTTGAATCTTGTTATGAAAGATCAATTTTCCGGAATTAGTTACGATGATGCTGCTGCCCATCTTAATAATTTTGTTGAACTATGTGAAATGCAAAAATATAAAGATGTAGATGGTGATATTATTAAACTAAAATTATTCCCTTTCTCATTAAGAGGAAGAGCTAAAGATTGGTTGCTATCTCCGCCTAAGAATAGTATTGATTCATGGACTAAATGCAAGGATGCTTTTATTGGTAGATATTATCCCCCTGCTAAAATTATATCTTTGAGGAGTAGCATAATGAATTTCAAACAATTAGATACTGAACATGTTGCTCAAGCTTGGGAAAGAATGAAATCTCTGGTTAAAAATTGCCCAACCCATGGACTGACTACTTGGATGATCATCCAAACCTTCTATGCGGGACTAAATTTTTCTTCGCGGAATTTATTGGATTCAGTTGCTTGGAGGTACCTTTATGTCCATCACTCTTGGTGAAGCAACAAAGCTTCTTGATAATATGATGATCAACTACTCCGAATGGCACACGGAAAGAGCTCCACAAGGTAAGAAGGTAAATTCTGTTGAAGAATCCTCTTCCTTGAATGATGTTGATGCTTCATCTCTCGATGTTACTTGATACACACTTTCTGCGCCTAGCTGAAAGGCGTTAAAGAAAAGCGCTTATGGGAGACAACCCATGTTTTTACCTACAGTACTTTGTTTTTATTTTGTGTCTTGGAAGTTGTTTACTACTGTAGCAACCTCTCCTTATCTTAGTTTTGTGTTTTGTTGTGCCAAGTTAAGCCGTTGATAGAAAAGTAAGTACTAGATTTGGATTACTTCGCAGTTCCAGATTTCTTTGCTGTCACGAATCTGGGTCTATCTCCCTGTAGGTAGCTCAGAAAATTATGCCAATTTACGTGCATGATCCTCAGATATGTACGCAACTTTCATTCAATTGGAGCATTTTCATTTGAGCAAGTCTGGTGCCATTTTAAAATTCGTCAATACGAACTGTTCTGTTTTGACAGATTCTGCCTTTTATTTCGCATTGCCTCTTTCGCTATGTTGGATGAATTTCTTTGATCCACTAATGTCCAGTAGCATTATGCAATGTCCAGAAGTGTTAAGAATGATTGTGTCACCTCTGAATATGTCAATTTATATTGTGCACTAACCCTCTAATGAGTTGTTTCGAGTTTGGTGTGGAGGAAGTTTTCAAGGATCAAGAGAGGAGTATGATGCAACATGATCAAGGAGAGTGAAAGCTCTAAGCTTGGGGATGCACCCGGTGGTTCACCCCTGCATATATCAAGAAGACTCAAGCGTCTAAGCTTGGGGATGCCCAAGGCATCCCCTTCTTCATCAACAACATTATCGGGTTCCTCCCCTGAAACTATATTTTTATTCCATCACATCTTATGTGCTTTTTCTTGGAGCGTCGGTTTGTTTTTGTTTTTGTTTTGTTTGAATAAAATGGATCCTAGCATTCACTTTATGGGAGAGATACACGCTCCGCTGTAGCATATGGACAAGTATGTCCTTGGTTTCTACTCATAGTATTCATGGCGAAATTTCTCCTTCGTTAAATTGTTATATGGTTGGAATTGGAAAATGATACATGTAGTAATTGCTATAAATGTCTTGGGTAATGTGATACTTGGCAATTGTTGTGCTCATGTTTAAGCTCTTGCATCATATGCTTTGCACCTATTAGTGAAGAATACATAGAGCATGCTAAAATTTGGTTTGCATATTTGGTTTCTCTAAGGTCTAGATAATTTCTAGTATTGAGTTTGAACAACAAGGAAGACGGTGTAGAGTCTTATAATGTTTTCAATATGTCTTTTATGTGAGTTTTGCTGCACCGGTTCATCCTTGTGTTTGTTTCAAATAAGCCTTGCTAGCCTAAACCTTGTATCGAGAGGGAATACTTCTCATGCATCCAAAATACTTGAGCCAACCACTATGCCATTTGTGTCCACCATACCTACCTATACTACATGGTATTTTCCCGCCATTCCAAAGTAAATTGCTTGAGTGCTACCTTTAAAATTCCATCATTCACCTTTGCAATATATAGCTCATGGGACAAATAGCTTAAAAACTATTGTGGTATTGAATATGTAATTATGCACTTTATCTCTTATTAAGTTGCTTGTTGTGCGATAACCATGTTTACTGGGGAACGCCATCAACTCATTGTTGAAATTCATGTGAGTTGCTATGCATGTTCGTCTTGTCTGAAGTAAGGGCGATCTACACTGAGTTGAATGGTTTGAGCATGCATATTGTGAGAGAAGAACATTGGGCCGCTAACTAAAGCCATGATTCATGGTGGAAGTTTCAGTTTTGGACAAACATCCTCAAATCTCTAATGAGAAAAGAATTAATTGTTGTCAAATGCTTAAAGCATTAAAAGAGGAGTCCATTATCTGTTGTCTATGTTGTCCCGGTATGGATGTCTAAGTTGAGAATAATCAAAAGCGAGAAATCCAAATGCGAGCTTTCTCCTTAGACCTTTGTACAGGCGGCATAGAGGTACCCCTTTGTGAAACTTGGTTAAAGCATATGTATTGCGGTGATAATCCAGGTAGTCCAAGCTAATTAGGACAAGGTGCGGGCACTATTGGTACACTATGCATGAGGCTTGCAACTTATAAGATATAATTTACATGATGCATATGCTTTATTACTACCGTTGACAAAATTGTTTCATCTTTTCAAAATGAAAGCTCTAGCACAAATATAGCAATCGATGCTTTTCCTCTATGAGGACCATTCTTTTACTTTCAATGTTGAGTCAGTTCACCTATTTCTCTCCACCTCAAGAAGCAAACACTTGTGTGAACTGTGCATTGATTCCTACATACTTGCTTATTGCACTTATTATATTACTCTATGTTGACAATATCCATGAGATATACATGTTACAAGTTGAAAGCAACCGCTGAAACTTAATCTTCTTTTGTGTTGCTTCAATACCTTTACTTTGAATTATTGCTTTATGAGTTAACTCTTATGCAAGACTTATTGATGCTTGTCTTGAAGTGCTATTCATGAAAAGTCTTTGCTTTATGATTCACTTGTTTACTCATGTCATACACATTGTTTTGATCGCTGCATTCACTACATATGCTTTACAAATAGTATGATCAAGATTATGATGGCATGTCACTCCAGAAATTATCTCTGTTATCGTTTTACCTGCTCGGGACGAGCAGAACTAAGCTTGGGGATGCTGATACGTCTCCGACGTATCGATAATTTCTTATGTTCCATGCCACATTATTGATGTTATCTACATGTTTTATGCACACTTTATGTCATATTCGTGCATTTTCTCGGAACTAACCTATTAACAAGATGCCGAAGTGCCGCTTGCTCGTTTTCTGCTGGTTTTGGTTTCAGAAATCCTAGTAAGGAAATAGTCTCGGAATTGGACGAAATCAAAGCCCGGTGGGCCTATTTTTCCACGAAGCTTCCGGAAGTCCGAAGGAGAGACGAAGAGGGGCCACGAGGGGCCACACCCTAGGCGGCGCGGCCCCCCTTGGCCGCGCGGCCCCGTGGTGTGGGGCCCTCGTGCCGCCTCTTGACCTACCCTTCCGCCTACAAATAGCCTCCGTGACGAAACCCCCGCACCGAGAGCCACGATACGGAAAACCTTCCGGAGACGCCGTCACCGCCGATCCCATCTCGGGGGATCCAGGAGATCACCTCCGGCACCCTGCCGGAGAGGGGAATCATCCCCGGAGGACTCTACGCCGCCATGGTCGCCTCCGGTGTGATGTGTGAGTAGTCTACCCCTGGACTATGGGTCCATAGCGGTAGCTAGATGGTTGTCTTCTCCCCATTGTGCTATCATTGTCGGATCTTGTGAGCTGCCTAACATGATCAAGATCATCTATCCGTAATTCTATATGTTGCGTTTGTTGGGATCCGATGAATAGAGAATACTTGTTATGTTGATTATCAAAGTTATGCTTATGTGTTGTTTATGATCTTGCATGCTCTCCGTTACTAGTAGATGCTCCGGCCAAGTAGATGCTTGTAACTCCAAGAGGGAGTACTTATGCTCGATAGTGGGTTCATGCCCGCATTGACACTCAGGACAAGTGACGAGAAAGTTCTAAGGTTGTGTTGTGTTGTTGCCACTAGGGATAAAACATTGATGCTATGTCTAAGGATGTAGTTGTTGATTACATTACGCACCATACTTAATGCAATTGTCCGTTGCTTGCAACTTAATACTGGAGGGGGTTCGGATGATAACCTCGAAGGTGGACTTTTTAGGCATAGATGCGATTGGATGGCGGTCTATGTACTTTGTCGTAATGCCCAATTAAATCTCACTATACTCATCATGATATGTATGTGCATTGTCATGCTCTCTTTATTTGTCAATTGCCCAACTGTAATTTGTTCACCCAACATGCTGTTCGTCTTATGGGAGAGACACCTCTAGTGAACTCGTGGACCCCGGTCCAATTCTCTTTACTTGAAATACAATCTACTGCAATACTTGTTTTACTCGTTTTCTCTCGCAAACAATCATCTTCCACACAATACGGTTAATCCTTTGTTACAGCAAGCCGGTGAGATTGACAACCTCACCGTTTCGTTGGGGCAAAGTACTTTGGTTGTGTTGTGCAGGTTCCACGTTGGCGCCGGAATCCTCGGTGTTGCGCCGCACTACATCTCGCCGCCATCAACCTTCAACGTGCTTCTTGACTCCTCATCGGTCCGATTAAACCTTGGTTTCTTACTGAGGGAAACTTGCCGCTGTGCGCATCACACCTTCCTCTTGGGGTTCCCAACGGACGCGTGTCGAACGAAAAGACAATACGTCAACCACGCGCATCACGCCCCCTCTTCCAATCCCGTCACCATCTCGTCCCCCAATCGCTCGCGCCCGCCTCCCTCCTTGAGCTCCGGCTTGACCCGCCGCCTCTCGTCCTCCCTCCTCCAATCCCCTCGCTTCACCACGCACCGAGCCATGTCGTCGCTGTTAGAAGGACGAGATGTCGCCTAGAGGGGTGAATAGGCGTTTTAAAAACTATTACGAATTTGGCTTGTAAGAATGCGGAATTAAGCTAACGTTTATTTTACAAGTGCAAAACCTAAATATGCTAGCCTCAACTAAGTGCAACAACAACAACTCAATCTAAACAATATAGGAACAAAATATATGAACACAAGTGATAGCAAGATATATGTACTTCAAGCACAATGGCTATCACAAGGATAGTAAACTCGGGTATAGAGATAACCGAGGCACGCGGAGACGAAGATGTATTCCCGTGTTCCCCCACACAAGGTGAGGTACATCACGTTGGAGAGATGCGGGTTACCATGAAGGTCTCCCGAATGCCATGAAGGATCACCTTCTTCTCCAAGCCAATACCACGAAGGACAAAGGCCTTTCCCTTATGGCTAGCTTTTTATCCACTCCGGAGATGACAAGCTCCACAACCACTTCACAAGCTCCACGAAAGAAAAGCCCGACCCTCTTCTTTATCTTCCACGAAGAGGTCACCAGAGCACCAACCACCAAGCCAAATAGGAGGTCACCCCTCTAAGAGTAACAAGCTCACGGTCTCTCACTCGAACTAATCGTAATGGGGAGCTCAACACTTATGCAAGGATGCAAAAGCAAGAACACCAAGGTGTTCAAATCCCTCACACTCAAATCCCACCAAAGCAACAAGTGCTAGGGAGGAATTAGAGAGGAAGAATAATGGATGAAATCAACAAATGACTCCAAGATCTAGATCTCAAGAGTTTCCCTCATAAAGAGGAGGAATGGATTGGTGGAGTTGTAGATCTAGATATCCTCTTTCAAATCCCTCAAGAATATGCAAGAATCATGGGAGGAAGCTTTTGAGGTTCAACAATGGAGTAGGGGAGAGAGAGAGAGAAAATATAATGGTTGACCTTACCTCCTCAAGGAGGAAGAAGGGATATAAATAGTCCAATGAGAAAATTAGCCATTTTAGGGCAGAGTCGTGCAACCCGGCGTACAGCTCGGCAGGAACGAGCCAAGGGCCTGGCCACCCGGCATCACACCCGGCAGGCGGGACGAGGGACCGAGCTGGCCGGCAGTAGCACCCGGTGGGCCAGGCCAGAGGCCCGACTAACCAGGAGGCTGAGCCACTCGGTTGGTCGGGCCAGATGTCGGCCTACCCATCAGAAGCACTCGGCAGGCCGGGCTGGGTGCGGACTTGCTCAGCGTCTGGGTCGGTTTGCAATTATTTTGTTCCACGTTATCAGAAAATTTGTTCCCCAAGAAGGAAAAATTTGTTCCATGGTCCTCAAGCGCTAAATTTTGTGTTCAGCATTTACTCTTTAACTCATTCCGCGCTTGATAATGTTCCGTTCTTTTCTGTCCAATATTTGTTCCCCGCAAAGTAAAATTTTGTTCCATGGTGGCGCTAATTTTGTGTTCCACTTGCACGCGTAATTCTTTTGTTTCTCTGATTTTTTGTTCCATTAGTGGTAATATTGTTCCACGACACTTCAAGAATTGTTCTAGGACACTTTTAAGAGTTACTCCAAAAACATCATATGGTGTTGCTCTTGAACTCATCTATGGTCAGTTTTTTTTGGTTTCCACATGTACTTGTAATTTGTTCAATAATTCATAAATATTTTGTTGTTCCACCTTATCAAAAAGTTCATTCCCAAAGAAGTAAGATTTTGTTCCATTATCATCAGATGGTAAATTTTGTGTTCCACGTTTACTTTTAAAAAAGTGTGGTCGGTAAATTTTTGTTCCATTCTGTCCAATATTTTGTTCACCAAGAGCTAAAAATTTAGTCCATGGTCCACATACACTAATTTTGTGTTTCGCTTTCTCTGGTAATTTGTTCTACTAGTGCGGTTCATTTGGTAAGCGAACGAAGCGGGTAATCAAAAAGAAAGAGGAAAGAAAATTACTTGTATGTCTCGCACTCATTGTTTGTTTCTTCTAAGCCCTTTTTGCATACCTTCCCCAACATATTTATACCACGATGCCCTCGTGCCATTAGTTGCTATTGATCTCATTCTTATCCCAATGTATTTGTCGCACTAATGTGCAACGAGCGAAAGATTCATAACATTGCATCCATATATACGCCATTTTTCCTATCTCACTTCTGCTTTGTCATAAAATGTTAGCCTGCCAAAACATCCTAGATTAAGGAACAGAGGGAGTAGCTTTTATGTTCCATCAACCTGATGTTTTGGGAAGAACAAAAGTTGATTCTCTAAACAGATTTGCCAGCAATTTAGTTTTAACAACATGAAAATATTAAAATATTCGCAAAGAATAGGTCTAACAAGGAATGAACTAAAAATCACATCCATTACCTCGAAACTAGTGCAGTTCTTATATGCTCCTGTCTGAACCGAATGCAGATATATATATACTAATAACAACAGATGTTTATATGCTGGAGAAAATGAGTAGCATAAATTGCAACACCACTGGATAAATAACAGCTAGCATAGTCTATATGTAGCTACTTGGTACATGACCAAAGTTGCAGTCGTAAGCAAATACAACAATATCATATAAGAGACATGTGGCGTTCTTATGAACAACTACATAATAGTATGATCTATCTCTCAGAAAATAGAAGACCTACGCCCAGTAACGGAGACAAGGGGGGACGAGCCATGTCTGATGTTTGTCCATGTCCGACACTAATACTGCCCCCTTGAGGTTAATTCCTGGCTCCGTCCCTGCCTACGCCTGACATGCATTATGTTCAAACTAGCAAAGAAATTGAACAACTACAGGAAGTTCATTCTCTACCAAAATTCACATTATATTCTCACAAAAATGACCGTGTGAAATCATATTTTTCCACACAAAGCTTTATAGCACATAAGTTTCCTAGTAGACTGTCACGGGGCTAGTGATTACAAGTATCTCTGGTGATTCTTTAGCATGCATTCATTCTGCAGGACCTCAAAATAATCAACAAGCAGGATCTTATAGGCGAGGGATGCTGGTGCGCTGAGCGAGAGCGGTTTGAGAAGGGATTGGCTGGTGTGTAGCTGAGAGCGAGCTGAGAAGTGGCCGGCCAGCGGCCAGGCTGACCCTGATTGACCCCCCAGCTGGGGTGGGATTCAAATGAACGAGATCTAAAGGTTCTCCTTTTGCTAAAAGAAAAGGAAAGAAAAAAAAAACCACTACCAGTAGTGACTAATATACATTAAGAGGTGCGAAACCAGTCAAAGCTCTTCTAAAATTACAACAACTTTGATATAATTCTTAGTGACTTGGCTCACACAAGCTAGACCATGTTACCTTCACCGACATTACAAGGCCGTACATATCACTTGACATTTTTGTACAACTCCCGCTCTTTTGCGGTTCAAACCACAAAGTGTCAGTTATGATGTCCTCAATATCATAATCAAAACGACCAGGTGAATTGTGGTCACCAACAACACCATCAGGATGAGAATTAACGTCATCTAGGTGACTATTGTGAGTGTATAAGTCTATTGTCAAATTCTTTCTGTAATCCACACTAATTGTGGCCGGTGGCAGCTTGCGAACACTCAACTTCCCAATGAAGATTGGAAAAGCACCCCCATGCACGGTACGATAAACCGCAGTTACTGTAAGTGAATCAAACAAATTGTCCCCAAGATGGTGTATCTCGCACTCCAACACAGCCAACACCGCTTTTGGGATAGCGACCATTCTCAGATTGACGCTACCATGGTGGCCGGTGTTGATGTGCCAATGGAGCCTTTCATAGTCTGCATAGAATGATGGAGCATAGACAGAATATCCGTCTATTAATACCTTATCGTTTTCACGTTCTACATCCTTAATTAGTAAACGATACTCAATTAGCACAAGCCCAACAGCATAGATGCCTTGATGCGGGGTAAGTAGAGGTTGAAGCTTAGAAGCACCCTGTATATTTCATATATCATGTATGGTCTTCAATAAAGAGAAAATAAGAGCGAGAGAAAATAAGAAAAGGTACACTCACCGGCTTAAGCTTGCATGGTTTGTCCCTTGAGTATTCAAAGACAAAGTTGCGTAGTCCGTGGTTTCGTACATCTCGGAAAGCAAACATACCATAGATCTCAACCGTGTCATCATGAGGAGGCAATAAATTCAAACTGAACACTTGGATAGCCCGTCGACAAGGTTCGTTCTCCTTTTTGTCCACCCAACGGTTTTCCCATATTGGCAATGGAGGCACTGCAGCCAATACGAAAACAAATCATTAAGTATCGAAAATTGTGATGTAAGAACTTTATAAAATGTAGTAAGCATATATGCTAAGAATTATGTGGATTCATTGAATGAAAATTTCATAATTAAAATTTTAGTGTGCCCACTTACACAAGCTTTGTGCAGACACCGGATTTGGATTGAGCTGACACGGGCCTTCGACATGAAGAGACCCTTTCCAGACTCTCCAAAATGGATGTGATTTCTCGGCGGTGGGCATAGGAGGAAACTGCATCTGATTCTCCCACCTCTCCTCCCTATCGGAGGCGTAAAAAGGGTTCCCGTCCTCGTAGCGGAACATGTACCCGTATCCCGTTGAACCGCAATGGAGCTCGTCTTCTTCATCGTCGTATAATTCGTGTGGTCCGTCCGGTTCGTAGTATTCGTAATTGCCTTCCTCGTCTCGCTCTTGCTGTTCCTTGACGATGGAGTCCAGCTCCTTGTCCCATAGCCAAGTGCCGAGCACCTCATCCTCTAATTTCTTTCTCGTAGTCGCTATGTCCAGATCCAACTCCATGGCCACCGCCGCGACATCTGTTAAGTCGACAAATTTACAAACGAAAAGGGGGACGGAAGAAAAAGGAGGAGGGATTGAACGCCCTTACCGTTTCCTCCACCCTCCATAATCTTCCGGCGAGCATCAAGGTGCGGCGCGTGTAATAACCCGCCTCGATGAACTGCCGCCGCCAGGTGCGGCGGATGCTACTCCCTCCCGGACTCGCCTTCCGTTACCGACTACACTACATGTAATACCTGCTAGTAGGCCTCCAATTTATGAGTTCGGGCTACTAATGGGCTTGTTCATGAATGTTTCGGATCAACCCAAAAGAAGGATATCCATGAAGGTTTGTTTCAAAGCCTAATTAGCACCTTTGATTTTGTTAGGCGTTTTTTGCTTGACCTGGAAGAAACCAAGCTTGAGTACTTGGGATGCTATGCTCGTTGAAACATACGACATCAGTGTTTCGTTTTTTATCCTTATCTTGTGATATCATTACTTATGTTCTGCTTTCAAGCTCCACAACATAATTGTCATTCAGTAGATCACAATTTTTATTTAGAGTTCTTTGATCTATAGTTTGCCCAGCTTGACTGGCATGCATAGAGAAATTGCAGGAGTTGATAAATCTGTATTATTCTTATCCTACAGAAGTTGCATGACCTTAAGAGAAACAATCATGTCCGCAAATCCAAGAGTTGCGAAAATAAATTGTTCTTGTGTGTTGTATAAATATTTGATCGAATTGCTGCGGATTACGGAGTTGTCTTGTGTAAGATTTGGATTACACGCATGTTTGACTAGTAGTAATATTTTACTGTATTAATTGTATGATGGTTTTTTTTTCCTTTCATGTTGTTTCCTTCTGCGATGTTTCCCTGGCCGGCACGACGGAATTGGGGTTGGGATTTGGGAGGCGCGGACCTTGGGTGGCCTCGAGCTTGTGTGCGCGCGTAATTTAGATGGACATGTCGCAAACTCGCGGGAAACTAGCACTGATGGTGCCGGCCAGCGAAATATCTTTTTTTAAATCCGGCCAGCCAAAATACTTGCTTTTGGAGATGACTGTGCTACGTATTTTCTTACGTACTTGATTCACAGCATGATATCACCACACGATATCTTTGATGTGAGCAGTCAGCAGTGAAGAACTGAAGATGGAACTGAACATGTCCATCTCAACTTCTCCCCCTCATTGCCTCTCACACCATACTGCCATAACAATAGGCCATACCAGCATTTGGTACTCCTAGGTGCACAATTTTTTGGATGGATGGGTCATATACTTTTTTTTACTGCCCATTTAATTAACAGTAATCTCTTCACCGATTTGATTGCGCTTGTTTCTTGAACTGAATCTTTAACTAATTACAGAAAAAATGAACTCGGGGTAGCACAGTATAGCATATTGCCGCTTCCAGCTACATTTGGTATTGTTGGTCGGTCAACTCTGTTTGTTAGTAATATTGATCATGAGCAGTTTCAGTTTTATATAAGCACTGAACTAAATAGCGTAATGACATCTCCTAACAGTTACACTTCGTCAGAAATAAGAAATTTCCACCGCTATCTGATCCAGGAGAACCGGTGCTCAGCATTCCGGAGCAGTCTCTACTCTCTAGACCGTGAGTAAGCGGAACCATTCTGTTTTTGTTCTTCTCCAGATTTTGGCCGGTAGGAATTTGCCTACGATTTTTCCAACTGATATGTCGATATAGAAAGATCTCCTTATTTCTTCACCGTGGGTTCTCGCGTCCAAAAGAGCTTAGTAACTGCAAGAAGCTTACGCTCATAAATCTGTCCTTCAATGCCTTCACAGGCTCTATCCCTGAAGAACTTGCAGATTTAGAAGCTATTGCCACATTTTTCGTTGAAGGACTTTCGGGTCAAACGATTGGAACCAGAATAGGCTGCAAGAATGAAAGAGTCAATCTATCTTAGTCAAGGCGCTCGCTCTGCCACAAAGGGAGGAACTGGCAAAATCTAAATAGAGACAAGGTATGAATTGAAAAGGACTAAGTCTCATGATTGTTGTGCCTTACCTTCCCTACTAAACTAGCTGCCTGCTCTTCGTCCAAAGTAGGATTCCAATTTGCTTCTAAGGAACAAATAGTACCTGGTAAACGTAGGTCCCTGTGCTCATGCTCTGCTCCATGGGATGCCTCGTCTCGCGGAACTGGAGTCGCGGCGTGCAAGGAGTGGGAGGTGGAGCTGACTCCCTCTCGCGCCCAAACCAGGCGGCGGACTCGTTCCCACCTTCTCCTGGGTCGTTTTGGTGGAGAACAACTACTAAAATTGTGGACAGAGGTGAGGGCCTAACCTGAGGTAGAAGGAGGCTGCAGGGAGAAACTCACTCTTCTTAGGGTTACAGAGATAGAAGTACCTTATATAGGTCAGGACTGGCTGGGCCAGATGGGCCACAACAGAGAACAAGAAGATAGCCCAATAGATACACCAACAGTTATCCAACACTCCCCCTCAAGCTGGGTGATAAATGTCAATCATCCCCATCTTGGCACAGGCAAGATTACACTCCTTTGATCCCAGCCCTTTTGTTAAACAGTCTGCCACTTGTTGTCCTGATCTCACATAAGCCAATGAGATAATCTCTGCATCAATCTTTCTTTAATAAAGAATATGTCTATCTCCACATGTTTAGTTCGCTCATGCTGGATAGGGTTGTTTGCTATATTTATGTCAGACATATTATCACACCACACTTTTAAGCTTCCATGCCTTCAAATTTTCACCTCTCTTAGAAGGTTTCGTACCCACAATATTTCACCCAGGCCCTGTGACATAGCTCTGTATTATGCTTCGGCCGTTGATTTCGAGACAACAGATTATTTCTTACTTCTCCATGACACCAAATTTTCTCCAACAAAAACACAATACCCTGAGGTGGATCTTCGATCATCTAAGCAGCTAGCCCAATTTGCATCACAATATCCATCTACATCTAGGTGTCCATTACTTTTAAACCACAATCCTTTTCCCGGAGTGCCCTTCAAGTATCTCAAGATTCTTTGAGCTGCTTCCAAGTGTCCATCCCTCGGGTCATGCATATAGCGATTCACTACACTCACTGCAAATGATATATCTGGTCTCGTGTGGCATAAGTATATTAGTCTTCCAACAAGTCTTTGATATTTCTCCTTGTCTATGGGTTCTCCAGACTCTGCTGTGATTTTATTATTTTGGTCAATAGGTGTTGAAGCCACTCGGCACCCCAGCATGCCCATATCATCTAAGAGATCCAATGTATACTTTCTTTGAGATAGTGATATCCCTTTTGACGATCTTGCAACTTCTATTCCAAGGAAGTATTTAAGTTTTCCCAAATCTTTCACCTCAAAGGCTTGACTCAAGCATCCTTTCAGTTTTGCGATTTCCACATCATCATCTCCCATGATAATAATATCATCAACATACACAACAAGGATAGTGATTTCTGCTCCGAATGTCTGTAAAATAAGGTATGGTCTCCATTGCATTGACCATATCTGTAACACCCCAACTTTTTGAAACAAATAAAAACAATTTCCAATTAATCAATTTTGAGGGTTAACAAAAACTTTTCTATTTCAAAACCCTTTTCTAGTGTGTGAATGAATGAAATGCTTGTTAGTGACATAAATGTGTGTTTGAAGTGTTTCAATTTGTTTCTAAGCCCTAACCATGCAAGTAGGAAATAAAGAGAAACAATTTAGAAATAAAATAAAATAAAAAGAGAAGCACATATAAGCCTATGGCTATATTTAAAAATGAATGTCTATGCCATGTTTTACTTTGCTAGATGGTTTGAAAAACATTAATAAACCCTACCTATAATCACCAACTCAATTCCAAAGTGAAACAAAAAGAAATTAAAAGAAATTAAAAATCTTCCATAGAGCTAAATATGGGTATTTGGCCAATTTACAAAATGAATCCTACGACATATCTTTTTGGTTTGCAATGCTTGAGCACCTCTCTATACCATTACATCTTCACACAACACCTTTTTGAAGCAAAGCAAAGTCAAACAAATCAAAAGAAAAGTGAAAAACCCTAATGCATATGGTAATGGTCAAAATCTGCCAAAATAAAATGTTACCCACTTTGAGCCCTAGTATCAAGAAATTCTCAAACCAAACCCTCTCAACTCTTTGCACCTCATCCAAGACCTTATCAAGATGAACATTTTTCGTGTTGACCACATTGACCAAATCATTGACCATTGCTCACAATAGTCAAGCCAAAATGCCACTTTGAAACCAATTCTAGATTCCCATCAATTTTGGAATTCTTCACAAATTATTTCCAAATCCCAAACCAATGCCACCCATTACTGCCAAATATCATTTAGAACTCATCCATGAAGAAACCTAGCAAGATTTACTCACACATGAGGTTTTTACGTGAGAATCCAATTTCTACATCAAAGTACACCTACTCCAACCACTATGTACCACCACCCTTTTTCAACCTTGAGCTCATCAATAGTGCCACTAGTACCACCCAACCACTCTCATGACATCACCTAGCCTTGACATCATCACCATGAACCAAGACAAGCCTAGTACATGGCCTATGTCACACACACTTTTGCTATAGTCAAATGTGACAACCCTAGACCTCTCTCACCATGCCAACCCTGTCACATACCATGGTTTCACCACCCTCAAGCATGCCATGACCTCATAGACAGAGAAAATTCCCCCACACACACCCAATGCCATCACCATGCCACCCACACGGTCACCACCATGCACCCACCTGCCCTGGCCCTTTTCCCTCTCTCTCACCATGTCATCTACACTTCCCTAGACCCTAGACACCGCCGAGACACGACCCTTGGTGGAGGAGAGCAAGGACTCGACCACAACAACTCATGCCATGTCACATGATCACCACCCGTGGCCACCACCGTCTCCCCGCATGCACACTGCGTCCCATCGCGTCCCACTGTGCCACCCACCTCCTCTCACTCTCACACACACGCCAGACATGCCCATTGACCTGCCCGCGCACCAGGAGGACGTCACGACGCAACGCCCGCAAGGACGCCGACGTCGGCCTCGTCCTCGTGTGCCCTGCACACGACGCCAGCAAGACAGCCACTGTGCACGCATCCTCCCCTACCTCTTACCTCACCATCCGACGCCATAGCCACGCCGGAGGCGACTGTGCACAACGCGCCCGGCGACGTCGACCGCCATGCCGCCATGCCGCGTTCCTCTTCCCTGGACCCTATATAAACCACGCCCCTGCCCTTGGAAATCACCACACCACCTAGCATCCTCTCTCCTTCCCTCCTCGCCGCTCCACGGCGCCAGAAGCTCGCCGGCGTGCACCCGGCGGCATCCTCAAGGCCGCGCCATTTTTTTTGCCACAATAGCCACCGAGCCCTACACCAAAGTTGAAGCCCTTGAAAATCCCCGTCCAACGAGCCCAACCTCGCCGTCATCCGAGCCATGAGGTGAAAGAAATTTGCCCCACAAGCTCTCAGTATCGCGAGGTAGACGACGGCCCAGAACCGTTGGATCTCGATCCGATGCTCTGTGCGCCCCGCACGTCGGCCACGTGAATGCGCCATGCACGCACGGCCCAGGCCGCAGCTGGGCCGGCCCAATTCGCTTCCCGCCCGCGTTTTGAATTCAAATTCGTATTAAATCTTTTCAGTTATTTTGCTTACAGATGCTTTGATAAAAATGAAATATCTCCAAATCCACTCGGCCAAATTTGATGAAATTTATATCTTTGGAAAGCTTGTAGAAATATCTAACTAACTACACTGGTCTCATACCTAGTTGTGCTATAGAATTAATGTAGCAAAAATGAAAAATCAGTAACTTTTCAAACTTCAAACATTTATTAAAAATCAACCATAAATGCTTTTGAGTTGATTCCAACTCTCATAAATCTCATTTCATCTTGTATAATTGATTATGCAAAAATATGACATAGTTGTTTCATATGATCATGGGCTAGAGCAAAATAATGGCTATGTGGCCATTTCTAGTCCATTTTAAATTGTCCAAATTTTTCTATTAAAGGGTATGAGAGGTATTCCTCTCATTTAAATCATTGCCTTGAGTATTTCAACAGGAAGAAATAACTTTGATACAAAGAACCTCATACTTGATTACTTGATGACATTAATGGATACATAGTAGTGTTGAAATTGCATGGGGAAAAATACCTCATTTAAATCATTTCAAAATGTTGAAATTTAAACCTATGAGGTGTAGCACCTCATTTAAATCATCTTCCCAAGTAGTATGAAGCAATGTGATGACCCTTGTTGCATGGTCTCATACTTGCTCACTTGAGGATCTTAAATCAAAGTAGTATTTAAATTACATGAGATGATGAATCTCATTTAAATCATTTTTCTCAAATGATAAATGTGAAGTATTGACCTTGGTCAACATGATCTCACCTTTATGAATTGAGGAGATTAAATCTTAAGAAGATTCAATGAGAGGAAATTATTTCTCCAAAGAACTAAATAGACACACTAATCCCTATTTCATTAAGAAGAGTTGTTTTCTAAACACTAAAGAAGAAACCCTAGTCTAATGTTGAGTAATGTAGATGATGATGCTAGATCATCTTGAGTGAGCCATTAGGGCTAACTAGTCTACTTAAGTATTGTTTGGTGATTGTTATCTTCGTATCCGTATATAGACGCTAGTACCGAAGGAGACGAAGGGGACGACGAGAACATCTACGGAGAAGAAGGAGGAACACTTTGATCAATACACCAACCAAGGCAAGCTAACACCAATGCAAGCTCTACTCTTGCAAGCTATACTCTTGCAAGATCCCTAGTGCAAAGCTCTACAATAGCAAGGCACCATTGCAATATTACTTTATGTTTAAGGATCCAATCCCAAGTTTTATTCTTACAAGCTTTTACTTAGATTATCCGAGCTTACTTTTATAGTTAACTTTGGTCTAAGTATAGAGTACTACAAGAGTATCAAATTTAGCCTAGAGAGCTACAAGTTAGCTAGCACCCCTCATGAATAGTTGCTAGTGCTAAACTAAAATTGACTACTCTAAATGGGAACTTGTGAAGCAAATGACTTTGAAAACCTTGGAATGATTAGTCATTCTATTGAAAGATTTTGAAGGTGAATATGACTTAAATGACATGGTGAATTTGACAAAAACTGATGGTTGGGTTCGGAGGCGATACCATTCCAATTTTAGAGTACCCCCACAATACCTGATTATGGGTAGGGCTTAACTGGAAGTTTATGTACTTTAGTATGGGTTCCCTCTAAACAAGCGTCATCGGGGTTATGCCGAAAGCTGCCTCCACAACAAAAGAAACGACGTTAAAGATGAGGTGAATGTCCGTCCCAAGCCCTGTGCAGTTCCCAGGCTGACGGTTGTCTTCACTGGGAGGCCAAGCTCATGGGGAGAGGTACCTATACTAGGGTATGTAAGTGAAAGGTTATGGTTGATGATCCGCGTACTGAGTTACGATGATTCAGGGTTATCCCTGACGGATGTAATCAAAAGTAGTGGCACAAGTGTACAACCTCTGCAGAGTGTAAACCTATTCGAATAGCCGTGTCCACGTTAATGGACGGTTGGAAAGGCCATATTGTTCCGTCATCAGAACTTTTCCAAATTGTTACATGTGACTGGTGACTTGAATGTGAAAGGGTGACTTTAACTTTGAATTACAACAGAGTTGTGAGAATGACACTAATGTTCCCACTTGAGTTAAGTTAGGCAAATGAAGAGTCTTTGATTTCTAAATGCTTATGAAATAAAACTAGCTTTATGCAAATGAACTTAGAGCTTAGCACCCCCTTACCATAGTGTTGCGGTCAGAAACCCACCGGCGGGCAGCGACGGGCAACACCGTAGAGCCGGGAATCTCCCAAGACTGCGGCTGGCCCTGGTCCCTCCGAGCGACGGCCCGCAAAGCCTTCGGCACGCACGTCCGATGTCGATGCAAGGGCGTGCCACCTGACCTATACTTGGTCGGGAAGGTGTTGGATGATGCCTCGCTTAGTTTCTGCATGGCATACACGTAAACGTTAAATACGAGCCTCGATCGGCTCTCGGGTTGTCCTGTGAATCGGCTCAAAGAGCCGATCCACCCATGATACGTACGAGGTGTACGATCAGATGGTGGTCCTGCTTGATCAAGATAAAGCTGAAGCGACCTACTACGATTTGGGGTTTTCACCGCATAATCGGAACATCCTACTCGTGATCGAGCCTGGCAGCTACGCACGGTGATCGTAAACCGACCCTAGACAAGGCCTAAAAACCAACACAAAGTTGATCCTCGGAACATCCTGTCTAGGGCTAGCAAACTACACCCTACGCGCCACTGGATCCTTCGACCCGTTTGTAAGGCCTAACGATGCAGATATTAAACTAATCCTTGGAGAACAAGGAGCAATCATAACGGATCAGATCTACTAAACGATGATCAAGCGGGGCGCCGCCCTTACACCCAAGATAGGCGTAAGGGCGGCTAGATGCCTAAGGGTTGCACGACGATAGCATATGATATGATGAACAATGCTAACCCTAAAACATCTATGATAACTACGTTGCTCGCCATCAAAAAGGCTTCAGTACGAGCAACGCATGAACGACGAATAAACGTGTGCTGCCTAGATCGCAAGATGCGATCTAGGCAGCATGGTGCTTACCCGGAAGAAACCCTCAAGACGGGGGAGTTGGCGATGCGCCTAGATTGGTTTGTGGTGAACGTGATTGTTGTTTATTTCATAAACCCTAGATACATATTTATAGTCCGGGGGACTTTCTAATTCAGGCGTGCACCTAACCGTGCACGGGTTAAACTCTAACTTCTAACCGACACGTATCCTACTATGGTACAGATACACGGGCAATCTAGCCCAAACTTGATACACAAGGCCGATTCATGTATTTCTTCTATGTATATTCTTCAAGCACATCTTCAATCGCGGCCCACCTCTGATCCGGTCAAATTCTGGTGATAACACATGCCCCCCTGGTTTTGGAAATGACATTTCCAAAATCATTACGCTCTTCCTTCGTCGGGTCATGTCGTGGCAGAGCAGAAACCGCCGCAGAATCCTTCATCATGATGCCTTGCCTTCTCCACTTCTCCGCGTGGCTTGACAATTTTTTTTTTTTGTTGGGCACCACTTCCTCGGAAACTGCTGTGGCACTGAATCTCCACTATATCCCCTTTTATTTAACCGTCCCAAACAGTTTTCTTCTCCCTCATCCTCTTTGCATTAGCACCCAAAAAACCCTTCTGCGCCACCATGTCTTCTTCCTCCTCTTCCTCTTCCGGTCTTTCCTATCGGTCTTCCTCCTCCCGCGAGACGCCGGAGGACATACGCGCACCAGAAGAATGGGACCAGGAGGACCACGCCTCCTCCGTCTGGTCCGAGGACGACAAGTCCTTGACCAGCGGGGATGAAGATCTCCGAGTTCCTCGCCGATGGGGAGCTCGGAATCGAAAGCGAGGATGACTTGTTCCCTCGGGACGGCTGCCCCTCTTCGAAGAAGAGGAGGAGGAAGACGACGATGACTCCCTCGAGGGCTACCCGCCGGCGAAACGCCTCCGCATGTGGTGGGACGGACGACGACGGCGATGATGACGAGGAGGATGAAGCTCCCGTAGAGGGCTACGGGAGCAGCGACGAGGAGCCCACCGGCAGTAGTGCCGATGAGAGCTCCGAGGACGACGACGAGGGCAGCGACGGCCCGTAGATAGGACCCTTAGCATAGGATCAGTAGTAGTAGATGGGGCAATGTATCCCCTTAGTACTTCCTTTTGAGAGCAATCAGCTCTTCTATGTAAGAAATCTCGTTTATCAATGAAGAAGTTCCCCAATTTGATTTTGCCGATTTCCTTTATGCCAATTTAGCCGATTTCCCCTCATACTGATTCTGCCGATCATCACTTAGCCAATGCTCAATGAGCCGATGGCAACGCATCGGTCTCTCATAATCCGTCCTTCATCTCTTCGACCACGGGGTGATCGTGAACTCGGTCAATGCTCAATAAGCCGATGTCGGCGCATCAAGCCCTCATGATCTATCCTTCATCTTTTCGACCAATGAGTTTGAGTTCTGCTGGATCACCACCCTTGACGAAAATCGCGACGCAGGACTAGCCGATGGCCACCCAATCGGCTTCCAAAAATAGAGCATCCACCAGGCTAGCTGCCCCCCGAGCCTCAGTCGAGGTGAAAACAGTGATGAGGACACACAGAGAAAACTGCCACGCAGAGTCAGCCATAGCCGATCACCTTCCTTCCGTTGAAAGTCGACATTGCAGATGATCACAAACGGCTCAGAAACAGAACTCCTCTGACACCGAGCTGGAGGTCCTTGTGTTTTGAACACGTAACTGGTAGATCCTCAAGTCGATGTCCGTGCATCGGCTGCATATCATGCGAATTTTTTTTTACGGGCCGATTTTTCCTATCGGCCCCCAATATTTCACTGCACATGTATCGCACATGTTCATCTGACTAGGTGCCCCCCGAGCCGATTCTGCCAGGTAACTGCTGATATCGTCTCTGTGGTTAGCCAAGGCACTAAAATGTGAACGTCGGCTTTGTTAGGAACAATGCGGATTTCTTCCTGCGCATCAGCCGACGCAAAACCATTGCCCATTAGATCGACGTTGAACCCAGGCAGAATGAATGGTGAGGATAATTTTGGCCGATTGCTGGAATCGGCCTCCACGTTGAATTGCTCAATGAAGGTTTTGCAATGTTCCTCCATAGATCCTTGGGGCCGATCACCTGGATCGGCATCGCCACGTTTGTCCATAGATGCTGCTCTTGTTACACGGTCAGGCCGGTGGATAAAACCAGCCTAACCCCGTCCTTTGTCACGTCGATGCGCTCGTGATCGTCCAAATTGATGCCTGAGAGTGGCTCTTGGCCTGATGTCTCCCAAACATTCATGCCAGCCGTTGAAATCTCGGCTGAATCATCTGCGTGGATGACTTCTACTTCATCTCCATCCCACTGTATTAGGCATTGGTGCATCGTGGATGGAATGCAACAGTTGGCGTGGATCCAATCTCTCCCTAGTAGGACAGCATAGGTGCTCTTGCTGTCGACAATAAGAACGTCGTAGGGACGGTTTTCCTTCCTACGGTCGGATCCACGTTCGAGAACACCTTGTGCGTCGAGATGCTTGGCCGTTGAAATCGCTCAGTGTCACATTGGTCTTGATCAGATCCGAGCTAGAGCGTCCCAACCGATGTAGCATGGAGTATGGCATAATGTTAACTACCGCTCCGGTGTCCACCAACATCTTGTTGACAGGCTGCCCATTGATGTAACCTCGCAAGTACAGGGCCTTCAGATGCCTGTAGCTTCTTTCTCGTGGCTTCTAAAAGATGACCGGCCGTGGGCCGCAGTCAAGTTGTGCCACAGGTGCTTCGTCTAATCCTGGAGCGCTAAACTCCCTTGGAAGGATGAAGACCATGTTTGTGCCAGCCGATGTCTCATCATCGGCTTTCTTTTGTCTGGGGCACCACTCTTTCCTTTGTGGCCGACCTTCTTCGTCCAGGGTTCGCTGGATTTTAGCGGCCAGATCAGGCCGCGCCTTCCTCAGCGTGTGCAGGTATAACCTTTCAGCTTCCTCCAACCCACGTAGACGCTGAACCCTTCGCTTCTGGGAACGGCTGAGCCCATCAGGGAACCACCTTGGCCGATGATACTTGTCTTCTTCTTCATCATCGTCCTCTAGTTCCTCGAGATCTTCCATCCGCACGAACTCAGCATTCTTTTCCCGAGGCGGGAGAGGCCCTAGACGTTTGAACACGGACACGTTAGCTGCATCCTTCTTCTTTTGTTTACATTCTGGGAAGTTGCCGATTGTAGGCAATCGGCTCATTCCTGAATCCCAGCAGTGTCTGAAGAAGGGGCAGTCCCAGTGCCTATCCACGTCGTCTTGCTCCCTCGACTTTTCCTTGGCGTGGCGCTCATATCGCTCCTCGTCGCGATCATGCCGACGGTGTCTCCTGGCGTCCCTAGCCAGACGATCTCTTTCATCATCGTCGTTGTATCGCCGGCGTTGGTCGTATTGACCCACGTACTTGTTGAGGAGGTGATCGAGAGAGGTCGCCGATATCTTACGTTCCTCACTTCTCCCTCCGTGATGTAGCGCTTGCCATCGTGACGGAGCCGATCGCGTGGAGCGGCTTCCTCTGTATCCTTGCTATGAGAGCAGCTGCCCTCATCTCCGTCCTTACCAGAGTGGTGCCCAGGTCCTACCATGTTGATATTGCACGAGAAATCTGGCTGGCACCCTCCATGGTAAGTATACTCCACCATGTTAACGGCGGGGAAGGGGTGTGTGTCGACCTTCATGGCGTACTAGCTGAAAATTAGCCACCCTTGTTCTATCGCCATTTGGACCTGTTGACGCCACACCCTGCAGTCGTTGGTGGCGTGGGTGAACGTGTTATGCCATTTGCAGTATGGCTTTCCGTTCAGCTCTTGCACCGTGGGGATCTTGTGGCCTTCGGGTAACTTTAGCTGCTTCTCCTTGAGTAAGAGGTCGAAAATCTGCTCAGCTTTGGTCACGTCGAAGTCAAACCCTTTTGGAGGACCTTGTGGCTTAACCCATTTACAGGACACGGGGCT
>NC_061514.1:125601016-125650486 GCF_022539505.1 Lolium rigidum
GCTTGCCCCGAGCCCATTCAGCCACTGCTACCTTTTGATCTCCCGCGGCACCTTCATCTTCATCTGCCTCAACCAGGACCACCGCGCGCTTGAATTTATCCTGGTAAACATGCGGGTGGCGGTTGTTCATATGCGGCGGCCTCGCACCATGTGCGCCGGTGAAGGGTAGTACTGCTTGGGAGGCCACGTCCTTGATCGATGATGAGAGACCCACCACCGCCAACTCGATTGCTTCTTTTTCACTTACATGAACCGAATAGCATCGGTTCCTAATGGTCTGAAGTGCTGGACGTATTCGCCACTTGTTTCCCCGCGCTTCGTCGTACTTGTGCTAGATCGGCAATGCCAGCCTCGGAAGTCTCTGAGTGATGCTGTATGTGGAGCTGCTCTTCCATCTGCTTCCAAGTCCGGATTGAGTTTGGTGGCAGCGATGTGTACCACCCGAAGCCGATCTGTGAGGAGCTGTGCGAAGAACCTCACACGCGGCTCGTACGACGCTGAGATCGTGCCCAGCTGTGCCAAATATCGGCTCACATGCTCGATGGAGCTGGAACCATCGATCCATTAAACTTTGTGAAATCAGGGAGCTGATATTTGGGTGGTAGCGGGATCAACTCGTACTCGTTGGGGTACGGCTTGGAATAGCCGATTGTCCTCCTTTTCGGCATCATGCCGAACTGGTCTTTCAGAATTGTACAAATCTGATCCGCGGTGATGGCTGCGGGCGTCGAACTGCGAAGATTCGCCGGGGTGGCATACTTAGCCAGCCATGCTTGCTTTTCCAGCTCCGAGCCAAGCTGCGGGAGCTGAGCTGCGGAGGTTTGTCGGAGTGGCGTACTTAGCTAGCCACGTACGCTTCTCAAGATCCGTTCCCGACGTTCCTCCTGCTCGTTCCAGAAGTCCCTGCTTGTTGCGGCCTGGTTCGAGAGTGCCCGATTCTTGCGGTCGCGGCACGTATGCGCACGTGTATCCATGGGGGATCTCCTTGGACGCCTCATGTAAGAATTGGTAGTCACTAGGGTCACCACCAATCTTGTAGACGACGTATGCCGATGAACTCGACACTTCTGGTGCTGCCAACGCGAACGGCAGCGGTGGACGGGACTGGAGTGGCATCTCTCCTTGGTAAGTCCCCAGAGCTGGTCCTGACGGAGAATACTGATGGCTCATGATTTCTGGATCACGCGCGGAGCGACACGCTCCAAAGTGTTCACCGGGCTCTCGGGAATGGCGGTGCGGCGAATGAGCCACCATGAAGTTGATCTCCGACGCGGCGACACGGTGCGTTCTTCGACGGGGAGGACAGGTCCACTCCATCAAGCGCGCCTTCAGGTGAGAACCCCTTCCACCGATGCCATGTGAGCGGGTTACGTGAAAAGAGCCGATGAGGTCGGCTTCGAGGACTGCTTTGATCTCGTCATGCTTCTTCTTGAGCTCCTCGGTCGGATCCTCGTACTTGACCGGAGTGCCTTCCGCCATCTCGGATGTAGATGGCGACGCGGTTGATGTCGAAGATTGTCCCACCGGGCGTGCCGGAAATGTGTTGCGGTCGGAAACCCACCGGCGGGCAGCGGCGGGCAGCACCGTAGAGCCGGGAATCTCCCGGGGCTGCGGCTGGCCCTGGTCCCTCCGAGCGACGGCCCGCAAAGCCTTCGGCACGCACGTCCGATGCTGATGCAAGGGCGTGCCACCTGACCTATACCTGGTCGGGGAAGGTGTTGGATGATGCCTCGCTTAGTTTCCTGCATGGCATACACGTAAACGTTAAATACGAGCCTCGATCGGCTCTCGGGTTGTCCTGTGAATCGGCTCAAAGAGCCGATCCACCCATGATACGTACGAGGTGTACGATCGGATGGTGGTCCTGCTTGATCAAGATAAAGCTGAAGCGACCTACTACGATTTGGGGTTTTCACCGCATAATCGGAACATCCTACTCGTGATCGAGCCTGGCGGCCACGCACGGTGATCGTAAACCGACCCTAGAAAAGGCCTAAAAACCAACACGAAGTTGATCCTCGGAACATCCTGTCTAGGGCTAGCAAACTACACCCTATGCGCCACTGGATCCTTCGACCCGTTTGTAAGGCCTAACGATGCAGATATTAAACTAATCCTTGGAGAACAAGGAGCAATCATAACGGATCGGATCTACTAAACGATGATCAAGCGGGGTGCCGCCCTTACACCCAAGATAGGCGTAAGGGCGGCTAGATGCCTAAGGGTTGCACGACGATAGCATATGATATGATGAACAATGCTAACCCTAAAACATCTATGATAACTACGTTGCTCGCCATCAAAAAGGCTTCGGTACGAGCAACGCATGAACGACGAATAAACGTGTGCTGCCTAGATCGCAAGATGCGATCTAGGCAGCATGGTGCTTACCCGGAAGAAACCCTCGAGACGGGGAGTTGGCGATGCGCCTAGATTGGTTTGTGGTGAACGTGATTGTTGTTTATTTCATAAACCCTAGATACATATTTATAGTCCGAGGGACTTTCTAATTCAGGCGTGCACCTAACCGTGCACGGGTTAAACTCTAACTTCTAACCGACACGTATCCTACTATGGTACAGATACACGGGCAATCTAGCCCAAACTTGATACACAAGGCCGATTCATGTATTTCTTCTATGTATATTCTTCAAGCCCATCTTCAATCGCGGCCCACCTCTGATCCGGTCAAATTCTGGTGATAACACATAGTTGATAGTACTTACACTAGTATTAGTTTGCGAGTACTTTAAAGTACTCATGGCTGTGTCCCTGGCTATTCAAATGGCCAGACTATGAAGAGGAGCCCCAGTACCAGGATGAAGGACAGCAGGACGTCTACGACAACTAGGACTACTCCTGACGTCAACAGTTTCCTGTGGAGCAGATGGACTACTACGACGCTACTTCCGCTATGTGTTTTGTAATTGGATCTCTAGATCCACTATGTTGTAAGACTGGATCATGTGATCCCTTGATGTAAGACAATTATGGTTTGTAATGAATGATGTTCTGTGATATCAATCTATTATGTCTCGCAAAAACAATATTCCTGGGATTGCAATGTATGGCATAATAGGCATCTGGACTTAAAAAATCGGGTGTTGAAAATATCCCATGCTACACACCACTTGTCTAAACCTGTCAAACCAGGCCCGTGGAGATTGTTTGAGACCATATAGAGATTTGTTTAGTATACATACCTTCCCTTTAGTTTCAGGTCTGATAAATCCTAGTGGCATCTTCATATACACCTCCTCTTCAAGATCACCACGCAGAAATGCATTTTTGACATCAAGTTGATGCAAGGGCCATCCGAAATTTGCTGCACAAGAGATCAATATTCTGACAGTGCTCATTTTTGCCACTGGTGCAAACATCTCATCATAGTCAATGCCATAAGTTTGACTATATCCTTTTGCCACAAGTCTTGCCTTATATCTCTCCACTTTTCCTTCTGCATTTTGTTTTACAGAATAGATCCACTTACAGCCTACTGTATTCTTTCCTTTAGGGAGATATGTAAACTCCAATGTTTTTTTCTTCAAAGCCTCTAATTATTCCATCATTGCATTGCACCATCTCGGGTCCAACCTGGCCGCCTTCCAATCCTTAGGAACAGATACAGTTTACAGCGAAGCAACAAAAGTTCGAAAAGAGGGTGATAATGCCTTGTAAGAAATATAATTTCCTACGGCATAGTCATCATAACTAAGTCGCTTTGGGGGCCCAACTTTCCTTATCCCTTTCCTTATTGCAATTGGAAAGTCTAGGCTAATATTGGACTCCGTCTGAGATTGATTCTCCTCAGTAGAATCTACACTTGTGCTTCCTTGATTTTCAAGTCCAATTGGTTGCTCCCCCTGTCCCTGGTCTTGTTGCTCCTCCAGAGCATCTACTTGTTCCCTTTGTACTTATCTTCTAGAGTACACAAGTGGATTCTGCAGCCATCTTTGTGGTGGTACGGGTCTAGGTCGTGCAGGTGTACTAGGAATTGCATGAATCTCCGCAACAATAGGAATTTGTTGATGTTGCTGTTGGTCACAATCTTGCTGCTCTTGATCACCACCTTGCTGTTGCTCCCCCTCTTGAGCATCACCAAGATGGTCAAGCCCCTGGAACAACCCACTAAGATCACACTCACCGTCATAAAATGGTTCTGACTCGCGAAACGTAACATCCATGCTTACAAATGTCCTCCTATCAGTGGGACTCCAACACTTGTAACCCTTCTGTCTGGAGGAATAGCCAATAAAGATACATTTGATAGCCCGATGATCTAGCTTGCCAACAGATGTCATGTGATCCCTTACAAAACATGTACAGCCAAAGAGTTTGGGTGGTACAACAAAGTCATTGTTATTTAGAAGGAGTTGGCAAGGAGACTGCATACCTAGAATCTTTGAAGGCATTCTGTTGATCAAATACGTAGCAGTAATAACTGCCTCACTCCATAAGAATTTGGGAACATTCATGGTAAACATAAGAGATTGAGCCACTTTAAGAATGTGCCTATTCTTCCGCTCGGCAACTCCATTCCGGGGAGGAGTGTGAGGACATGAAGTCTGGTGCAGTATACCTTGCGAAGATAAGAAAGCAACAAAAGGTTTATTGATATATTTAGTACCATTATCAGTTTTGATCACTTGCACCTGAACATTGAATTGGTTTTTCACCTAGGAACAAAAACTCTGAAAACAAGTGAACACTTCATCTTTGTGATGCATAATATAAATCCAAGTCATTCTGGAATAGCAGTCAATAAAAGTCACAAAGTACTTCATGCCACTTACTGACACAATGATACTTCTCAAACGTATCTATAATTTCTTATGTTCCATGCTAGTTTTATGACAATACTCACATGTTTTATATACACTTTATATCATTTTGATGCATTTTCCGGCACTAACCTATTAACAAGATGCCGAAGCGCCAGTTCCTGTTTTCAGCTGTTTTTGGTTTCAGAAATCTTACACAGGAAATATTCTCGGAATTGGATGAAACAAAAGCCCACGGTCTTATTTTCCACGGAGCCTTCCAGAAAACCGAAGAGGAGAAGGACAGGGTCCAAGGTGGCCCCACACCACAAGGCGGCGCGGCCAAGAGGTGGGGCGCGCCGGCCTATGGTGTGGGCCCCTCGGCCGCCTCCCGACTCTGCCCTTTCGCCTATAAAAACTCTCCGTCGCGAAAACCCTAGTACCGAGAGCCACGATACGAGAAAAGTTACTGTGACGCCGTCGCCGCCAATCCCATCTCGGGGGATTCTGGAGATCGCCTCCGGCACCCTGCCGGAGAGGGGAATCATCACCGGAGGGATCTACATCACCATGCCCGCCTCCGGATTGATGCGTGAGTAGTTCATCCCTGGACTATGGGTCCATAGCAGTAGCTAGATGGTTGTCTTCTCCTCTTGTGCTATCATGTTTAGATCTTGTGAGCTGCCTAACATGATCAAGATCGTCTATTTGTAATGCTACATGTTGTGTTTGTTGGGATCCGATGAATATGGAATACTATGTCAAGTTGATTAATTGATCTATCATATATGTGTTGTTTATGATCTTGCATGCTCTCCGTTGCTAGTAGAGGCTGCGGCCAAGTTGATACTTGTGACTCCAAGAGGGGGTATTTATGCTCGATAGTGGGTTCATGCCTCCATTGAATCCGGGACCGTGACGGAAAGTTCTAAGGTTGTGGATGTGTTGTTGCCACTAGGGATAAAACATCGATGCTTTGTCTAAGGATATTTGTGTTGATTACATTACGCACCATAATTAATGCAATTGTACGTTGTTTGCAACTTAATGCTTGGAAGGGGTGCGGATGCTAACCCGAAGGTGGAGTTTTTAGGCATAGATGCATGCTGGATAGCGGTCTATGTAATTTGTCGTAATGCCCTAAGTAAATCTCATAGTAGTCATCATGATATGTATGTGCATTGTTATGCCCTCTCTATTTGTCAATTGCCCAACTGTAATTTGTTCACCCAACATGCTATTTATCTTATTGGAGAGACACCACTAGTGAACTGTGGACCCCGGTCCTTTCTTTTACATCTGAAATACAATCAACTGCAATCTCTGTTCTCTGTTGTTCTTCACAAGCAAACATCATTCTCCACACCATACGTTTAATCCTTTGTTTACAGCAAGCCGGTGAGATTGACAACCTCACTGTTAAGTTGGGGCAAAGTATCGTGATTGTGTTGTGCAGGTTCCACGTTGGCGCCGGAATTCCTGGTGTTGCGCCGCACTACACTCCTTCACCAACAACCTTCACGTGGCCTTCATCTCCTACTGGTTCGACAACCTTGGTTTCTTACTGAGGGAAACTTGCTGCTGTACACATCACACCTTCCACTTGGGGTTCCCAACGGGCGTGTGCTTTACGCGTCAACACACAACAGGACACGTCCATACATCAGAGTGCACTAACACAAATGGGGATACACTTCTGATCCCTCTACTAACATAAGAGGTTCTCGTATGCTTAGCATATTCGAAGGCATCACAACATAATTTGGTTTTATCCACTCCATTCATTACATCAGGAAAAACTTGAAACATTTTATCAAACGCCATGTGGCCCATTAGACAATGATGAACTAGTTCCATACTCTCCTTTCCTACAACAATCACAGCAAGCACAGAACTAGCATCATGCCCCATCTGGTCACGATCTATGTGCCAAAGACCTCTATTCCTGATTGCAGTCCCAATCTTCTTGCTGCTCTCCCTTTCCTGAATTAAACACATATATCTATCAACTATTATACGGTAGTCCTGCTGATCAATCAAGGCACTTAGAGATAGCAGATTTACTGGAAAGCGGGAACATGTAGAACCGATGACAATTTTATGTTGGGTGTACATTGCACCGACCCCTCCCCTTTTATAGATTGTGTTGTGCCATCTCGCTGTTTGGATAGTGCCTCTATGTGTGGGAGGATACGAGTATAAGAGTCAAACTCACTAATATTCCCGAGTAACATGTTTGGATGCTCCAGAATCAAGAATCCAATCTGAATTAGCATTATGAGTGGCTATAGAAACTCTATCAATATTACCTTCATCTTTGTAGACATAGTGAACAAAGTTCCCAAAGGTTGCTTCATTTTGTCCTTCTTCCTTTGATTGTCCCCGAGAGGTACTGGTAGTTGGCTGCGAAAGCTGCTGCCATATGTGCCTTGGGTGATATAGCGTGATGCTGTCCACCACCCCTGCCATACTGTTGTCCATATGGCTGTCCACCACCTCTGCCATACTGATGTCCATATGGCTATCCACCACCTCTGCCATACTGTTGTCCACCACCTCAGCTCTTCCATACTACTGTCCACATGGCTGTCTGATGTCTACGGGAGCTTCTATTCTTGTAGACAGTGTTGGGCCTCCAAGAGCAGAGGTTTGTAGAACAGCAGCAAGTTTCCCTTAAGTGGATTACCCAAGGTTTATCGAACTCAGGGAGGAAGAGGTCAAAGATATCCCTCTCATGCAACCCCGCAACCACAAAGCAAGAAGTCTCTTGTGTCCCCAACACACCTAATAGGTGCACTAGTTCGGCGAAGAGATAGTGAAATACAGGTGGTATGAATAAGTAGTAGCAACGGCACCGAACAAGTGCTTTGCCCAGGACGAGTAAACAAGCAGTAGTAACGCAGCGGTAGTAACGCAAGTAAAACAAGTAAACAAGCAGCGATAGCGATATTTAGGAACAAGGCCTAGGGATTACACTTTCACTAGTGGACACTCTCAACATTGATCACATAACAGAATAGATAAATGCATACTCTACACTTTTGTTGGATGATGAACACATTGCGTAGGATTACACGAACCCTCAATGCCGGAGTTAACAAGCTCCACAATAATGCTCATATTTTAGTAACCTTTAGTGTAAGATAGATCAAAAGACTAAACCAAGTACTAGCATAGCATGCACACTTCGTTACCTTCATGCATATGTAGGAGGAATAGATCACATCAATATTATCATAGCAATAGTTAACTTCGCAATCTACAAGAGATCATGATCATAGCATAAACCAAGTACTAACACGGTGCACACACTCGTTACCTTTGCACACGTGCAGGAGGAATAGAACTACTTTAATAACTTTGCTAGAGTAGCACATAGAATAGTGGTGATACAAAACTCATATGAATCTCAATCATGTAAAGCAGCTCATGAGATTATTGTATTGAGGTACATGGGAGAGAGATGAACCACATAGCTACGAGCGGAGCCCTCGGCCTCGGGGGTGGATTACTCCCTCCTCATCATGGAGGCAGCGATGGCGGTGAAGATGGCGGTGAAGACGGCGGTGGAGACGGCTCCGGGGCAATTCCCCGTCCCGGCAGGGTGCCGGAACGGAGACTTCGTCCCCCGAATTGGAGTTTCGCGATGTGGCGGCGCCCACGGAGTCTTTCCGGAGGTTCGTCTTTTACGTCGATGTTTTTAGGTCACGACGGCTTAAATAGGCGAAGAATCGGAGTCGGAGGGGCCACGGGGTGGTGCCACCATAGGGGGCGCGCCCCCCTTGGGCCGCGCGGCCGGGTGGTGTGGGCCCCCCCGGCACCCCTCCGAGCTCTTCTCCGGTGCTCGGAAGCTTCCGGGAATTATAAGGCCTTCGGTCTTGATTTCGTCCGATTCCGAAAATATTTCTTTACTAGGATTTCTGAAACCAAAAACAGCGAGAAAACCGCAAGCGGCACTTTCGGCATCTCGTCAATAGGTTAGTTCCGAAAAATACATAAAAATGATATAAAGTGTGAACAAAACATGTTGGTATTGTCATAAAACAAGCATGGAACATCAGAAATTATAGATACGTTGGAGACGTATCAAGCATCCCCAAGCTTAGTTCCTGCTCGTCCTCGAGTAGGTAAACGATAACAAAGATAATTTCTGAGGTGACATGCTACCAACATAATCTTAATCATACTATTGTAAAGCATATGAGATGAATGCAGCGATTCAAAACAATGTTAATGACAATGAGTAAACAATTGAATCATATAGCAAAGACTTTTCATGAATAGTACTTTCAAGACAAGCATCAATAAGTCTTGCATAAGAGTTAACTCATAAAGCAATAAATTCAAAGTAAAGACATTGAAGCAACACAACGGAAGATAAAGTTTCAGCGAGTTGCTTTCAACTTGTAACATGTATATCTCATGGATAGTTGTCAATGCAAAGCAATATAACAAGTGCAATAAGCAAGTATGTAAGAATCAATGCACAGTTAACACAAGTGTTTGCTTCTTGAGGTGGAGAGAGATAGGTGAACTGACTCAACATAAAAGGTAAAAGAATGGTCCTTCAAAGAGGAAAGCATCGATTGCTATATTTGTGCTAGAGCTTTTATTTTGAAAACATGAAACAATTTTGTCAACGGTAGTAATAAAGCATATGAGTTATGTAAATTATATCTTACAAGTTGCAAGTCTCATGCATAGTATACTAATAGTGCCCGCACCTTGTCCTAATTAACTTGGACTACCGGATCTTTGCAATGCACATGTTTTGACCAAGTGTCGCAATGGGGTACCTCCATGCCGCCTGTACAAAGGTCTAAGGAGAAAGCTCCCATTTTGGATTTCTCGCTTTTGATTATTCTCAACTTAGACATCCATACCGGGACAACATGGACAACAGATAATGGACTCCTCTTTAATGCATAAGCATGTGGCAACAATTATTATTCTCATATGAGATTGAGGATATATGTCCAAACTGAAACTTCCACCATGAATCATGGCTTTAGTTAGCGGCCCAAAGTTCTTCTCTAACAATATGCATGCTCCAACCATGAAGGTGGTAGATCTCTCTTGCTTCGGACAAGACGGACATGCATAGCAACTCACATGATATCCAACAAAGAATAGTTGATGGCGTCCCAGAAACATGGTTATCGCTCAACAAGCAACTTAATAAGAGATAAAGTGCATAAGTACATATTCAATACCACAATAGTTTTTAAGCTATTTGTCCCATGAGCTATATATTGCAAAGGTAAATGATGGAATTTTAAAGGTAGCACTCAAGCAATTTACTTTGGAATGGCGGATAAATACCATGTAGTAGGTAGGTATGGTGGACACAAATGGCATAGTGGTTGGCTCAAGTATTTTGGATGCATGAGAAGTATTCCCTCTCGATACAAGGTTTAGGCTAGCAAGGTTATTTGAAACAAACACAAGGATGAACGGTGCAGCAAAACTCACATAAAAGACATATTGTAAACATTATAAGACTCTACACCGTCTTCCTTGTTGTTCAAAACTCAATACTAGATATTATCTAGACTCTAGAGAAACCAAATATGCAAACCAAATTAGCAAGCTCTAAGTGTTTCTTCATTAATGGGTGCAAAGTATATGATGCAAGAGCTTAAACATGAGCACAACAATTGCCAAGTATCAAATTATTCAAGACATTCTACCAATTACTACATGTAGCATTTTCCGTTTCCAACCATATAAAAATGAACGAAGCAGTTTTAACCTTCGCCATGAATACTAAAAGATAAAGCGAAGAACACATGTGTTCATATGAACCAGCGGAGCGTGTCTCTCTCCCACACAAGCATTTATTCAAACAAAAACAAAAACAAAAGCACACAGACGCTCCAAGTAAAGTACATAAGATGTGGCCGAATAAAAATATAGTTTCAAGAGAAGGAACCTGATAATTTGTCGATGAAGAAGGGGATGCCTTGGGCATCCCCAAGCTTAGACGCTTGAGTCTTCTTAGAATATGCAGGGGTGAACCACCGGGGCATCCCCAAGCTTAGAGCTTTCACTCTCCTTGATCATAGTATATCATCCTCCTCTCTTGACCCTTGAAAACTTCCTCCACACCAAACTCGAAACAAACTCATTAGAGGGTTAGTGCATAATCAAAAACTCACATGTTCAGAGGTGACACAATCATTCTTAACACTTCTGGACATTGCTCAAAGCTACTGGAAGGTAATGGAACAAAGAAATCCACCCAACACAGCGAAAGAAGCAATGCGAAATAAAAGGCAGAATCTGTCAAAACAGAACAGTCCGTAAAGACGAATTTAAAAAGGGCACCAGACTTGCTCAAATGAAAATGCTCAAATTGAATGAAAGTTGCGTACATATCTGAGGATCACTCACGTAAATTGTCTTAATTTTCTGAGTTACCTACAGAGAATTAGACCCAGATTCGTGACAGCAAAGAAATCTGTTTCTGCGCAGTAATCCAAATCTAGTACTTACTTTACTATCAAAGACTTTACTTGGCACAACAAAACTCAAAACTAAGATAAGGAGAGGTTGCTACAGTAGTAAACAACTTCCAAGAAACAAATATAAAACAAAGTACTGTAGCAGAATAGCACATGGGTTATCTCCCAAGAAGTTCTTTCTTTATAGCCATTAAGATGGGCTCGACGGTTTTAATGTTGCGCTCGCAGAAATAGTATCCGGAGCAAAAAGAGAGCATCAAGAAGCAAATCCAAAACACATTTAAGTCTAACATGCTTCCTATGAAGAGGAGTCTTGTACACAAATGAATTCATGAAGAACAAAGTGACAAGCATAAGAGGATAAAACACGAGTAACTTCAAGATTCTCAACATAAAGAGGGGAAACTTAATATTATTGAAATGCATATAACCATATTTCCCTCTCTCATAATAACTTTCAGTAGCATCATTGATGAAATCCACAATATACCCATCACTTAAAACATTCTTATCATGGTTCATATGCATAGAAGTATCATTAAATTTGGCATAAGAAGAGTTATTCTCATTAATAGTAATTGGAGTAAGATTATTATCAAGAATTTGAACATGGTAAACAAATTGCATATTAAGGGAATTGTTTTTAGTAATCCAATCATGACTATGACAAGTTTCATAGGGATAGTTAGAACCTATATCATAGCATTCTTTATAATAATCATCGAGAGATCGGGGGCACGGTGTCATCATAGGAAATAGAATAGTTATCTTTCACGATCGGTTTATCCGTGTCCACACCATCATTGTTATTAGAAGGAGATGTATCAAGAACATAATGACCAGTAGCTAAAGGATTTTCAAACACCTCTTCCCCAAGCTTAGAGCTTTCTATATCATTATGGGAGGAAGCATGGATAGTACTGACACTATGGCAATTATTATCATCATTTTCAGAATTAGTTTCCCAGAGATTTGTAATATCAAAAGTAGTGTGCTCATTCAAATCATGATCACTAATGTATGTAAAGGGCATAGGAAGATCATCGTATTCAGATTCATTGTCACAATAATCATTAGGAGCAACATACTTACGGTTACCTAGCGTTATCTCATTCACGCGGGGATACGCCGTTACCTCTTTCTTTTTATTCTCCTTCTTCTTCTTCTTCGTTCCCTTCTTCTTCTTCTTCTTCTTCTTCTCTTCCTTCTCCTCGTTCCCTTTTTTAGGAGGAAGAGGCTTGAAGGGTGGCTTGTCCATATAACCTGATTTACTTTCAGAAACAATAGAAGAAACTTGGGAGGATCCCTCCTTTTCATTAATTAGTTGAAAACACAAAGTGGTCCTATCATATTTTGGCAAGGTGTCATCTTCTAAAATATTTTGTATGTAAGTATTTGTATGGCTATTATCAATGCAATAAGAAAAACACCCATGCAGGACATCATCAACATCAAGATCACTCATATGTAACAAAGAGATTTTTCTCGACAGTTCTTTACACCACAAAAATAAAGTAAGTTCATCATGCTGATTAGGAGTAATTTCATCATCACAATACAAATTTGCAGCACTCATTGGGTTCAATTTATCATTGGAGGAGCATTGAAAATTAAAATGACCCACTTCATGGCAAACTTCACAAATAAAAGGATAGAGGGCACAAACTTTTTTACCAAGATCATCTAGAGCCCTAAACCACTTTCTAGTTTTTTCATTAGCATGATGGATACGAGTATTCATCTTTGATTTGATTAATTCCACAAGGTCTATGTATTCCACAAAAATTAACATGCTTATAGGAAATAACATTCTTAGGAGTTTGAGCATGCTCATTACAATAATTAACAACAATTTCATTCTTCATACAAGCCTCTTTAAAAGGTTCATGATACTTATCAAAATTCTTTTTAGGCAATTCAAAATAAGAAGCAAAGGCTTTATAAAGATTTGCAGCAACTTGAGAGTCAAGACCATAAGTAGCACTCATATTTCGAAATTTATCGGTATCCATAAAAGTTTCAATGCATTCATAATCATAATTTATACCGACTCTTTACCTTTGTCGTTCTCCCAATCTTCAGCGTTCTCCTTAATCCGATCAAGAAGGTCCCTTTTAAAACTCTTCTTTGTTGCGCGTGAATGATCCAGAACAAGTAGCATCCAGCAAGGTCTTATCTTGAAAAGAAAGTCTTGCATAGAAATTATCAATAATGATATTACCTGGAAGCTCATGATTGGGGCATTTGAGCATTAAAGACTTCAATCTCTCCCATGCTTGGGCAATACTCTCTCCATCATGAGGCCTGATGGCGTGTATTTCACACGTTCGTTGGGCAACCCCAAGAGGAAGGTATGATGCGCACAGCAGCAAGTTTTCCCTCAGAAAGAAACCAAGGTTTATCGAACCAGGAGGAGCCAAGAAGCACGTTGAAGGTTGATGGCGGCGGGATGTAGTGCGGCGCAACACCGGAGATTCCGGCGCCAACGTGGAACCTGCACAACACAACCAAAGTACTTTGCCCCAACGAAACAGTGAGGTTGTCAATCTCACCGGCTTGCTGTAACAAAGGATTAACCGTATTGTGTGGAAGATGATTGTTTGCGAGAGAAAACGAGTAAAACAAGTATTGCGACAGATTTGTATTTCGGTATTAAAGAATGGACCGGGGTCCACAGTTCACTAGAGGTGTCTCTCCCATAAGATAAAAGCATGTTGGGTGAACAAATTACGGTCGGGCAATTGACAAATAGAGAGAGCATAACAATGCACATACATGACATGATAAGTATAGTGAGATTTAATTGGGCATTACGACAAAGTACATAGACCGCCATCCAACTGCATCTATGCCTAAAAAGTCCACCTTCAGAGTTATCGTCCGAACCCCTTCCAGTATTAAGTTGCAAAGCAACGGACAATTGCATTAAGTATGGTGCGTAATGTAATCAATAACTACATCCTCGGACATAGCATCAATGTTTTATCCCTAGTGGCAACAGACACAGCACAACCTTAGAACTTTCTCGTCACTGTCCCGGTGTCAATGCGGGCATGAACCCACTATCGAGCATAAATACTCCCTCTTGGAGTTAAGAGCAAAAACTTGGCCAGAGCCTCTACTAATAACGGAGAGCATGCAAGATCATAAACAACACATGTATAATAACTTGATAATTAACATGACATGGTATTCTCTATCCATCGGATCCCGACAAACACAACATAGAGTATTACAGATAGATGATCTTGATCATGTTAGGCAGCTCACAAGATCCAACAATGAAGCACAATGAGGAGAAGACAACCATCTAGCTACTCGCTATGGACCCATAGTCCGGGGGTGAACTACTCACTCATCACTCCGGAGGCGACCACGGCGGTGTAGAGTCCTCCGGGAGATGAATCCCCTCTCCGGCAGGGTGCCGGAGGAGATCTCCAGAATCCCCCGAGATGGGATTGGCGGCGGCGGCGTCTCAGTAAGGTTTTCCGTATCGTGGTTTTTTCGCTATCAGGGGTTTCGCGACGGAGGCTTTAAGTAGGCGGAAGGGCAGAGTCGGGGGCCAGACGAGGGGGCCACACCATAGGGCGGCGCGGGCCCCCCTTGGGCCGCGCGGCCCTGTGGTTTGGCCACCTCGTGGCCCCACTTCGTGTGTTCTTCGGTCTTCTGGAAGCTCCGTGGAAAAATAGGACCCCGGGTCTTCGTTTCGTCCAATTCCGAGAATATTTCGTTACTAGGATTTCGAAACCAAAAACAGCGAAAAACGAGAACCGGCACTTCGGCATCTTGTTAATAGGTTAGTTCCGGAAAATGCACGAATATGACATAAAGTGTGCATAAAACATGTAGGTATCATCAATAATATGGCATAGAACATAAGAAATTATCGATACGTCGGAGACGTATCAAGGCCGAAATTATATATTCGGTTTCGATCTTTGTGAATTTCACTTGGAGGATAGAATTTAGAATAAAATAGATGCACAATATCCTTCCAATCAAGAGAATGCTCATCCTTCAGCAGTTTATGCCAATGCGCCGCTTTACCAGACAACGACATAGAGAATAATTTCTTCTTCACTTCATCCATAGAGATACCTGCACACTTGAATAACCCGCATAATTCATGCAAAAACAGTAAATGATATCCAGGATGCACAGTTCCATCCCCTTCATAGCGGTTATCCATAACACGTTCAATAATTTTCATAGGTATTTTATATGGAATACTTTCAGTAGGTGCATTTAAAATATCACAAGCATCATTAGAGTTATCGCATATGGGAGATAAAGTATTATCAGAGCAAATTTTCTCCCCTAAAGATGGGAAGCTAAAAAGATCATGAAAACCAGCTTCCCCAAGCTTAGACTTCTCAATAGCATTAGCATTAATTGCATTCATACTAATAACATCGCTACTAGCATGCAAATAAGGTTCCATTGGTTTTTAAATGTTTGCACCAAACAATTCTAAATCAGGAAAAAGATTAAAAAGCTCACTAAATTTTTTGTTGTTTTCCATTATGCCTAACTAGTGAAAATAAAAACAAGAAACAAAAAGATGCAATTGCAGGATCTAAAGGAAATAGCTTCGAGCACAAACACAATGGCGCCGTAAAAGTACGTTACACTGGAACCGGAGTATGAGTGCCTTTTTACCTTTCCTCCCGGCAACGGCGCCGGAAAAGTGCTTGATGTCTACGGGAGCTTCTATTCTTGTAGACGAGTGTTGGGCCTCCAAGAGCGAGAGGTTTGTAGAACAGCAGCAAGTTTCCCTTAAGTGGATTACCCAAGGTTTATCGAACTCAGGGAGGAAGAGGTCAAAGATATCCCTCTCATGCAACCCTGCAACCACAAAGCAAAAAGTCTCTTGTGTCCCCAACACACCTAATAGGTGCACTAGTTCGGCGAAGAGATAGTGAAATACAGGTGGTATGAATAAGTAGTAGCAACGGCACCAGAACGAGTGCTTTGCCCAGGACGATAAACAAGCGATAGTAACGCAGACGAGTAGTAACGCAATGAAAGCAGTAAACAAGCAGCGATAGCGATATTTAGGAACAAGGCCTAGGGATTACACTTTCACTAGTGGACACTCTCAACATTGATCACATAACGAGAATAGATAAATGCATACTCTACACTTTTGTTGGATGATGAACACATTGCGTAGGATTACACGAACCCTCAATGCCGGAGTTAACAAGCTCCACAATAATGCTCATATTTTAGTAACCTTTAGTGTAAGATAGATCAAAAGACTAAACCAAGTACTAGCATAGCATGCACACTCGTTACCTTCATGCATATGTAGGAGGAATAGATCACATCAATATTATCATAGCAATAGTTAACTTCGCAATCTACAAGAGATTATGATCATAGCATAAACCAAGTACTAACACGGTGCACACATCGTTACCTTTGCACACGTGCAGGAGGAATAGAACTACTTTAATAACTTTGCTAGAGTAGCACATAGAATAGTGGTGATACAAAACTCATATGAATCTCAATCATGTAAAGCAGCTCATGACATTATTGTATTGAGGTACATGGGAGAGAGATGAACCACATAGCTACAAGCGGAGCCCTCAGCCCTCGGGGTGGATTACTCCCTCCTCATCATGGAGGCAGCGATGGCGGTGAAGATGGCGGTGAAGACGGCGGTGGAGACGGCTCCGGGGGCAATTCCCCGTCCCGGCAGGGTGCCGGAACAGAGACTTCGTCCCCCGAATTGGAGTTTCGCGATGTGGCGGCGCCCACGGAGTCTTTCCGGAGGTTCGTCTTTTCCGTCGATGTTTTTAGGTCACGACGGCTTAAATAGGCGAAGAATCGGAGTCGGAGGGGCCACGGGGTGGTGCCACCATAGGGGGCGCGCCCCCTTGGGCCGCGCGGCCGGGTGGTGTGGGCCCCCTGCACCCCTCCGACTCTTCTCCGGTGCTCCGGAAGCTTCCGGGAATTATAAGGCCTTCGGTCTTGATTTCGTCCGATTCCGAAAATATTTCTTTACTAGGATTTCTGAAACCAAAAACAGCAGAAAACAGCAACTGGCCTTTCGGCATCTCATCAATAGGTTAGTTCCGAAAAATACATAAAAATGATATAAAGTGTGAACAAAACATGTTGGTATTGTCATAAAACAAGCATGGAACATCAAAAATTATAGGTACGTTGGAGACGTATCACTGTCCACCTCCTTTGCCATCACCTCTTCCTTTGTAGCTTCCTCTTCCATGTGTGTATCCTCCTCTCCCCCTACTGGATGTAGCAAAGGAGGTACACTCATGCTTCAAGTGTCCCTTCTGTCCACAAGTATAGTAGTCTCTCATCTCTTGTCTCTCGGTTGTGTAGAAGGTCGGATGAGGGACATAATCGCTTCCCTTTGTCATATTCAGAGGCGCTTCTTCTCTGGACATAGCTGGAATGGCTTCTTTGAGAGAAGGGGTAGTGGTTTGATGTAGTAAAGCAGCCCTTCTCCCCTCAAAATCTTGATTAAGACCTTTCATGACTCGCCGACTGTTGTGGGTATACTTTATGGGTGTACCAACAACGTGGCCTAGATCCGACAAGCCCGGGTGGCCCATACACGGTGATGGTGGCATGTGGCCCATCGGGTGGCCCAGTTGCTGTAGATCAAGATGGATGAAGCCCATCCTAGGTAACAGGAGCCGGATCTTAACCTCCCTATGAAGATAGTCGGATCTAGGAAGGCCCATGAAGTATCCGGATCCAATACGGCGCATAAGGAAAGGTGGATCCTTGACGTGCACGGCAACGTAATATTCCGTAGTTAGCCATCTTGTATTCCGGCTAGGACTCTCCGTGTAAACCCTAGATCCGAGCGCCTTTATAAGTCGGATACTGGGAGCCCTAGAGGCACAACAACAACTTATTGTAACAACGCGAAAGCGCCTAGATAATTCAAAACAAGCAGCAGTAGGCCCTGTCATCGTGCAGGTGTTCCAAAGCTGGGTAAATTGCGTACCACCGTCCCGAGGAATCTCCGCCCAATGACCCCTACTTCTTCTCACCCTCGTGAGGATCCCTCCTCCGAGGTACCGTCGAATAGGCAACGACAGTTGGCGCCCACCGTGGGGCCAGCGACGTCTGGAGGCTGGAACCGGGAGGGTTCCGCCATGGGAAGCTACGACGAATCCATCGCTGTGGGGCGTGTTCTTTACGCCGGAAACTTTCTGATCGTCCCTCGGGATGAGTGCTGGATTCCGGCTAGGACCGACCCCGTCAAGCTCTCCATCATCCCAATCGGCGACATTCACATCTTCATCGGCGGACCATCGATTTCGACGAAAACGCCCTGGTAAGTCACATTGACGCGACCGCCGCTGAGCTGGACGCAGTCGCGAAGATCCGATCTGAGACGCAGGAACTTCCTAAGGAAGATTCCGCCTTGGATCTGGAAATTTCAAAGCCCACCCAATCCGCCCCTGAGCAGGAAATTACGGTGGAAGACCAATGCAGATCCGCCTGGGTCTCCCAAGTGTTAGAGAAGAAAAGGTGCCACTTTGTGCACTTCCTCGCACATACCGCAGGAACCGCCCTTCCTCAGGAAGGAGCCGGACCCATGCAGATTGAGGCTACCGGAGATAGCGACGCCCCGGATCAGCCTGAGGCTACCGGAGACAGCGACGTTCCGGATCAGCAAGAGGATGCCGGAGACAAGGAGGAATCGATCCTGGGTAATCTAAGCCCAATCTCAGACGATGCTACCACGTTGGACACAGAGGAGTACAATCGCCTCACGAAGGAGCTAGAATGTGACGAGGAAGCTGAGGCAGAATCCGCTCCGCCTAAGCATGTACTTGCGACCATAACTGGGTAGGAACATGACGCTGACGAAGAAGAAACTCCAACTGATGTCGGACTCCTAGGCCCGTCCACTTCGGAGACTCCGCTCTCTTGTCCTCGCTATCATGTCGTGCCGGATTCGGGAGAAGGACACGTTTCCGGGAGCCAAGAATACTTGTCCGCAGAAGAGCTCGTCGAACAGGCAGGCCGGGGTGCTATCGCGCACTCGGAAATCCTAAACAAGCCAATAACTCCGGATGACGCTGCAAATCCTGAAGCTCTAGAAGCGAAAAGAAAGGAGATGCTGGCCACCGCGAAAGTATTTGCCAACACCGCAGCAACAATGCCGGAGGAAAGGCAAGAAGCTGGAGAAGTGATGGAAAGTTTCCTCAAGAGAGAGCGCGAAGCCGCAAAATGCTTGGCAGAGGCTAAGAAACTCTGAGCACAATGGGAAACCATGATGGATGACGCTGATAAGGAAGTAGATATAATCCGCTGGGAGGCCATTGGCCCCCGAAAGATCAACTTTGCAACCCCCTCAAACCAGCATCCACTTGCCACTCCTAAGGACAATATGAAGAAGGCCGCGGAAATCTTGGCGAAACAAGACGAGGAAGTCGACATCGCACACCTCCGCAGGCTGGTAGCTTCAGCAATGAAGCAACATAGTAAGACAGACACTTCGCGCAGGTTGGAATCCAACCCAGATCTATGTGTATCCACCGCGCAGAAGGACGCCTCCGGAAGACAGCATCCTGATGATGAATCGCGCACCGGATCCTCGAAGCGCAGAAGAAGAACCAGAGAACATCCAAATCCGATCCCGGTGCCCTCGAAAACACCTCCGATGGACCCAAAAAACGGAAAGAATCTGATGTACACTGGAAGAGACAAGTACCACAACCCATCACCTCCGCCGCGGCCCCAGCCACCTCCTCCGCCTCCTCGCCATCGCAGTCCAGTCGGAAACAGCAGACCCCATGGGCCTGGCGGAATCAACATCCGCGACAACACAGCTCCTCAGAGGAATCGGAACATGGAGCGTATGCCGGAACCTTGTCCGGAACGGAGAACGTGAGCCTGAGCCCCGCAGAAGCCAGAATGACGGAGGCGACCGCCATCATGGAGAAGGTAGCCACCGAAGTCGGAGTTAGCAAAGGGAAGGACGCGGAGAATCCGAAGGCGGAAGCAAGAGGTCCCACATGCCCCCTCGCAGATCTCCCTCCCCACCACCCAGTGGAGGAGGTGGAGGCGGAGGCGGAGGCCGGAGATCCCGCTCCCGCTCAAAATCTCCCCACAACGGCCCACGCGACGCAAGTGAACGTCTCAAAGAGTACAAATCTGAATACATTGGCCCAAAATGCTTTGGCAGGATGATTCCAGAGGAGCCTTACCCAAAGGGCTTGAACCTTAAGCTACCCGTAAATCTGAAGCACTATGATGGCAGCGAAAGGCCCGATACCTGGATCGAGGATTACTTCAATGCAGTAAGCTTCGTCGGAGGGAACCAGAGAATAGCATGCCGCATGCTTCAGTTGTACCTTATTGGTCCAGCTCGTACCTGGCTCGGTGACCTCCCGGAGAACTCCATCTTTTGTTGGTTTGACATGAAGATCGCCTTTGAGAAACACTTCAGGGACACCTACAAAAGACCTGCTACAATAAGAGACCTGCAAGCATGTATCCAGAAGAAAGGCGAAACATCGCGAAGTTTCCTCACATGATGGTTAGCAACCAGGAACGAGTGTGAGAACGTGGATAATCGCTCAGCTATGCACGCCTTCATCGGTGGACTGCAGAGGGGAGGACTGCTCCGGCACAAGCTTACATGCTTGATCAACGAAAACAATCTGACATTGGATGATATGATCGGCATTTCAAGCACTCACACCGCCGCTAACGATGACGCAGGTGGAGAACTCGCTGCTACAACCATACCCCTGCACCAACAGAAGAAAAACCGTGATAACGGCGGCAGCTGCAACATCAACAAGCGGAAGAATCCCCCGACGACCAGAAGAGCGGCGGATCCGACATGGTCGCCATGTCGTTCCAATGCGGAGGTCAAGGAGGCGGAAGAGGCCGCGGACTTGGAGGCGGAGCCGGCAGGGGCCAACAGCGCGCTGACAAAGTCACATCTGCTGGGTTCCATGCTCCCCAAACTTACGAAGAGTACAGAGACATGCCATGCCTGACCCACATGGATCCGGCTACTGGAAAGTCCTCTCACACTAACCGCAACTGCAAGTGGGTCAATGACCTAAAGGTCGACCCGAAAGCAGGATACAAGCGAGCGCGGAAGCACCGCCCACGCGGCAAAGGAGGCAAAGGCAAGAACAAGGAAAAGGATGAGGATAATTCCGAGGCGATGGACGAGGATGACGCTTCACCGGATTCCAAAGAGGCTTTCGCAGCTAACAATCCAACCCCTTCGGCAAAAAGAGTGCTAGCGCATACCACACCTTCCTCGGAACACCAACAGTCCGCGCCAACAAATCAGCTCTCCGGATCCTGAATGCCACAGTTCCGGCTGTGCCGCAGTATGTCAGGTGGTCGGAAACTCCTTGTACGTTTGATAGGGCGGATCACCCCACCATCATTCCGAAGGAGTGCTACGCCTTGGTTGTAAGTCCCCGCATCGACGGGTATGACTTCTCCAAGTGCCTTATGGATGGCGGAGCCAGCTTGAACATTATGTACCTGGAGACTCTGGAGAAGATGCGGTTTACCAAGGAACAGCTCAAGCACAGCACCACCGAGTTCCACGGGGTGGTTCCGGGTAAAAAAGCAAACTCGCTGGGGAGCATCAGACTTCCCGTGGCTTTCGGTGATGTTAATAATTTCCGCGAAGAAATGATCACGTTTGAGGTTGTGCCATTCAAGAGCTCCTACCACGTCATTTTCGGAAGGCCCACCTACCACAAGTTTCACGCAAGGGCGTGCTACATCTACAATAAGCTCAAGATTATGGGTCCTAACGGTATGATCACCGTATCCGGAGACTACAAGAAAGCTCGAGAGTGCGAGATAGGCGAAGCCGCCTTCATAGAATCTATGATATCTGAAGAGGAGCTGCAAGGCTACAGAGCAGCGGTGGATCCAAAAGAGATGCATACCACCAAGAAGCAGATCTCCGAACAGAAAACCTCGTTCAAGGCCACGATAGACACCAAGAAGGTCGACCTCAAGGTAGGAGAAAGCTCCAAGCAGGTGTCGGTCGGAGCCAACATGGACCCAAATAGGAAGACGCGCTCGTCGAGTTCCTCCACGCTAACATGGATATCTTTGCATGGCAACCTTCTGACATGTCCGGAGTACCAAGGGAACTCGCCGAGCACTACCTCAACATAAATTCGGGTGCTAAACCGGTGAAGCAAGCTATGCGACGCTTTGAAGATAAGAAGCGCCACGCCATAGGGATGGAACTAGCAAAGTTACTAGAGACAGGTTTTGTAGTAGAAGTTATCCATACTGATTGGGTCGTAAACCCCGTCCTTGTACCCAAAAAGAATTCTGAAATACTAAGAATGTGCATCGATTACTCCGGCTTGAATAAGCATTGTCTGAAGGATCCATTCCCCTTGCCGCGCATTGACCAAGTCATTGATTCGACGACAGGGGCGGAACTTTTGTGTTTTCTTGACGCATATTCCGGGTATCACCAGATCCGGATTGACCAAAAGGCGACCTCGTTCATCACACCCTTTGGCACTTACTGCTATGTCACCATGCCTTTTGGTTTGAAAAACGCAGGTGCCACCTACCAACATACGATGCATCGGTGCTTGAAGGACCAGATTGGCCGGAACGTGCACGCATACGTCGACGACATCGCGGTCATGACCCGGAAAGGATCCGATCTAATTAGCGACCTCACAGAAACCTTCGAAAATCTCCGATGGTACAAGATGATGTTAAATCCGCTGAAGTGCGTCTTTGGCGTGCCAGCCGGAAAACTCCTTGGCTTCATCGTCTCTCATAGAGGCATTGAAGTAAACCCGGAAAAAATCAAGGCAATCATGTGCATCAAAAGGCCAACTTGCCTCAAAGATGTGCAGCGACTAACTGGTTGTGTTGCAGCAATTAGTAGGTTTGTTAGCCGTCTTGGCGAGAAAGCACTACCTCTATACAAGTTGCTGAAGAAAATAGACAAATTTGTCTGGGACGACGCAGCAGATACAACACTTCAGGGGCTAAAGGAAATACTCACCTCCCCACCTATTCTAGAAGCTCCGGAAGAGTCAGAGCCTATGCTCCTCTACCTGGCAGCTTCCAACAAGGTCACCAGTATCGTTATCATGGTGGAACGAAAGGAAGAAGGTCTTGAACACGGAGTCCAGAGGCTAGTCTATTACATTAGCGAGGTACTGACGGAATCCAAACAACGATACCCTCTCTTTCAGAAGCTAGCCTATGGTGTGTTCCTAGGTAGCCGAAAGCTGAGACACTACTTTCAAGAGCATCCCATGACAGTTGTGAGCAATGTTGCATTGTCAACGATTCTTAACAACGCTGACGCAACAGGACGCATAGCAAAGTGGGACATAGAACTATCCACCTTCTACATCAACTACAAAGCCATAACAGCGATCAAGTCCCAGATTTTGGCGGATTTCATCGCTGATTGGACAGAGGCTCCGGATGCCGAACTTGAGCCGAAACCTGAAACTTGGGTCATGCAGTTCGATGGATCGAAGCAACATCAAGGCTCGGGGGCTGGAGTTACCCTGAAGTCCCCAACCGGAGAAGAACTGCAGTATATTCTGCAGATCCACTTCGAAGCAACAAACAATATGGCGGAATACGAGGCTCTACTACACGGTCTGCGCATCGCTAAGGAAATTGGGATCGTACACATCATATGCTGTGGAGATTCCGACTTGGTGGCACAACAAGTAGCCGAAACCTGGAACGCCAGAAACTCCGTCATGGCGGCTTACAGAGACGAAGCTGATGAGATTTCCAAGTGCTTCCTCGGATATGAAGTCAAATACGTCAGGAGAGATGATAACACAGCGGCAGATATGTTGTCCAAGCTCGGATCCGGCAGGAAACCCATTCCTCCCGGAATTTTCCTAGAGCACCTACGGATACCCTCGGTGAAGGGCGCTAACCCGGAAAATCCAGATGTGGCAGCGTCTCCGGCTAAGGAGGTGATGGTAATCACTCCGGCTTGGACCAAGCCTTTCCTCGATTACCTTATGGACCGCAATAAGTTGCCGAAGGACGAAGTCCTCGCATGGCAGGTCGTCATACGAGCAAGATCCTACACAATAGTTGATGGATAGCTCTACAAACAAAGCACAAACGGGGTATTTCTGAAATGCGTCTCAAATCAAGATGGCATTAAAATCCTCAGTGAGATCCACACAGGGGATTGCGGGCACCATGCCGCTCCCAGGTCGCTCGTTGCAAAAGCTTTTCGGCAAGGATTTTACTGGCTCACGACTAAGGAAGATGCTGAGAAAATAGTGAAAACATGTCGAGGCTGCCAGTAGTACGCTACTCAGCCAAATGCTCCAGCTCAGGAGTTGAAGACCATCCCTATTACTTGGACATTCGCGGTCTGGGGGCTAGATATGGTCGGAAAACTGAAAAAAATCATCTCCTGGCGATTTTGAGTACCTCTTGGTTGCTATTGACAAGTTCAGTATGAGGATCGAGGCAAAGCCAGTGAGAAAAGCCGATGGTGCTACGGCACTAAAATTCGTTTGCAGCCTCGTAGTGAGATACGGCATCCCACACATCATAATCACATACAATGGCACGAACTTTGCTCAAGGAGAACTGAAGGATTATTGTAATGACATAGGGATCCGGCTTGACCTAGCATCTGTGGCACATCCACAGTCCAATGGGCAGGTCGAGCGAGCCAATGGCCTCATACTAGCCGGAGTCAGACCTCGCCTTGAAGAACCGTTGCACCGCACAGCCGAAGCTTGGGCTGAGGAGTTAGATTCTGTTCTATGGAGTTTACGAACTACCCCTAACAGATCAACGGGGTTTATCCCCTTCTTCCTAGTATACGGATCTGAAGCTGTGCTTCCCTCCGACATCATCCACGACTCCCCGCGAGTTTCCGCCTACAACGAAGATACTGCTGACGAGGCTAGACAGCTATCTGTGGACCTGATCGAAGAAGCTCGAAACCTAGCTGACCAGCGCTCCACCATTTACCAGCAGAAACTCAGACACTACCACAGTCATCAAGTTTGGAATCGCTCGTTTAAGGAAGGTGACCTAGTCCTCCGCCTTCGACAGGTGAAAGAGCATAAGTTGCAATCTCCATGGCAAGGACCCTTCGTCATCAGCAAAGTGCTACACAACGGATCTTACTACCTCGTTGATTTCCGAGAGTTAAAAGATAGACCTGCCAATTGGCACCGGAAACGCAAGCGAGAGGATCCGGATGACATATACGATGAAACAGACCGCCCCTGGAATATAGCACAGCTACATCCTTTCCACACTTAGCAAATTTCCGCATTACATACTTTGTAATAGTTATACATGATCAATGAAATAAAGCATATGGTTCACTCTTTGAGTCTTTTACCTCCTTTAGTTGTTCATTTTTGGATCGTGTATGTTTTTTCCGACTAAAACTGCAGAGCTGGATGTTTCCGCCTAGGCGTGTATAAAAGTTGTGATTTCCAAAATCGTCCTTTAGGACGTCAACTTAAGTTTTCTGGTGGAAAAGTTTTTCGTTGCGAACTTATGGATTCCTGGTAGCGACTTCCGAAACCTTGGCTGGGGGCTTGTTTCCATGGTTATTGACGGATTGCCACTGGGCTTCGTCACTGCTGGCGAACGTTTCCGGCTAAAGGCCTTCCGGCTCACGGACGGTCAAATAAGCAAGCCGAAAAACTGAAACTAGCACTTGCTTTTCCAACAAACGAAACATGCATATACTAATAAACAGATAGCGGGATAAGTTTTTCCACCCATGCAATTGTTTCGTCCTAGCTACTTAAGAATATTTAAGTTATCTATTACAAACCCTCGATGGGGCCAAAATGGTGCATTGTTTTTTCCGCAGGAAATAAGTATTCTACTTTTCCTTAGCCGGAGAAGAGCGAGCTTCATCTTCAACTTGTGCTTGTTCATCCTCCGCTTCTTTGGTCGGAGACGAAACAACACCTTCATCATCTTCATCCTCAACTTCTTCTGTCAGAGAAGCGGCGCCTCCCTTGGATTTGTCCTTGGAACTGGTCAAGGTAAACTGGTCTTCGTCACCGGATCCGACAGGGCGTGCTTCCGCTTCTCGCTCCTTGAGATATTCTGCTTTGAGGGCTTCATCAGCAGGAAGCACCACCTTGTCATAAAATTTGTTGTGGCGAATGCGGCGAGCAATCCGGGTATCATAACCACTGCATGCATTTAGTAATGCGTCTACATTTGCATCCGGAGGAACTCCGATAGTGGTAAGATCGATGTCCAGATGCGGAGCACGCGCAAGGCACATAGCCAAAGCATTTGGGAAGCGCCCTTGGAAGACGAGGCTTGAAGATCAACAACCAATTCCGGGAGAACATCCATTCTTTTGATAAGATCCCAGACATTGCAGGTCCTGCTATTTTCAATTGATAAATTGTAGCAGATTTTCCGACACGCAGAGATCAAATCGTTGCAGTCTTCTCCGGCAAGCCGGATCATATCATCACGCGGGAACTGATTGCGGCGCTCTTCGTCGTATCCAAGTGGCTCTACACAAGATTATCGGAGCTGAGCGTCGGTATGAGTTCAAGGGATAAATTTGACTTGGGAGGTTCCGGATACTTACCCATGACATCTGTGTTGAGAAGGTCCCACCCTTTCGTCGGAGTTGAGATCCGTCGGGCGGCGCTGGGCAAGGTAGAAGATGAAGTGGTGAATGCGGTGAAAGAATAAAACTTACCGAACGCGAGGGGTATTTATAGACTCTGCGCAGAGATTCGTGAGCCGGATCCAACGGTAGAAACGGAACGATCGCACCATTGTATGACCGCAACGTGTCTTAGGTCAAAGCGGTGAAATCGATGCAGTGGTAACATAACTGTGCACCACCGAAATTTCCGGCTGAAGATTCGCATCTCCGAAAATTTAGCGCGGGAAAAAAGGAAGTTGAGTGGGACGTGGTCGAGAAATCTGCTAAGTTGCCGTTACAGAAGAACAAATGATTTCCGGTTAAATGAAGTCAGAAACAAGGAAGTTTTGGAAGCTCTTCAAGATTCTCTTCGGATCCGAGCTGAATGAAGTCGGAGGAATGATGAATCTCGGAGAACTTCGGGGGCTACTGTTGTGGGTATACTTTATGGGTGTATCAACAGCGTGGCCTAGATCCGGCAAGCCCGGGTGGCCCATAGACGGTGATGGTTGGACCCATCGGACGGCCCAGTTGTTGTAGATCAAGATGGATGAAGCCCAGTCCAGGTAACACGAGCCGGATCTTAACCCCCCTATGAAGATAGTCGGATCCAGGAAGGCCCATGAAGTATCCGGATCCAATACGGCGCATAAGGAAAGGTGGATCCTTGACGTGCACGGCAATGTAATATTCCGTAGTTAGGCATCTTGTATTCCGGCTAGGACTCTCCGTGTAAACCATAGATCCGAGCGCCTTTATAAACCGGATCCTGGGAGCCCTAGAGGCACAACCACAACTCATTGTAACAACGCGAAAGCGCCTAGATAATTCTAGACAAGCAACAGTAGGCCCTGTCATCGTGCAGGTGTTCCGAAGCTGGGTAAATCCCGTACCACCCTCCCGAGGACTCTCCGCCCAATGACCCCTACTTCTTCTCCCCCTCGTGAGGATCCCTCCTCCGAGGTACCGTCGAATTGGCAACGACACCGACGTTCAATCCAGCTTGCATCAGAACTCACACATTCCCCATGGACAAGTTCCAGAGGATCAACATGATCTAAATCTCCCCAAAGATGCTACAACTCAGCCACATATGCCATCACAGTTTTGTTTTCTTGTTGCAAGTCATGCACTTTATCCTCAATCTCAACAATCAACATACCAGAATAGAGATTTGATAGGATGTCCCATACCTCTGAAGCTTTTGTGAGTGCCTCTACAGAAGCAGAATGTTAGGAACCAAAGAGTTAAGCAACAATGCCACAATCAGAGAATTTATGGCATTCCACTTTTTGCATTCCGGACTGGTCTTGTCTGCTGGTTCTGCAGCTTCACCACTCACACGTTCATCCAGCCCTTTCGAGTTCAAAATCAACAGCGCCCTCCTTGACCACCGGAGATAGTTGGCCACTCCTTCCAACTTGATTTCATTCGCCGGCAGCTCAAGTTTCTGACCGATGTCGGTATGGGGAACGATTGCTCCCCCTCCACCAGATCCTCCTCCATCTCCTTTGGTAGTGATAAGTTCTGCTAGCTTCTCCAGAGCCTTGGCCAAATCCCCGTTGTCCCCCATGCTTGACACCAAACTAACCTCTCAGAAACACCAAAGGGCTTATCCGCACGATGCCCTCTTCGTATCCTTACTTGTCACTATCTTCCCCTCCTTGCCGCCGTAGCAGCCTGCTCCCTTCCTCTTCCTCCCAGCCACCGCAACAGCCTACTCCCTTCCTCTTCCTCTTCCTCCTAGCTGCCACAGCAGACTAGGCTTCCAGATCAGCAGTCCTTCCCGTTGTTGCCCTCACTGCCCCTTTCTCTGATACCATGTGGACAGAGGTGAGGGCCTAACCTGAGGTAGAAGGAGGCTGCAGGGAGGAACTCACTCTTCTTAGGGTTACAGAGATAGAAGCACCTTATATTAGGTCAGGACTGGCTGGGCCAGATGGGCCACAACAGAGAACAAGAAGACAGCCCAACAGATACACCTACAGTTATCCAACAAAAATTAATTCAAATAAGCAGTCTCGTGAGCGCAACCGTTCCACATTCAGATTTTGTCACAAAACCTTTTACTTGGCTATGTTCAGGCTTTGCAGCTTGGCAGGAGGCGAATTCATGCCAGACATGTCTCCGCACTGGAGAGAATGGATCATCCCTCATCTTGGTAAGACTTTGAGTCTCAGCTGATCTAACTTTGTTTTGATCCTTCAAGACTTCCAGTCAGCTGGTAAGACTTGGAGTCTGCATATTGCGTTGATCCTTCAAGACTGGATGAGAATGAGATGTGTTTAAGCCGCTGCCGAGCTTAACATCAACTTTGTTTTGCTCCTGGGACTGTGAGAATGAACAGCGGCGAGCAGATTTTACAATGGAAACATTCAAGTGCACCAGTACATTATCTCAGGAACTATCGAATGCAGCTTGCTTCTTCCATTTGGAATAGTCGTCAGTTACACAGAGGTCATGGAAAGTTGTATGGATAAACTGGCTGTCACCTATAAACATTCTACAGCACTACAAACAAGAATAATTTGCACGGCAAATGTTTCGGTATGATTTCTCAGAGTTTGACAAAATCGACCTCTACACAAAAACGTGGTCACAAGACCTGCGGAGCAAAATTTCCATTTTGGCCTACAGCTGTTACCAACACTACAACTGTGAGTACTACTTTTGGATTTCCAGCTTTGAAGCATCTTTCAAAATAGTCGGTTAAGATATTCTAAGAGAACTCTTGTGTTTTCTTTCATCTTAATTATCCAAGAGTTGATTTGAATTGGGGCCCCCTTTAGACTCCGTAGCTCTTCCATGCAAAATCAAGCCTACATCAATCACGATGGAAGAAACACGAGTTCTCCTAAGATCTATGGAGCATGAAGCCTACATCAATTAATTATGTTGTACGCTCGATTACGCATTGGGTACAACATAATTGCTATACATTACATTGAAACGACCCAACAAGATATTTTTTCTATACAAATATGCATATACCAAAAATTGGAACAACACCAGAAAAGAACAACAAATAATGGAATCTTCAAAATTTAGAAATCTTAACACTCACACGTCAACTATGTCGGGCTGCATATGAATTTCATATGAAAGTTGCACGACAAATGAAGAGAGTAGTTCAACACCAACATGATCGAGGTCTTCCATGTTCCTCGCATACTACTGCCCAGTAAACTATTAAAAATACACAATTTTATGGCAGAAAAATATAATAAATTACAATTCATCCAAGATATAAACATTGGCGTAAGAGCTCATAAAGTTGTTGTCGCCACCGTGCTAAAAAATATTTCTCATGAACCTGAAGAGTTGTTTCAGCCGGTTGCCATATTTAGACTTTGTATTTCCAAAATTATATTGGTTAGAGAGTAGTACTTCATCCAGCAGAGGATGATTCTTTGATTGTTTTGGTTAATTCCCTTTAATATTTATATTTGTCACTGCTTTCATTTACTGCGTTTTCTCTACTTGGCCCCATTGCATTAAAGAACTTACAAATGTAAACAAGGAGTATCTTGCTTTGGCGTGAATAGAAGAGGGCAAGATGTCTAATCAAGTAACTGATAAAAAATTCTTTATAGGACATTGATGACTTTTCAGTAACATGATGATTTGTCATTGAATTATAAAGCTTATGCACATAGATTTAAGCTACACCATTAACTCAAGTAGAATGGTAGCAGCAAACTATGGCAGGCAAGAGTGTCAAAATCCAATAACAAAGTTACTACCATCAAGTTTTAATACTGATGCGGCTTAAATTATTGGCCCCAGAAAAAGCTAAAATAAATATAATAATTTATACTAAATTTATATACTTGTTTATAACTTATTTGTTTCTCATTTCATGGTCAATTTTATATGTAATAAGAGTTAAATCAGTTTTTAGTACATTGTACCTTGTATGAAATTATATGTCTCCTCAAATTAATATATGTCACTTGTATGAATTTAGTTTATATGTGTGTATCTATATCTATCTTGGTAGAGATCTCTAAATTGTATGCTTCAGTAATATCTTGAAAGAGGTTTCTTGTTTATGCTTAGAAACAAACTAATAGAAATATCTAGAGTACATATGGTGTTCAAAAGGAAATTGTCACCAAATCATCTGCATGTTACTGCCATTTTCAGGTCCACCAATGGGTTCAATAGTTTCCTTCTGATAGTCTTTAGTACAATCTGTAGGGCATTTATTGGGGAGAGATTCGTCGTCTAAATAGACCAACTACTGCCGCTATCGAGCTGGTCATTTTTTTTACATGTGGCTCCAACTAAAAGTCGGTGTTCTGAAGTTAGTCCTAAAATATGTATGTTTAATTTTCTATATAATCACCATACACTTTGGCATAATAAATATTTACTAATAAAAAATAGTGGTTGATACACATAGTTAATATGCATGGCAGGGGCCTCTGCAACTCAGGCCGGTGCAGTCCCCGTTTGCCCTGCCTTTGGGCCCGCCCTGGCCAGAGGAGATGTCGCGCTCCGCATCAGCAGTGCTCCATGTCGAACCCCCTTCCCACGAACGGAGGAGCGGGAAACGACTACAGAAAGATCGTCCTTCAGGAAGGTCGGTTTGCCCCACATAAATGCACAAGCGTGATTTTCGAGTGGTCTCGTACGCATGCATGCAAAACTGACTACCACTATATTCCACCAGTACTTACGCAAACCGGCTAATTAGCATGCAAAATAAAATACAAAAGTACACTACCATACACTACAAACCAAACAACAAAAGTACACTAACAAAACTACAGAAGTACACTGACCAAAGTACACCTCAATGAAAAATGAAGTACACTTAAACGATAACAAGAGTACTAGTACTATGAAAAACAGAGTAAAGAGCACCAACACCCGAAGTAGTACAACTCAATGAAACCCGAATACATGTTACACTAAAACGCAAGTACAACAGTAGTAGTTTTGTAAAAACAAAAAAAATCTCAAAACCTATAACCATGGATCTAGTTTGGAACATCTCGACACAAGAAGCTTAAAGGTGAAACGGTTTGTAATTTCGACAAATGTTTCTCAATATATTTATTTGGGAAATTCAGATTCAAAAAAATGGACTTTTTTACTCCACCCATACCTGGCCATGGGCTTCCCAGCCCAAAAATCTATTTAATCACAAACTACTCATTCAAATATGTTGAAACTTTCTCATAATATACAAGGAAAGATTTACGATTTACTATTTTTTTTTCCAGAGTTTTATGAGGACTTAGAATTTTTAGCTACAAATTTGGGTCAATTTGGTAGATCGGATCTAAATGAATGGCCTAGTATGGAGACTTTGTCTCAATGACTTTGCTTCAAAACGTCACAAAGACCCACGACGCGTCGGTTACCGGTGAAACAAATGCAACTTGGTTCCTCCTTCGAAATATTCGTCAATTACACATGAGCCATGCCAAGATATATTCATAAACTGTGAACCAATCTACACCACTACAAACAAGAAAGATTTGTGACTGTGTGTACAAAACACAAACAAACCAAACGTGCCGGAAAAAGCTTTCTCATTGTTTCACTAAACCGACAACTACATCAGAACGTGGGTATGAAAATTTACACACATCCATACCCGAATAGGTACTTGTACACACTGGATACCGATCGTGTATATCAAATAGTACACAAGTTATTCATAACTTCACATTCATCTTTACTTTTGACAATAAAAATCAATTATTTCAACTCAATAATGTGTAGTTAAATACATAATAATTATCAAAAATTACAAATCTCAATCTCATACACCTAAGTCAATAAGAGTAGACAAGTGACATGAAAAATTAACAGTTGATGACAACTTAACATAGGTTTACAATCTCACCACACACTTCAAAAAATTAGATCCAACAAGTAACAAATGCAGTAACAAACATCTTTTGACAACTATTGACCCTTGCGTTTCTAGGCTGTTTGGCTACATAGTTCCATATGTCAGTATACGGGTAGGGTATGCGTATACCCACACATACAATGCTATACACGTCCCTACCCATGACTTAACGTATTAATACTTTCCATGGATATAGAAGTTTGCTCATACCCTTCCCATGCGGGTATGATAGCCGGGGTACCGTAGCGATGGGTAAAATGTCATCCTTATACATGAATCCCATATGAAAGATGGACAACAAAGGAAAAGAATATGTCAACAGAAATGTGATCTAGATCCTCCGTGTTCCTCAAATACTTCTGCTTTGTAAACTGTTAAAGAAACATAAAAGTTTATTTCATCAAAACAGTAAAGGGTATAAAACAATTCATCAAAGATATAAACATGTGAATAGGAGCTCACGAAATCATAGTCACCTCCATGTTCATAGCATTTTCTCATGAACCTAAAGAGAGACGCGACTTTTTGGCATATTTACACATTGTATCCCAATATCGTGTCGGTCAAAGAATAACATCTTGGCTAGTAGATGATGATTCTTAGTTTTATCTCTCCATTCCCCAGAAATCTCGATATTGTTCACCATGCACCGCCAAGAACTGTGGACTTTTACCTGGCCCCGGTGCATTAAAGAACCTGCAAATGTATGTGAGGAGAAGCTTTCTATGCCGTGAAGAGAATAGCTATTGAATATAAGTGTGCCGGACTATATCCCTATGATACATAGACCTACAGCCCTTTTTAGTCTACGACGCCCATGATGCCCACAACGAGAAGGCCTAACCTGCCGTGCTACACCAAGAATTGGTGAAGATTTCCTCAACGAAATGTACATCAAAGGAATGCCACATGATCAGCATAGCATGCAAGATATGTCCAAAACCAAGCGTGAAACATGGATACACCTACCACTGACATGTCTATATACCGAAGACCGTTAGTCGAGAAGACCGAGTTGAACGTCGACGCCAAGTTGCCGATGTAGTCTTCATAGCATTAAACCCTAGATCTGTCAGTAAACCTCATTGACGCATACATAAGCCCTTCGAGTTCATCTTGTAACAATCTTGTACGATCGTGTGATCACACCGAGAATAAAGTCAGAGGGAGTTTTCATCATCTACATCGTGTTTCTGATCCAAATCTGTTGACCTGAGCCCATTTCCAAACGAATAAACTCACTGTTGACCCTTGAAAGTCAGATTGTCCTGGGATTGTGAAGACAATCGTAGTCAGTTGGCACTCCAGCTATGGGGTGCACGCGAGTCTTATAGATTGTATCTACATGGACACTTTCAACCACGATGTTGACATCTGACCAGGTGGGTGACGCCCTTCAGCGCATGGAGGACTGGAGATCTTGTTTTGGTGACTTTAACCCTCGCGCCACCTCCAGCAGCAATGAACACGGCATCGACCGCGGAGGTAGAGTCCGCACCGTCCACCCCACGCAAGGACTAGAGACTAGCTAGTAGGAAAAAGAGCGCCGCCTCTGCAATCCTGCACCGCCGCCGCGCCTCCCTCACCATGGTGCTTCTCATCATCGCATGATGCCTTCCGTCCTCGCAAATCGCCCTAGCCGCTGGCACGGCTTCCACATACGCCGATGACCGCACGCCGCAGGCGCTGAAGTGCGGATGCCGCTGCCACCCCCGCCGAGGCGCGACCCAGCACCACGTTCGTCACGCCGCCATGCTCGAACCATCGACCGTGACCCCGCACGTCATCCACCGTCTCCTCGCCTCGCCGCCTTCCTCGGCCCACCCAGCTCCCCCTCCCCCAACAGGGACCTTTGGTCACGCCGCCTTCCTCGCCCCGTCGACGCGCGCCCCCGTCGGCAGAGAGCCTCTCCGCCTGTCATCACAATTGTGCTTCTCCGCGGGGTGCAGTCGTACAACCATCTTGCAGGTACAGCGGCGCTCAATTCGGTTGATGCGATTTCAAGAAGGGTCATGTTGATTGTATTGTTTTGCAATTGCAGATTACTGTAAATTTGAATCAAGGAGGCGGAGTGTTGTAGATGTGAGACATGTAGAAAACTATCCAAAAGGATGAAATGACTGTGAATTTTACTCAACAGGACACAAGGTTGCAGGTGGAGACACCTGGAGTCAAGGAGTGCCCAAGGCGGACAAGAGCTGCGGTATCAATGGGGAGGAGCGCCCGTATTCATGCCCCGCAGAGTATGCAAGTTGCCGAACTGCGTTAACAAATCTCGGTGTCGTCTTTGTGCTGTGATTGCTTGGTTCCTCGGTAGATCGACTATGCGCCTATGATGATAACACTAAAAATTGCAACTACGCGAGAAAAGAACAACAAATAATGGTTTCTTTAAAATTTAGAGGTCTTAACACCGACACGTCAACCATGCCGGGCTGCATATGATATTCCTATGAAAATTGCACGACAAATGAAGAGAGTAGTTCAGCACCAACATGATCGAGGTCTTCCACGTTCCTCACATCCTACTGATTCATCCAAGATATACACATTGAAATAAGAGCTCAGAAAATCGATGTCACCACCGTCCTCAAAAATATTTCTCATGTACATGAAGAGTTGTTGCGCCTGGTTGCCATATTTAGACTTTGTATTCTCAACATTATATCGGTCAAAAAGTAACACTTAGCTACCAGATAATTAACTTTGCTTGTTCTGGCCAATTCCCATCTTGATATTCGTCACTTCTTTCATTGGCTGTGTTTTTGTACTTGCCCACAATGCATTAAAGAACCTGCAAATGTAAGCAAGGAAGATCTTCCTTGGGCGTGCAAAGCAGAACGCAAGATGTCCAGTCAAGTACTTGGTAAAAGAATGTTTCTTAGACTTCGATGATGCTTGAGTAACAAGAGGATTTGTCATTGAATCATAAAGATTATGCACGTAGATTTCGGCTGCATCATTAACGTTATGTAAAATGGTAGCAAAAAATCTATGACATACACGAGTGTCAAAATCCAATAACAAAGTTAATCCTATAAAATTTCGATACTAACACGGGAGACGTATACCATCGTTGCCGGAGGCAGGAATGGCCCACACAAATTATTAGCGTGAGGGCAAGTTAAATATAATTATTTATACTAAACTTACATACTTGTTTATAATGTATTGGTTTATCGTTTCATGGTCAATGTACATGTAATAAGTGTTAATTTATTTTTTAAAACATTGCACCTTACAAATAGCTAAACAAAATTATGCCCAATGTGAGAAAAAAAAGAGAAGATGAAATTATACGTCTCCTGAAATTAATTTATGTCACCTGTATAAATTTAGTTTATATGTCTGTATTTATATCTATCTTGGTAGAGATCTCTAAATTGTATGCTACAATAATATCTTAAAAACGTTTCTTGTTTATGCTTAGAAGCAAACTAATAAAAATATCTAGAGTGCATATGGTGTTTAAAAGGAAACTGACACCAAATCATCGGCATGTTACTGTCATTTTCAGGTCCAATCTGTCTTACATATACCAATGGGTTCAATAATTTGTTGATGACGGGTGCCTTCTTTGTACTTGATACTATAATAGTCTCTTTTTCGTATAGTCTTTAGTACAATTTGTTTGGCATTCATTGGGGAGAGACACGACGTCTAAATACACCAACTACTGTCATTGTCGAGCTAATTAGTTTTTTTCCATGTGGTTCCAACTAAAGGTCGGTGTTGTGAATTTAGTCCTAAAAGTTGGATGTTTTATTTTCTATATAATCACTATACTATTTGGCATAATAATATTTAATAATTAAAAATAGTGGTTGATACACATAGTTAATATATGTGGCAGGGCCCTGCAACTCGGGCCGGTGCAGTCCCCGTTTGAGTGGCCTATGTGCCCTCCCTGGCCAGAATCAGATTTCATGACGAACCCTTTTACTTGGCTATGTTCAGGGCTTCAGGCTTTGCAGCTTCTTTTACTTGGCTATGTTCAGGCTTTGCAGCTTGGACAGGAGGCGAATTGATGCCACAAGTGTCTCCGCACTGATCCTTTGATGAGGGTTATGGAGAGAATGGCTCATCTTGGTAAGGCTTCGAGTTTGCATATTGGTTCAGGCTTTGCAGCTTGGACAGGAGGCGAATTGATGCCAGACATCTCTCCACACTGATCCTTTGCTGAGGGTTCCGGAGAGAAATGCTAATCTTTTTTTGTATAACAATTGTTTAGTTGCTCACCACGTGTACCACATGGTAGAGAAATGCTAATCTTGGTAAGGCTTCGAGTTTGCATGTTGTTCAGTGAGCTAATAACTTCCTGTAATAAACAAGATTGGATGAGATGTGCTAGCTGTTGACGAGCTTAATATCAACTTTGTTTTGCTCCTGGGACTGAGAGAATGAACAGCGACAAGCAGGTTTTACGTGGAAAACATTCAGGTACATCAGTACAATAGCTCAAATCCTTCTTTATTTTGGATAGTGCCCCAAGAAAAGATGTATGCATAACTTAAGCTGTCTCTCACATACAACCAATCTACACCACTACAAACAAGATAGAGTTGTGCGGCATCAAAGATTTCTCAGAGTTTCACTAAACCAACATCTACATCAAAACATGGTTACAAGAAGACGCACAAAGCAAAAAATTCCATTTAGGCCTACAACTGTTAGCAACACATTAGCTTTCCCAGCTCTGAAGTATCTTTCAAAAATAACTCTCGTGCTTTCTTCCTACTGAATTGTCAAGCTTCGATTTGAATCAAGCTCACTTTAAACTCCAAAGATCTTCCACGCGCAATCAAGCCTACATCAATCAAATACAGCATAAGTGTCTTGGCCAGATCAGATAAACAGTTTGCCTTTTAGGTTGCTAGGCACTAGATTGTATACTTGCATGGAAAATGTGAATTAAATTAACATTCACTGGTATTTTAGATGTAAAACACTTGATTTACATGGCATAACCCTTGATTGGGGACATGGGACTAAAAGTCAAGGTCATTATAATGATCGATACCAACATCATGCACCAGGACAAGCACAATAACCATCTACTCATAGGCTCCACCCTATTATTTGCCTTGCTCTGTCGTTCCCCTTGATTTAAACCCTCCTGCTTGTGAGTGTTTCCTTGCTTCAGACCCCCCTTCTTGCAATATTTCCCTTGATCCAGAGCCTCCTGCTTGTGAGATCGGTCGTTCTTCTTTTTCTGCTTGTTGTGGGAAGCATCAAGTTCAACAAGTTCCTTACCGGGTGTGGTGGTGGTACCTACAAAAGATGTAAAAATAAAAACAGTGTTATGCACTAACACCACTCAAGGATAAAGTTGCCTATTCATAGATACTTCAGATCCATTTGACGAACGAATTTGAACTAGCATTAACAATCCATTGTCTTTTGTCTGTTTAGTTAGAGAAATGGAGTGGATTCATTACAACGTCAATTCTCGTAACACCATGCTAATAAAATAAGTTAACCAACTCATGATTGACCTCGACTTTGACAGTATCAGCAAATGCATCATTTTGCATACTTGCACCTAACAACACTGGCAACCAGTGTGGATGAGGTCTTTATAGAAAGGGTGGACTACTGTTAGAACATTTTTTTAGCATAGGTCATGTGCCACGGTATACAGAAACATAGAAGAAATAGCAATATAGAAATATCACCAACAATGCTAATATATCGATACAATTTGTACCCATCAGTTCACAGTTTCACACGTATAATTATCACTACCAAATCTGGCAATCACAGGATAATTCAATAGCAATACCATAAAATTCCCAAGGAAATATACCCATTTCATATCTGTACCAATGTGCAAATCCTATACTGACAGGTCTGCAATGATGTGATAAGGCTGTCTGGTTGTTGGGAAACTAAGGGGGAGTTCACAGTAAGATCTTAGATGATACATTGCACTAAGGGTGGATTTGCCTACGAGCTTGGGTTGCCAGACTAAGTTAGTGCAGAATCTTTCACCATTTTTCCTTGTTTGGCAAAAGGTTGATATGGGGTAGCCTGGGGAGCAAGTGAGATTTCTCACATTTTTCATGCGTGTTGCAATGATGACAAAACAAAGGAGTGACTATTGCGTATTATTAGGGCACACTAGAGTAAACAAACAAAGTTAACATGTAATATTCAAGGTGAACGACCAGCTAAAAAGTTCATTGGCAACAGTGTCAAAACTATAACATACTACTAAGCAAGAGTATAAAGATAACACGGTATGATGAGTAGTAGATGAGCATAATTACCAGAAAGGTACTTGGGGAAGTTGCATGGACAGCAAAACGTGATAGTATAGAAAGGTTTAGCCAAAACTTGGACAATTCCTTTCAGAGCAGCATGTTTCAGGTCAATAGTGACAATCCAGGCGGTGCTATCTTCGTCCTTCAGCTTGGCCATCATGTAAAGAAGACTCTCTTCGTGCATGCTCAGGGTGGGGATAAGGATCTCCAGTTCCCTCAGCTCGAGTAGCTGGGTTTCCTCATTCAACAACTCAGGCAACAAAGAAGAATAGCTTTGGTCAACATAGATCTCATCAACATCGACAGTGTATCCCTTGTGCCAATCATCATCCCAAGAGATGTGCCTGTCCCAGGTGATGGCTTTCCAACGGTTACCATTTGTCCTGCAGTCAGGTCTATCGAAATCTAACTCGACAAATCTGATCATATTATCACCGCAGCAGATGACATCGCAGAAATATTCAGGGGCATAGTAAGGGTCATTATCCTTGTCAGTGATGCAAACCCTTGATCTTGGGAGTGCCATGAATTCTACAACTGGACGGTCGCTGGAGAGGTGGCGTGCAAGAAGTATACCAAACTGGAGGTCAACCCAGCCAACCGAGTCTGCTCCAACGGTGATCTGCTTGCAGCTGGCGTGGCCATAAATTTCGAAGTAGGCCTGGTCCGACCCAGACAGGTGCAGCAATGGTGGCTTGCTTCTCTTCCAGGCCGTGGTCTTGGACGAGTACACATAGGCATAATACTGAATGTCGTGATCGGTGGATTCTGTCCACTCGGTATCGAGGAAGACCACCTGGTAGTGTAGGCTGCTGCTGCAGGGCAAGAGACCGAATTGCTGCGTCTCAAGTGCCTTGCGGTCTGGTTCCGGAAGCCGGTGCAGTGAGGGCTCCCCGCTGGCGGTGTAGACGAAGAAGTGTTGGTACTTGTTGAGTGTGACGCAGAAGAGGACGAAGGGTCCCTCGGCGCAGAGGATGAAGGGCGGCGGGTCGGAGTCTCGGAGGCCGGGGGAGTGGACGGAGAAGCGGGAGACCTCCGGCGGGTGGACGAGACAGAAGGTCACCTCGACGGCCTCAGTCCTCCCCTCCAAGATTGCGCAGTACTTGGCCGTAGTCTCGTTCGCGTCCTTGGAGATCCGCGCGGTCATGTTGAGAAGAACCCAGTCGGGATAGCCGGCGTCGGCGTCGGCGTCGACGGATTGGTCCTTGGTGGGGCGGCACCACGCTGAGGTGGGCGCCATGGATGCGGAGATTGAGGCTGTTAGGGCAGGACCTGGGGTCGAGGCGGGCGCCATGGATGCGGAGATTGAGGCTGGAGCATCACCGGGGCGATCTGTTTTAGAGCGCGCCATGGCTCGGGTACGAGTACGACTCTACTATCGACTCGGAGAAGAAGAATATTCTTAGGGCTGGGATTGTTTGGTTGCAGCCCATCCATCCCGAGGGTCGTTTTCCTCGGCCTCTCAACAATCCCAAGTGATTACGGACTAAAGTTACGGAGTCGTGTGGCTGAATACAGTTGGTGTAATCCTGTGGGTGGTTCCGGAAATTACTCACCCCGATGCACCGCCTCCTTGCCACATCAGTCCGTAGGTGCGATCCGTAGAGAATCTGAGCGTATGTGTAGCATTACTCAATTGCGACAATCCTACACCTACGGACAAGTGATTACGGACTAAAGTTACGGACAGACGTGGGTGGGTGGTTCCGGAAATTACTCACCCCAATGCACCGCCTCCTTGCCACATCAGTCCGTAGGTGCGATCCGTAGAGAATCTAAGCCTATGTGTAGCATTACTCAATTGTGATAATCCTACACCTACGGACAAGTGATTACGGACTAAAGTTACGGACAGACGTGGCTGAATACAGTTGGTGTAATCCTGTGGGTGGTTCCGGAAATTACTCACCCCGATGCACCGCCTCCTTGCCACATCAGTCCGTAGGTGCGATCCCTAGAGAATCTGAGCGTACGTATGTGTAGCATTACTCAATTGCGATAATCCTACACCTACGGACAAGTGATTACGGAGTAAAGTTACGGACAGACGTGGGTGGGTGGTTCCGAAAATTACTCACCCCGATGCACCGCCTCCTTGCCACATCAGTCCGTAGGTGCGATCCGTAGAGAATCTAAGCGTATGTGTAGCATTACTCAATTGCGATAATCCTACACCTACGGACAAGTGATTACGGACTAAAGTTACGGACAGACGTGGGTGGGTGGTTCCGGAAATTACTCACCCCGATGCACCGCCTCCTTGCAACATCAGTCCGTAGGTGCGATCCGTAGAGAATCTGAGCCTATGTGTAGCATTACTCGTCCAATTGCCCATGTTCGGTTTATTTCACTCGACCATTTGGATGGATGGCCACGGGCCGGACTTAGTGCGAGCGATGTACCTAACACAATTAGTTCAGTCATCAGGTTTGATTGATATTGTCTTTACAATAACAGAAATGACGATATTCGGTCAGTATCAAAGCAATAAAAATTTGGGCACTTCCAACAATATTTTGTTTTCATTATTCAGTATATATAAATGAGGGAATTATCCACCGTAAATGAGGGAATTATTCAGCTCAGACCAAACCATAATCACATGGATCAAGTTAACAGTTGATCAACTCTCGCGTAAATTAGGGAATTATCCACAAGGATACATCCGGTAGAATAGGTTTTCACAATATTTAAGAATCATTTGGGACAATAGTAACACTCTACTAGCTGTTTGCAAATATTCCTCTGAATAATGCAGATGGGGGCCGATCCCGAGCCCCTTCGGCGGCGATGCCGGCCGGAGGTGGCGGAGGGGAGGCGTCGGAGTAGGTTCCTAGGGTAGGAGTAGTCTCCGGCGGACTGCCGGTTAGTAGTGGAGTAGAAGCCCAGGTTTCTCGGCCAGATCTTGGGCGGGCTGTGGTAGAGGTTCTCCTCTCTGCTCCGGCGGCCGGAGCTCAGGTGGCCTCCACCTCGGCTGATCTCCAAATAAGGCCTTCGGCGCCTCCCTCGAGCTCCTGACGGCGCCTCCTTTTCCGATCTTGGCCGGCCTCGGTGGCGAGGGGGATCGGGCGGGCTCGCCGTCTTGACTCGATATGGAGGTGGCAGGGGCTGAGAGCCCTTTTGGTGCTCCGGCGCAGCACCTGATGGCCCGTTGCTGGTGGTCTCCTTCCAAATCCGTGGTGGATCTGGGGCTGTAGCTCGTCGGCGGCAAGGCTCCTCGATAAGGCGCCTAGGAATCAGCTACTGAAGAAGAAGGTGGCCTCCTTGTCTCCTTGGCCGGCCATGGTGGCGAGGGAGGTTGGCTTGGAGGCGGACTATGGCGTGTTTCTCCGACCTGACCGGCCGTGGAGGCGAGGGGGCGGGATATGCGGAGCAGTTCCAGCTTCTTCTTCTAGTTCTGATGTTGTACAAGTCGCTCCTGGCTCTCTCTCTCGCTTCTCAAGGCCCATGGTGGTGTCTTGAGTTCCAATCTGCTCTGTCGGCGGCGATGGTTTCATTCTGGAGCTCATCTCCGATGCTTCATCGGCGGTTTTCCGTCTTCGCGTCGGACTCAATGGCAGTAGGGTTGTCGCTCCGCCGCTGCTTTGCTCCGGCTGTCGGTGATCCCCTGGGCCTAGTCTCCAAGTGGCTTGTTCCCCGGAGGCCTGGTCGCAGTCCGTCGCCGGAGTTCGTTCTGGAGGAGGAGGAGGAGGAGGACGAAGGGCTTGATCGCGTTTTCAAGTTTTATCTTTGGTCCTTTATGCTTTATTCCTGGACCCCTATGTAATTCCATAGTTTCATAGGGTCTGCTTGTACTCCAGTTTTTAATAGCAGCTTTTACCGGGTTCTCCCGGTGACTTGTTCAAAAAAAAAAAAAGAATAATGCAGACGCCTACAGTCCACACTGAAAAAATAGCAGACATTATCGGGCTTCCAGAAAGGCGGCAACTATGCGTGGACAGGATCCCATTATACCACGAAATACTTGCTTAATCACCAATGATTAGTGGTTGTTGTAAAGAGCTAAGAAGCAAATCAGCTGAGTAATATACTAGCATCTTTGTGGCTACAATTTAGAACTGAAATAACCAAAACCCTGTACAAAGATCAGATGCATACCAATTAGGTGGGGAGGGGCATCAACCATCCACTCCAGCAGGCTTGCGGCACGGCCAATCTGCCGGAGCTGGGTGTCCTCGCTGGCTTCCCACGTCCATTGCTCCTATTCATCTCCTTGTACAACGGGAGTGGTAGGGCGGCTGTGTGGAGCCAACGCAAGGTGGCTGCGGCCACGAATCCGGTGGATAATGATGCTTGGCGAGCAGGGATCGTGCTGGATCACCCCCTGCCTGGCCGGATGGCGAGCAGGAATCATGATCACTCCAACGTCTAGCACAGCAGTAGCGGATTGCGGGGGAGTGGCGGATGGCGGGGAAGACGGAGTCGGAGACAAGAAGATTTAAGTTTGAATTTCAAATTATGGGCCTAATTTGAAAGGTTTTCAATGTGTCAAAGTAGTTTTTTCAAAAACTTATTTCCATTCTGGCTGCATCAGTTAATTCCGGACGTGTGCATTCCTATATGATCTTTGTTCTAGTTTTTTTACCTACTTCTGATTTTTTAGAGTTGATATTTACTCTGCTTTTGTCAACAACAAAAAACGGTTACCTGTCAAAATTATGAATTCATAACTGTTCGTATTTATCTGATATTCGCTCTCCTAGGAAGGACGGTTTGCGGACTGGACATATATTGTTGTATTGTGATCCAAATTCATATACTAAAGGGAGGCTAATTTCTGACGAGCGGAGCGAGGCCCGTCATGGCGGTACGGTACGGATCGTTGGCACCGCCTATATATACATCTTGTAAGTCGCCGGTTAGGGTTTATCAGATCATAAGATAACCCACGGATATAGTGAAGTTTTGCTGGCTAGCGCCCGTGGTCTTTCCCCCTTCTGTGTTGGAAGGGGTTTTTCACGTTAAATCTCGTGTCTCCGCTGCGTTTTCCTTTATCATTCTTCGTTATTTGCTTGTCGTTTTTATAACAAGTGGTATTAGAGCCCGTGTTTCAATCTAGGGTTTTGCGATATGTCTTCCTTGAAGTTCGATCTACCGCAGCTGGATTATACCACGAGATTTTCTCTGTGGCAAGTGAAGATGAGGGCGATCCTTACCCAATCTTCTGATTTGGATGAAGCTCTTGATGGATTTGATAAGAAAGATGCCAAGACCTGGACTAACGATGAAAAGAGGAAAGGTCGTAAGGTTTTTTCATTAATTCAACTTCATCTATCCAACAATATATTGCAGGAAGTGCTGGCTGAGAAATCCGCAGCGGCGTTGTGGTTGAAACTAGAATCGATCTGCATGTCCAAAGATCTAACCAGTAAGATGCACATGAAGATGGAGTTTTTCTCGCACAAGCTGCAAGAAGGTGCGTCAATGATGAATCACATATCAATCTTTAGAGAGATCGTTTCTGATTTGCTGTCCATGGAGGTAAAATATGATGATGAGGATCTCGCTCTTTATTGTTAGTCTCGTTGCCTAATTCTTTTGCAAATTTTCGAGACACCTTGTTATACAGCCGTGATGAACTAACCCTTGCCGACGTTTATGAGGCCCTCCAGCATAGGGAAAAGATGAAATCTATGGTGCAGGCAGAAGGTTCGTCATCTAAGGCAAAAGCACTGCAGGTCCGAGGTAGGACCGAGAACAGGAACAACAACTACAACAGAGATAAGAGCAAGACCGACAGAGGTCGCTCAAAGTCCAAGGGACGAGATGGTAAGTTCTGCAAGTATTGTAAGAAAAATAGCCACAATATTGATGATTGTTGGAAGTTGCACAACAAAGAGAAAATAAACTGTACTTACCAACCGAAAAAATGTGAGGGTGATGGTAAGGCTGTTGTTGTTTCCAGTGATAATTCTGATGGCGATTGCCTAGTTGTGTTTGCTGGTTGTGTTTCTGGTAATTATGAGTGGATCTTTGATTCTGCATGTTCGTTTTACATTTGTTGTAACAAAGATTGGTTCAGTTCTTATGAGTTTGTGCAGAGTGGAGATGTTGTGTGTATGGGAGATAACAACCCTCAAGATCCTGGGCATTGGCTCCGTTCAGATCAAGATGCATGATGGCATGACACGCACTCTGACAGATGTGAGACACATACTTGGCATGGCCAGAAATCTGATCTCTCTCAGTACCCTTGATGTTCATGGGTACAAACACTCCGGTTCTCGCGGAGTTCGAAGGTATCAAAAGGTTCTCTCATTCACATGATTGGTGATATGAATTCTGTAAAGTTATATATTCTTAGAGGTAGCACTTTATCTGGTATTGCTGCTGTTGTTATTCCTGATGAACCTGGTAAAACTAATATGTGGCATATGCGTCTTGGACATATGAGTGAACATGGCATGGCATAATTGCACAAGAGAGACCTGCTAGATGGCTGTAATTTGAGTAAGTTTGAGTTCTGTGAGCACTGCATTTTTGGTAAGCATAAAAGAGTTAAATTCAATGCTTCCGTTCATACCACTAAAGGGATTCTAGATTATGTGCATGTTGATGTGTGGGGACCTTCCCTCAAGACTTCTCTTGGTGGTGCAAATTACATGCTTACTATCATTGATGATTACTCCAGAAAAGTGTGACCTTTCTTTCTGAAACATAAATCTGATGTGTTTGATGCTTTTACAAAGTGGAAAGTTATGGTAGAGAAGCAAAAAGAAAAGAAAGTTAAATTGCTTCGTACTGACAATGGCATGGAGTTTTGTTCTACTATTTTCAATGATTATAACATCGATGAAGGTATTGTCAGGCACCATGCTTGTGACGGTAAAGCACACGTCCGTTGGGAACCCCAAGAGGAAGGTATGATGAGTACAACAACTAGTTTTCCCTCACTAAGAAACCAAGGTTATCGAACCAGTAGGAGATGAAGATCACGTGAATGTTGTTGGTGAAGGAGTGTAGTGCGGCACAACACCAGGGATTTCGGTGTCAACGTGGAACCTGCACAACACAATCAAACTACTTTGCCCCAACTTAACAGTGAGATTGTCAATCTCACCGGCTTGCTGAAAACAAAGGATTAAACGTATGGTGTGGAAAATGATGTTTGCTTGCAGAAAAAAAAGAGAACAATGATTGCAGTAGGTTGTATTTCAGATGTAACAGAATGGACCGGGGTCCACAGTTCACTAGTGGTGTCTCTCCAATAAGATAAATAACATGTTGGGTAAACAAATTACAGTTGGGCAATTGACAAATAGAGAGGGCATAACAATGCACATACATATCATGATGACTACTATGAGATTTACTTAGGGCATTACGGCAAAGAACATAGACCGCCATCCAGCATGCATCTATGCCTAAAAAGTCCACCTTCGGGTTAGCATCCGCACCCCTTCCGATATTAAGTTGCAAGCAACGAGACAATTGCATTAAGTACTGTACGTAATGTAAACAATACAGATATCCTTAGACAAAGCATTGATGTTTTATCCCTAGTGGCAACAACACATCCACAACCTTAGGGGTTGTTGTCACTCCCCCAGATTCAATGGAGACATGAACCCACTATCTAGCATAAATACTCCCTCTTGGAGTTACAAGTATCAACTTGGCCAGAGCCTCTACTATCAACGGAGAGCATGCAAGATCATAAACAACACATATATGATAGATCAATAATCAACTTGACATAGTATTCCATATTCATCGGATCCCAACAAACACAACATGTAGCATTACAATAAGATCATCTTGATCATGATAGGCAGCTCACAAGATCTAAACATGATGGCACAATAGGAGAAGACAACCATCTAGCTACTGCTATGGACCCGTAGTCCAAGGATGAACTACTCACGCATCGGTCGCGGAGGCGGGCATGGTGATGTAGAGCCCTCCGGTGATGATTCCCCTCTCCGGCAGGGTGCCGGAGGAGATCTTCTGAACCCCAGAGTTAGGGTTGACGGCGGCGGCGTCTGCGGAACTGTTGCGGTATTTTGGCTCTCGGTACTAGGGTTTTCGGGGACGAAAGAATAAATAGGCGAAGGGGCAGCATCGGGGGAGCCAGGGGGGTCCCTCCCCACGTCTCGGCGCGGCAGTGGGCCCCCCGCGCCGCCATATGGGGAGGGCCCCCTGCTGGCCTTCCTCGACTCCTCTTCGGTCTTCTGGAACACTCCGTGGAAAATAGGGCCGTGGGCTTTTGTTTCGTCCAATTCCGAAAATATTTGTAAAACAACTTTTCTGAAATAAAAAACAGCAGAAAACAGGAACTGGCACTGTGGCATCTTGTTAATAGGTTAGTCCCATAAAATGCATAAAAACATAATAAAGTGTGAATAAAACATGTAGGTATTGTCATAAAACTAGCATGGAACATAAGAAATTATAGATACGTTGGGAACCCCAAGAGGAAGGTATGATGAGTACAACAACGAGTTTTCCCTCAGTAAGAAACCAAGGTTATCGAACCAGTAGGAGATGAAGATCACATGAAGGTTGTTGGTGAAGGAGTGTAGTGCGGCGCAACACCAGGGATTCCGGTGCCAACGTGGAACCTGCACAACACAATCAAACTACTTTGCCCCAAGCCGAACAGTGAGGTTGTCAATCTCACCGGCTTGCTGAAAACAAAGGATTAAACGTATGGTGTGGAAAATGATGTTTGCTTGCAGAAAACAAAAGAGAACAATGATTGCAATAGGTTGTATTTCAGATGTAAAAGAATGGACCGGGGTCCACAGTTCACTAGTGGTGTCTCTCCAATAAGATAAATAACATGTTGGGTAAACAAATTACAGTTGGGCAATTGACAAATAGAGAGGGCATAACAATGCACATACATATCATGATGACTACTATGAGATTTACTTAGGGCATTACGACAAAGAACATAGACCGCCATCCAGCATGCATCTATGCCTAAAAATTCCACCTTCGGGTTAGCATCCGCACCCCTTCCAGTATTAAGTTGCAAGCAACAGACAATTGCATTAAGTACTGTACGTAATGTAAACAATACAGATATCCTTAGACAAAGCATTGATGTTTTATCCCTAGTGGCAACAACACATCCACAACCTTAGGGGTTGTTGTCACTCCCCCAGATTCAATGGAGACATGAACCCACTATCTAGCATAAATACTCCCTCTTGGAGTTACAAGTATCAACTTGGCCGGAGCCTCTACTAGCAACGGAGAGCATGCAAGATCATAAACAACACATATATGATAGATCAATAATCAAATTGACATAGTATTCCATATTCATCGGATCCCAACAAACACAACATGTAGCATTATAATAAGATCATCTTGATCATGATAGGCAGCTCACAAGATCTAAACATGATGGCACAATAGGAGAAGACAACCATCTAGCTACTGCTATGGACCCGTAGTCCAAGGATGAACTACTCACGCATCAGTCTGGAGGCGGGCAAGGTGATGTAGAGCCCTCCGGTGATGATTCCCCTCTCCGGCAGGGTGCCGGAGGAGATCTTCTCAACCCCCCGAGTTAGGGTTGACGGTGACGGCGTCTCTGGAACTGTTCTGGTATTTTGGCTCTCGGTACTAGGGTTTTCGGGGACGAAAGAATAAATAGGCGAAGGGGCAGCATCGGGGGAGCCAGGGGGCTCCCTCCCCACGTCTCGGCGCGGCAGTGGGCCCCCCCGCGCCGCCATATGGGGAGGGCCCCCTGCTGGCCTTCCTCGACTCCTCTTCGGTCTTCTGGAACACTCCGTGGAAAATAGGGCCGTGGGCTTTTGTTTCGTCCAATTCCGAGAATATTTGTAAAACAACTTTTCTGAAATAAAAAACAGCAGAAAACGAGAGCTGGCACTGTGGCATCTTGTTAATAGGTTAGTCCCATAAAATGCATAAAAACATTATAAAGTGTGAATAAAACATGTAGGTATTGTCATAAAACTAGCATGGAAAATAAGAAATTATAGATACGTTGGGAACCCCAAGAGGAAGGTATGATGAGTACAGCAACGAGTTTCCCTCAGTAAGAAACCAAGGTTATCGAACCAGTAGGAGATGAAGATCACATGAAGGTTGTTGGTGAAGGAGTGTAGTGCGGCGCAACACCAGGGATTCCGGTGCCAACGTGGAACCCGCACAACACAATCAAACTACTTTGCCCCAACTTAACGAGTGAGGTTGTCAATCTCACCGGCTTGCTTGAAAACAAAGGATTAAACGTATGGTGTGGAAAATGATGTTTGCTTGCAGAAAACAAAAGAGAACAATGATTGCAATAGGTTGTATTTCAGATGTAAAAGAATGGACCGGGGTCCACAGTTCACTAGTGGTGTCTCTCCAATAAGATAAATAACATGTTGGGTAAACAAATTACAGTTGGGCAATTGACAAATAGAGAGGGCATAACAATGCACATACATATCATGATGACTACTATGAGATTTACTTAGGGCATTACGACAAAGAACAT
>NC_061514.1:125650586-125709467 GCF_022539505.1 Lolium rigidum
CACATCCCGCACGCTTAAGCGAAGCTCCGCCGGATTTCTCCACCACCACCGACACCACGCCGTCGTGCTTGTCGGATTCAAGAAGGAGCTACTACTTCCGCTGCCCGCCGGAACGGGGAGGTGGACGTCGTCTTCATCAACAACCGAACGTGTGACCGAGTACGGAGGTGCTGCCCGTTCGTGGCGCCGGAAGCGATCGTGATCAAGATCTTCTACGCGCTTTTGCAAGCGGCAAGTGAACGTCTACCGCAGCAACAAGAGCCTCATCTTGTAGGCTTTGGAATCTCTTCAAGGGTGAGACTCGATATCCCCTCGTTGCTACCGTCTTCTAGATTGCATCTTGGCTTGGATTGCGTGTTCGCGGTAGGAAAATTTTTGTTTTCTATGCTACGTTATCCTACACACACGAGGGCCCCACACGACAGGCCGGCGCGGCCCAGGCCCAGGCCGCGCCGCCCTAGTGTGTGGCCGCCTCGTGGCCCCACTTCGTCTCTCCTTCGGACTTCTGGAAGCTTCGTGGAAAAATAGGCCCCTGGGCGTTGATTTCGTCCAATTCCGAGAATATTTCCTTTGTAGGATTTCTGAAACCAAAAACAGCGAGAAAACAACAAGCGGCTCTTCGGCATCTCGTTAATAGGTTAGTGCCGGAAAATGCATAAATACGACATATAATGTCTATAAAACATGTAGATATCATCAATAATGTGGCATGGAACATAAGTAATTATCGATACGTCGGAGACGTATCAGCATCCCCAAGCTTAGTTCCCGCTCGTCCCGAGCAGGTAAACGATAACAAAGATAATTTCTGGAGTGACATGCCATCATAACCTTGATCATACTATTGTAAGCATATGTAATGAATGCAGCGATCAAAACAATGGTAATGACATGAGTAAACAACTGAATCATAAAGCAAAGACTTTTCATGAATAGTACTTTCAAGACAAGCATCAATAAGTCTTGCATAAGAGTTAACTCATAAAGCAATAAATTCAAGTAAAGGTATTGAAGCAACACAAAAGAAGATTAAGTTTCAGCGGTTGCTTTCAACTTATAACATGTATATCTCATGGATAATTGTCAACATAGAGTAATATAACAAGTGCAATATGCAAGTATGTAGGAATCAATGCACAGTTCACACAAGTGTTTGCTTCTTGAGGTGGAGAGAGATAGGTGAACTGACTCAACATAAAAGTAAAAGAAAGGTCCTTCGCGAGAGGAAAGCATCGATTGCTATATTTGTGCTAGAGCTTTTATTTTGAAAACAAGAAACAATTTTGTCAACGGTAGTAATAAAGCACATGTATTATGTAAATTATATCTTACAAGTTGCAAGCCTCATGCATAGTATACTAATAGTGCCCGCACCTTGTCCTAATTAGCTTGGACTACCGGGATCATCGCAATACACATGTTTTAACCAAGTGTCACAAAGGGGTACCTCCATGCCGCCTGTACAAAGGTCTAAGGAGAAAGCTCGCATTTTGGATTTCTCGCTTTTGATTATTCTCAACTTAGACATCCATACCGGGACAACATGGACAACAGATAATGGACTCCTCTTTAATGCATAAGCATGTAGCAACAATTAGTGTTCTCATATGAGATTGAGTATATATGTCCAAAACTGAAACTTCCACATGATTCATGGCTTTAGTTAGCGGCCCAATGTTCTTCTCTAACAATATGCATGCTCTAACCATTAAAGTGGTAGATCTCCCTTACTCCAGACAAGACGGACATGCATAGCAACTCACATGATATTCAACAAAGAATAGTTGATGGCGTCCCCAGAAAACATGGTTATCGCGCAACAAGCAACTTAATAAGAGATAAAGTGCATAAGTACATATTCAATACCACAATAGTTTTTAAGCTATTTGTCCCATGAGCTATATATTGTAAAGGTAGAGAATGGAAATTTTAAAGGTAGCACCCAAGCAATTTACTTTGGAATGGCGGAGAAATACCATGTAGTAGGTAGGTATGGTGGACACAAATGGCATAGTGGTTGGCTCAAGGATTTTGGATGCATGAGAAGTATTCCCTCTCGATACAAGGTTTAGGCTAGCAAAGTTATTTGAAACAAACACAAGGATGAACCGGTGCAGCAAAACTCACATAAGAGACATATTGTAAACATTATAAGACTCTACACCGTCTTCCTTGTTGTTCAAAACTCAATACTAGAAATTATCTAGACTTTAGAGAGACCAAATATGCAAACCAAATTTAGCAAGCTCTAGGTGTTTCTTCATTAATGGGTGCAAAGTATATGATGCAAGAGCTTAAACATGAGCACAACAATTGCCAAGTATCAAATTATTCAAGACATTTTAGAATTACTACATGTAGCATTTCCCGATTCCAACCATATAACAATTTAACGAAGAAGATTCAACCTTCGCCATGAATACTATGAGTAAAGCCTAAGGACATATTTGTCCATATGCAACAGCGGAGCGTGTCTCTCTCCCACACAATGAATGCTAGGATCCATTTTATTCAAACAAAACAAAAACAAAAACAAACCGACGCTCCAAGCAAAGTACATAAGATGTGATGGAATAAAAATATAGTTTCGGGGAGGAACCCGATAATGTTGTCGATGAAGAAGGGGATGCCTTGGGCATCCCCAAGCTTAGACGCTTGAGTCTTCTTAAAATATGCAGGGGTGAACCACCGGGGCATCCCCAAGCTTAGAGATTTCACTCTCCTTGATCATATTGTATCATCCTCCTCTCTTGATCCTTGAAAACTTCCTCCACACCAAACTCGAAACAACTCATTAGAGGGTTAGTGTACAATAAAAATTAACATGTTCGAGAGGTGACACAATCATTCTTAACACTTCTGGACATTGCATAAAGCTACTGGACATTAATGGATCAAAGAAATTCATCCAACATAGCAAAAGAAGCAATGCGAAATAAAAGGCAGAATCTGTCAAAACAAAACAGTCCGTAAATATGGATTTTATAGAGGCACCAGACTTGCTCAAATGAAAATTCCCAAATTGAATGAAAGTTGCGTACATATCTGAGGATGACGCACGTAAATTGGCATATTTTTCTGAGCTACCTACAGAGAGGCAGGTCGAAATTCGTGACGACAAAGAAATGCATTCTTGCGCAGTAATCCAAATCTAGTATGAACCTTACTATCAAAGACTTTACTTGGCACAACAAAGCACAAAACTAAGATAAGGAGAGGTTGCTACAGTAGTAAACAACTTCCAAGACTCAAATATAAAACAAAAATACTGTAGTAAAAACATGGGTTGTCTCCCATAAGCGTTTTTCTTTAACGCCTTTCAGCTAGGCGCAGAAAGTGTATATCAAGTATTATCGAGAGATGAAGCATCGATATCATAATTTGTTCTAATAATAGAATCAAAAGGTAACTTCATTCTCTTTCTAGGGAAGTGTTCCATACCTTTCTTGAGAGGAAATTGATATTTAATATTACCTTCCTTCATATCAATGGTAGCACCAACGAGTTCGAAGAAAAGGTCTTCCCAATATAATGGGACAAGATGCATTGCATTCAATATCCAAGACAACAAAATCAACGGGGACAAGGTTATTGTTAACGGTAATGCGAACATTATCAACTCTCCCCAAAGGTTTCTTTATAGCATTATCAACAAGATTAACATCCAAATAACAATTTTTCAATGGTGGCAAGTCAAGCATATTATAAATTTTCTTAGGCATAACGGAAATACTTGCACCAAGATCACATAAAGCATTACAATCAAAGTCATTGACCTTCATCTTAATGATGGGCTCCCAACCATCCTCTAGCTTTCTAGGAATAGAAGTTTCAAGTTTTAGTTTCTCTTCTCTAGCTTTTATGAGAGCATTTGTAATATGTTTTGTAAAAGCCAAATTTATAGCACTAGCATTGGGACTCTTAGCAAGTTTTTGTAAGAACTTTATAACTTCAGAGATGTGGCAATCATCAAAATCCAAACCATTACAATCTAAAGCAATGGGATCATCATCCCCAATGTTGGAAAAAATTTCAGCAGTTTTATCACACGCAGTTTTAGCAGTTTCAGGCAGTTTTGCGGGCCTTGCACTAGGAGTGGAAACATTGCCAACACCAATTATTTTACCATTAATAGTAGGAGGTGCAGCAACATGTGGAGAATTAGCATTACTAGTGGTGGTAATAGTCCAAACTTTAGCTACATTTTTCTCTTTAGCTAGTTTTTCATTTTCTTCTCTTTCCCACCTAGCATGCAATTCGGCCATCAATCTTATATTCTCATTAATTCTAACTTGGATGGCATTTGCTGTAGTAACAATTTTATTTTCAATATCCTTATTAGGCATAACTTTCGATTTCAAAAGATCAACATCGGAGGCAAGACTATCAACCTTAGAAGCAAGAATATCAATTTTATTGAGCTTTTCCTCAACAGATTTGTTAAAAGCGGTTTGTGTACTAATAAATTCCTTAAGCATAGCTTCAAGTCCAGGGGGTGTGTTCCTATTATTGTTGTAAGAATTCCCATAAGAATTAGCATAACCGTTACCATTATTATAAGGATATGGCCTATAGTTATTACTAGAATTGTTCCGATAAGCATTGTTGTTGAAATTATTATTTTTAATGAAGTTTACATCAACATGTTCTTCTTGGGCAACCAATGAAGCTAACGGAACATTATTAGGATCAACATTAGTCCTATCATTCACAAGCATAGACATAATAGCATCAATCTTATCACTCAAGGAAGAGGTTTCTTCGACGGAATTTACCTTCTTACCTTGTGGAGCTCTTTCCGTGTGCCATTCAGAGTAATTAATCATCATATTATCAAGGAGCTTTGTTGCTTCACCAAGAGTGATGGACATAAAGGTACCTCCAGCAGCTGAATCCAATAGGTTCCGCGAAGAAAAGTTCGATCCTGCATAAAAGGTTTGGATGATCATCCAAGTAGTCGATCCATGGGTTGGGCAATTTTTAACCAAAGATTTCATTCTTTCCCAAGCTTGTGCAACATGCTCATTATCTAATTGCTTGAAATTCATTATGCTACTTCTCAAAGATATAATTTTAGCAGGGGGATAATATCTACCAATAAAAGCATCCTTGCATTTAGTCCATGAATCAATACTATTCTTAGGCAGAGATAGCAACCAATCTTTAGCTCTTCCTCTTAATGAGAAAGGAAACAATTTTAATTTTATAATGTCACCATCTACATCTTTATACTTTTGCATTTCACATAATTCAACAAAATTATTGAGATGGGCAGCAGCATCATCAGAACTAACACCGAGAAAATTGCTCTCGCATAACAAGATTCGATAAAGCAGGTTTAATTTCAAAGAATTCTGCTGTAGTAGCAGGTGGAGCAATAGGTGTGCATAAGAAATAATTATTATTTGTGGTTGTGAAGTCACACAACTTAGTATTTTCAGGAGTGGCCATTTTAGCAGTAGTAAATAAAGCAAACTAGATAAAATAAATGCAAGTAACTAATTTTTTTGTGTTTTTGATATAGCAAACAAGATAGTAAATAAAGTAAAGCTAGCAACTAATTTTTTTGTGTTTTGATATAATGCAGCAAACAAAGTAGTAAATAAAATAAAGCAAGACAAAAACAAAGTAAAGAGATTGGATTGTGGAGACTCCCCTTGCAGCGTGTCTTGATCTCCCCGGCAACGGCGCCAGAAAAAGAGCTGTTGACGTGGGAGTTGAAAATCTTTGTGGTGTAACTTTTCTTTGTTCCCCGACAACGGCGCCAGAAAAAGAGCATGATGGCGTGTAACTCACACGTTCGTTGGGAACCCCAAGAGGAAGGTATGATGCGCACAGCAGCAAGTTTTCCCTCAGAAAGAAACCAAGGTTTATCGAACCAGGAGGAGCCAAGAAGCACATTGAAGGTTGATGGCGGCGGGATGTAGTGCGGCCCAACACCAGAGATTCCGGCGCCAACGTGGAACCTGCACAACACAACCAAAGTACTTTGCCCCAACGAAACAGTGAGGTTGTCAATCTCACCGGCTTGCTGTAACAAAGGATTAGATGTATAGTGTGGATGATGATTGTTTGCAGAAAATAGTAGAACAAGTATTGCAGTACATTGTATTTGATGTAAAAGAATGGACCGGGGTCCACAGTTCACTAGAGGTGTCTCTCCCATAAGATAAATAGCATGTTGGGTGAACAAATTACAGTCAAGCAATTGACAAATAGAGAGGGCATAACAATGCACATACATGACATGATGAATATTGTGAGATTTAATTGGGCATTACGACAAAGTACATAGACTGCTATCCAGCATGCATCTATGCCTAAAAAGTCCACCTTCAGGTTATCATCCGAACCCCTTCCAGTATTAAGTTGCAAAACAACAGACAATTGCATTAAGTATGGTGCGTAGTGTAATCAATAACTACATCCTCGGACATAGCATCAATGTTTTATCCCTAGTGGCAACAGTACATCCATAACCTTAGAGGTTTCTGTCACTCCCCCAGATTCACGGAGACATGAACCCACTATCGAGCATAAATTCTCCCTCTTGGAGTTAAGAGCAAAAACTTGGCCAGAGCCTCTACTAATAACGGAGAGCATGCAAGATCATAAACAACACATAGGTAATGGATTGATAATCAACATAACATAGTATTCTCTATCCATCGGATCCCGACAAACACAACATATAGAATTACGAGATAGATGATCTTGATCATGTTAGGCAGCTCACAAGATCCGACAATGAAGCACATGAGGAGAAGACAACCATCTAGCTACTGCTATGGACCCATAGTCCAGGGGTGAACTACTCACTCATCACTCCGGAGGCGACCATGGTGGTGAAGAGTCCTCCGGGAGATGAATCCCCTCTCCGGCAGGGTGCCGGAGGTGATCTCCAGAATCCCCCGAGATGGGATTGGCGGCGGCGTCTCAGTAAGGTTTTCCGTATCGTGGCTCTCGGTACTGGGGGTTTCGCGACGAAGACTATATGTAGGCGGAAGGGCAGGTCAGGGGGCTACACGAGGGCCCCACACGACAGGCCGGCGCGGCCCAGGCCCAGGCCGCACCGCCCTAGTGTGTGGCCGCCTCGTGGCCCCACTTCGTCTCTCCTTCGGACTTCTGGAAGCTTCGTGGAAAAATAGGCCCCTGGGCGTTGATTTCGTCCATTTCCGAGAATATTTCCTTTGTAGGATTTCTGAAACCAAAAACAGCGAGAAAACAGCAATCGGCTCTTCGGCATCTCGTTAATAGGTTAGTGCCGGAAAATGCATAAATACGACATATAATGTGTATAAAACATGTAGATATCATCAATAATGTGGCATGGAACATAAGAAATTATCGATACGTCGGAGACGTATCAGCCCCCCGCGCCGCCATATGGGGAGGGCCCCCTGCTGGCCTTCCTCGACTCCTCTTCGGTCTTCTGGAACACTCCATGGAAAATAGGGTCGTGGGCTTTTGTTTCGTACAATTTCGAGAATATTTGTAAAATAACTTTTCTGAAATCAAAAACAGCAGAAAACAGGAACTGGCACTGTGGCATCTTGTTAATAGGTTAGTCCCATAAAATGCATAAAAACATTATAAAGTGTGAATAAACCATGTAGGTATTGTCATAAAACTAGCATGGAACATAAGAAATTATAGATACGTTGGAGACGTATCACACCACACCATCCCATACACTCCTCAACAGAATGGTGTGGCGGAGAGGCTGAACCAAACAATCATCTCCAAAGCTCGCTGCATGTTGTACAATGCTGGCATGCATAGACGTTTCTGGGTTGAAGCAGTCTCCCCCGCCTGTTACTTGATAAACAGGTCACCTTTTATTCCGCTTGATAAGAAAACTCCTATTGAGGTATGGTATGCTTCACCTGCTGATTATTCACAGTTGAGAGTTTTCGGTTGCACTGCTTATGCTCATGTTGATAATGGAAAGCTAGAGCCTAGGGCTGTGAAGTGTGTGTTTCTTGGTTATGGTTCAGGAGTTAAGGCATATAAGTTGTGGAATCCTGAAACTAAGAAAGTTTTGCATAGCAGGAATGTTGTCTTTAATGACGCTGTCATGTTTTACAAGAGTTCATATACAGATGTTTCTGATGATATTGATATTTCTGATGTTTTTGATGATGGGCAACAGAGGATTAGCGTGCAGGTGGAGCACGTGGAGGAGAAAGAAAATGATGTTGCTGAAAATGATAACACTATTATTCAGCACTCACCACCTATTTTGCAACAAACAAATGATTCCAGTGCTGCTAATAGACCGAGGCGTAACAAAGGTCCACGTCCTTGTTTAATTGAAGAATGTAATCGTGTTCATCATGCTTTGAGTTGTGCTGAACAGGTGGAGCATGATACTGAACATGCTACATATACTGAGTCTGTTGCATCCATTGACCGCGTGAAGTGGATTTCTGCTATGCAAGAGGAGATGCAATCGCTTGACAAGAATGGCACATGGCATGTTGTGCCCTTGCTTAAACAAAAGAAGGATGTCCGCTGTAAGTGGATATTTAAAAGAAAGTAAGGTTTGTCTCCTAATGACCCTCCGAGGTTTAAGGTAAGGTTAGTAGCAAAATGTTTCAGCCAAATTCCAGGTATTGATTATAATGATGTATTCTGTCCGGTTGTGAAGCATAGTTCCATTCGTGCATTCTTTGGTATTGTGGCTATGCATGATCTTGAGCTTGATCAACTAGATGTAAAGACTGCTTTTCTGCATGGTGAGCTTGAGGAGGAGATATACATGGACCAACCTGAAGGTTTTGTTGTGCCTGTTAAGGAGGATCTTGTTTGAAAGTTGAAGAGGTCCCTTTATGGTTTGAAACAGTCTCCAAGACAGTGGTATAAAAGGTTTGATTCATTTATGATTGCACATAAGTTTAAGAGATCTCAATATGATAGTTGTGTTTATATCAAGTTTGTTAATGGATCGCCAATATACTTGCTGTTATATGTTGATGATATGTTGATTGCTACCAAGAGCAAGAAAGAGATCACTACTTTGAAAGCACAATTAAGTAGTGAATTTGAGATGAAGGATCTTGGTGCTGCTAAGAAAATACTGGGTATGAAAATTACAAGAGACGGAAAATCTAGTGTGTTATTTCTTAGTCAGCAAAATCACATTCAGAAAGTTCTTCATCGTTTTAATATGCATGATGCAAAGTCTGTTAGTACACCAATTGCTCCCCACTTCAAATTGTCAGCATTGCAATGTCATAGTACTGATGAAGATATTGAGTACATGTCACGAGTTCCATATTCTAGTGTTGTTGGTTCCTTGATGTATGCCATGGTTTGTTCTCGTCCCGATTTATCATATGTTATGAGTTTGGTCAGTCGATATATGGCTAATCCTGGTAAAGAACATTGGAAAGTTATTCAGTGGATTTTCAGGTACCTTCGTGGCACATCCAAAGCTTGCTTGAAGATTGGCAAGACCAGTGAGGGACTCGTAGGCTATGTGGATTCAGATTTTGCTGCCGATTTGGATAAGAGAAGATCCCTCATAGGATATGTGTTCACTGTTGGTGGATGTGCTGTGAGTTGGAAGGCAACATTACGACCTGTTGTTGCCCAATCTACGACCGAAGCAGAATATATAGCAATTAATGAAGATTGCAAGGAGTCTGTTTGGTTGAAAGGTTTGTATGATGAGCTTTGTGGAGATGATTCTTGCATTAACTTGTTTTCTGACAGTCAAAGTGCAATATACCTTATTAAAGATCAAATGTTCCATGAGAGAACAAAGCACATTGATTCAAGTACCATTATGTTCGTGACATTGTTACTCAAGGTAAACTGAAGGTATGCAAGATAAGTACTCAAGATAATCCTGCTGATATAATGACAAAGCCAGTTCCTGTTTCCAAGCTTGAGCTTTGCTCGAGCTTGGTTGGTATAATTGTTTAGCCCAAGTGGCTATTGGCATCAGCAAGTGTTTTTCTTTGTTGTTCAGGAGATTGTTGAAGTTCATGCTACAAGATGGAATTTGTCTCAAGGTGGAGTTTGTTGTATTGTGATCCAAATTCATATACTAAAGGGAGGCTAACTTCTGACGAGCGGAGCGAGGCCAGTCACCGCGGTACGGTACGGATCGTTGGCACCGCCTATATATACATCTTGTAAGCCGCCGGCTAGGGTTTATCAGATTATAAGATAACCCACGGAGTTTGTAAACACTCCCAGATATAGTGAAGTTTTGCTGGCTGGCGCCCGTGGTTTTTTTCCCTTCTGTGTTGGAAGGGGTTTTCCACATGAAATCTCGTGTCTCCTCTGCGTTTTCCTTTATCGTTCTTCGTTATTTGCTTGTCGCTTTTATAACATATATGATGGGTTAGTTCACTTAAAGCATAATGGACAAAACTTACCCTACCACAAGATCACATGATCCAATGTGGTACCCCCTCCGATCTGGAAAAACTGTCCGGCAATACATTTTCCAAAAAGACTCTCGGGTTTTCTTTTCTACCAATCCGAGCTCCACAATCAAAGCCTCATCTTCCGTAACCCGCACCTGTTTGCTCCGCCCTGCGCTCTCTCTCATGCACTCCTCTCTCTCTGCTCCTCCGACGCACTCCCCTCATCTTGCCATCGTGTGTCGCTCTGCTCGCCGCAAAAACCACCTCCCCGGCACAAGCTCCTCCCCATCTACCAATTCCATGGCACAGAGCCACCGCAACGTCGCCCTCTTGGCAAACTTCTACATTCCCAAGATCTTGGCAAGGGGCACCGCGTGGTTCCTTCCAGCTCCGGAAGGTACTCCTCCTCCAGCCCCATCTTCGGCTGCCGTCCTCCAACACCCCACATCGACAATCTCCTGCTGATTGGTCTGATGCTTCCCCAGATCGAGATCCAGGATTTTCGTAGCGATACATCGCCAAAGTGGAGGCTATTTTCTAATTTTGAAAGGGCTTATTTCTAAAACATAATTGTACTACTGGCTCGACACTTTTTTCGGACCGGAGGGAGTACATTCTTTATGCTTCATGTGTTAACCAACTTGAATCTAATCTCCGCGTTATTCTTGGTTAACCTTGTATCTGCTCATGCTCTGTCATAATATCTTGATATACATAAAAAAATTCTTCATTTAATTGGATGCTCTAAACCTTAGTCAAACATAGCTTAATTACTCATGAGTCTATGATGACTCCGGCTTAGTACCATATCTTGAATTCTTCTTTTGAAATCGAGCTCTCAACATCTTGATCATAGCATATTTTTCTCTTCAAATCGATGATCTTGATGTCAATACTCAAGGTATATTTTTTTTGGAGAAACACAATGCAAGCCACGCGCATACACGCATCCCTATGAACGTACATATGCACATCCTACCCCTATGAGCACCTCCGGAAGACTGAGCCGGCGGATTGAATCTTGAAATTGATGAAGTCACCACATGCGCCTCGTTGTCGACGGGCTTCATGACATCTGTTGTTGAATCCAACACATGAACTACAAACAATACCTACGAAACATTTCTTCATATAGTACTCAACGAAACATTTGCCATTAATTACAAAAAAAACACACATGGGGAGCAATGTACCCTTAAGCTCTGCATCAACTGATGCATGTAGCTTTTATTATATTACTATTGCATTATTCGAAGTTATTACATATATAGGACGCCCTTCTATATTAGTATATAAATGCAACATTTGAATGACCATCGCTCCTCTATAGAAAGACCTAGAGTATGCTCAAAATTCAAATTAATAGTTAAGTCAAAATACATCTGAGGTATATTTTTTAAAAAATATAAACATATGTTTTATTTTTTAAAAATATTTTTGCGGTATTTTTTATAATGCTGATAAGAAACTGATACTAGGACCTAGTATCCTGAGGCTTAAAACCTTGCTCAGGATTGAACACACTCTGTTGTTGCAACAATATCATGCATGTTTGTAAAAAAGAAAAAGAAATTAATGCTCTGCAGCTTGCACGCACGCATGATCCGTTGCAGGTCAGCACGACGGGACACCGAACCGAGAAAGAGAGAGATCACGGGTTAGAGCATCTCCACTCGTTTGTCCTCCCCACGCCGAAATTTACGTTTGGATTGGATGTAAATTTGGCGTAGGGGGGAGTAGTTTCCCAGCCGCGTGCTCAGGCGAAGACGACGATGTAAATTTGAAAAACTAAAACTTGACAAACTACGGCTTAAAACGGGCAAATTTAAACTAAATTTAATGATATTTACTATATAGAGGGCGAAGTTCATACATAGAGGCCGAATTCGACTATATTTCGAATTCGGCTAGGGGAATACAACTGTAAATTTTAAAACACGGCGCTCTACATGCCCAAATAGCGGTAGAACACCGTGTAGTCGCCACCGTCGTCGCCATCGTCGTCCGAGCCGTCGTCGTCGAACTGCGGCGGCGCGGCCTGGCTGCTGCCCTGGCCGGCGTCTCCCCACCGGCCGCTGGTGCGAGGCAGGGACGGCGATGGCTTGTACCATTTGTCGTCCGAGGCTTCAAGGTCGACGACGGGGACGGCGACGCTGGATGGAGGCGTCGCAGGCCGGCGGTAGCGAGCGACGTCGGCGGCGGCGGTTGGAGCGGCGGCGCGGGCGGCGAGTTAACGCGCGGCGGCCAGGTCCATCAGCCGCCGCTGCTACTCCGCCTCCTCGCGCTCCCAGTCGCGCCTCGACCACTCCAGGGCGGCGTCCTCGGGGAGGGTGTTGTCGGCGGGCACCAGGTCGTTGAGCGACATGGCGATCGCCTCCGCCACGGGGGCATCCTCCGCGCGCTTCACCTCCTCCTCGGAGAGCCTGTTTGCGGCGGCGTTGGTGGCGGCCGCGGCGTCCTCCTTCTTCGCCGACTTCCTCTTCCGCCCACGCTGCGGGGAGGAGGGTTGGTCGCGGATGACGAGGGCGCCGCTGCTGCGCCCTCTGGTCGGCGGTGGAGATGCCGGCTCCTTCTTGACGCGCGTCGGCGTCGACGGAGACGTCGCCTCCTTTTTCACCGGCGCCAAGGATGGCCTTGGCGCCAATCCGGAAGACGACGAGCTGGCAGCCATGCGCCGTGGCTGCCAGACGTTTCCCCGGCGGCGGCTCGCCGATGCCCTCGATGCAGGGGGCATCGTCAGCACCGGGAAGTTGCCGCCCTCGATGTGCTCGAGGACGTTCGCCAGCGTCCTATCCGGCGCGGTCCACCAACGTCGGCGGCCCGCGGCTTTGTTGCGCGGAGGCGGAGGCGGCGGGCCGTCGTAGGCCGCCAGCTCCCGCTCCCACCGCCGGAGGAAGTAGGAGTTCCACCTCGTATAGTTGTCGGGGTGGTGGCGCGGGTGTTGACGTCAGAAACCCCCTGGCGGGCAGAGACGGTCAACACGGTAGAGCCGGGAACAACTAGGGCTGCGGCTGGCCCCAGTCCCTCAGAGCAACGGCCCGCAAAGCCTCCTGGTCGCACGCGCCGATGTTTATCACAAGGGCGTGCCACCTGACCTATACCTGGTCAGGAAGGTGTGGATGATGCCTCGCTTAGTTTCCTGCAGGGCACACACGTAAACATTAAATACGAGCCTCGATCGGCTCTCGGGTTATCCTATGAATCGGCTCAAAGAGCCGATCCACCCATGATTCGGACGAGGTGTCCGAATATATGGTGGTCCTGCTTGATCAAGGTAAAGCTAATGAGATCTACGACGATTTAGGGTTTTCACCGCATAATCGGATCATCCTACTCAGGATTGGGCCTCGCGCTCGCGCACGGTGACCATAAGCCGATCCTAGACAGGGCCTAAAAACCAACACGAGGTTGATCCCCGGAACATCCGTTCTAAGACTAGCAAACGCCACCCTACACGCCGCCGGATCCTCCGACCCCTTGTAAGGCCTAACTATTGCGGATGTTAAACTAATCCTTGATGAACAAGGAGCAACCGTAACGGATCAGATCTACTAAACTATGATCAAGCGGGGTGCCGCCCCTACACCTAAGATAGGTGTAAGGGCGGCTAGACATGCAAGGGTTGCACTACGAAAGCATGTAATATGAAGAACAATGCTAACCCTAACATGTCTAAGATAACTACGTTGCTCGCCATCAAAAAGGCTTCAGTACGAGCAACGCATGAACAACGTAGGCAGGCTTGTGCTGCCTAGATCGCAAGATGCGATCTAGGCAGCATGATGCTTACCGGTAGAAACCCTCGAGACGAAGGGGTTGGCGATGCGCCGAGATTTGTTTGTGGTTGAACGTTGGTTGTTGTTTATTCCATAAACCCTAGATACATATTTATAGTCCAGCGGACTTTCTAACGTGGGCGTGCACCAAATCGTGCACGAGTAAGATTCTAACTTCTAAACTAAGATGCGATCTAATATGTTACAGATACATGGACAATTAAGCCCAACTTGGTAAAAGGCCGATTCACGTATTTCTTCTATATATATATATATTCTTCACGTCCATCTTGATCGCGGCCCACCTCTGACTCGGTCAAATTCTGGTGATAACACATGCCCCCCTGGTTTTGGAAATGACATTTCCAAAATCATCACGCTTTCTTTCGTCGGGTCATGTCGTGGCAGAGCAGAGCTGCCGCAGAATCCCCATCATGATGTCTTGCCCCTTCCACTTCTCCACGTGGCCGCAAAATTTTCCTGTTGGGCAACATCTCCTCGGAAGCTGCTGCGGCATTGAATCTCTCTCATATCCCCTTTATTTAACCGTTCTAAACAGCTTGCGTCTCCTTCGTCCTCCTCGCATTAGCACCAAAAACCCTCTGTGCCGCCATGTCTTCTTCCTCTTCCTCCGAGTTTTCCTACGGGTCCGACTCCTCCCGCGAGACGCCGCCGGAAATTCGTGCCCCGGAAGACCGGGACGAGGAGAGCCATGCCTCCTCCATTTGGTCCGAGGACGACAAGTCCTTGACCAGCGGGGATGAAGATCTTCGGTTCCTCGCCGATGGGGAACTGGAGTCAAAAGCGAGGACGACCGGTTCTCCTGGGACGGCTGTCCCACCTCTGAAGAAGAGGGAGAAAAAGACGACGACGACGACGACTCCCTCGAGGGCTACCCACCGGCGAAGCGCCTCCGCATGTGGTGGGATGACGACAGCAGCGACGACGAAGACGGGGATGAAGCCCCCATGGAGGGCTACGGGAGTAGCGACGAGGAGCCCATCGGCAGCAGTGCCGATGAGAGTTCTGAGGATGACGATGAGGGCAGTGATGGCCCGTAGATTAGGATCTAATAGTATAGGCCTAGCAGTAGTAGATTGGTCAATAGACCCTTCTTTTGTCCTTCCCTCCTTGAGCAATCGGCTCCCCATTGTAAGAAATCCCAATACTAATGAAGAATTCCCTTGGCTTGATTTCGCCGATTTCTTTCATGCTGAGTTTGTCGACTGTTGGCCTAATCCATGCTTAGTGACTGATGGCAACGCATCAGTTTCATAATAATCTGCGAGACAGACCAATTTAGCCATCCCTCCAAGCTAGCTGGCTCTGCCGATGACGATGACACAGCCGATCTTGGTAAGCTGGCGACTTGATCTCTGAGCAGGTGACTTTAAAAGAGCCCTGGAACTGCCTTGGATGCTCAAACTGATGACTCTGTAACAGAACACCGCTCTCCACATCAGTTGTGTCATAGGGCTAGCCGATTCCAACCAAATCGGCTCCCAAAAGCAACGACCTTTAGGGCGAGCTGCCCCCCGAGCCTTAATGAAGGCGAATCAGCCACATGTTCCGACATCAGCCTTGACTCGTGACGTAGCCCCAAGCAGAGAACCTTCAAGGTGAGCTGCCCCCCCGAACTTCTTCAGTTCTTCCTGCGCCTTGCCAGCTAGATCGGCTCCTTTCCTGTGGTGACCCGGCATACCACTGCATGGTGTAGTATGCAAGTCTGATATAACAACAATGAAACACCGTTCCACGAGTATTATATCGCTCAGAGTGGTACAACAGAAACATATGCGGGTCCAAGGCATGTCTATAGAATTACATACGAGACTTGTTACAGAAGATCAGCACAGCCTCCTACTTTACAATGAGGTAAAACTGCAAATAAACTCCAGGAGAACGACTTGTAGTCTAATCCTAACACGGACTCTATTTGTAGAGTATTTAACTAGCTACAGAGGCTATGAACAGATTCTAGCTAAATAGGAGCTAAGTTTAGGAAGCTAGTTCCTTCTATTGCTAATCTAGGTTGTCTCCTTGTTGGATGTGGTGTTTGACTCCTCCGACGGGTTCATGTCCCTTGAAGTAGTTGTTGATTTCCTCGGTCTTCGAGTTGCACTCTGTAGATCCTCCTTCGTGGCCTCCATATCTAAGCAGGGGATTTAAGAGTGGGATGAGTACGAGCGTACTCAACAAGTTCATTATAGGAAAGAGGTGTTTAATGCACTAGCTACGGCATTAGACCAGAAAGTCTAATACCAATGTAGGTTTTCATAACCATTTCTTCAAGAGGTTGCTTTTATTCAGAAGAACTATGTCCGTCAGCCTTCACCGGTTTACTAGAACTTCATGGAGCTCCTTTCCGGCCGCGTTCGCAGTTCCATATCCCGGAACAGGGAGTGACGAGTCACGGTTCTTTACACTGCGAGAGGTGTGTTGCTTTACCCATAAGAGATCTTAACCTTGGTGCCAACCGGGCGCGCAACCCGTCCACACTTCCTATGGTGTGAGGCCCGGTATAAGGTCTAGCCAATCATGTTCCTCCGCTACCTCGAACACGCACCCTTTGTTGCATACCCCGACCCTGGGTCCTCGTCGGTCCCATTATTCCCGTAATTTCAGGGTGGACCCCGACCACGACAACATTTTGGGACTCGTTAACCAAACTCCTTCGCCGGTAGCTGCAACCCATCATAGACCACATTACCGTGGGGAATTAGAAGGGGATCCCCACCCTCAAGTTGTTCCGCAAGCAGCAACCGCTACGGTAAGCAACAGCTATACCGTGGGGAATTAGAAGGGGCTCCCCACCCTCAAGTTACTCCGCAAGACACAACTGCTACGGTAAGCGCATCCGTTGATGAACGAGAGGTGGAAACACTTTTGACTACTCCGTCCCACTCCGGATCTTATGGTTAACACGGGTATTACGGCACAAGAATCACTGGCGACATTTGTTGTTTAATCCTAGATGGATATAAACCCTTGCAATGGAACCTCCACCATATCAACACAATCCATGGTTCCATTGCCCACCACATAGTCATATTCATAGTTATGAAAATAGTGGTTTTGCTTTTTTATGCAATAGTGATAAACATAGTACTTTGCAAGTAATTTGGTAAAAATACTCAAATGACATGAGAAAGCGATGAACTTGCCTTTCTTGGCTGCAAGATTATGCAGACAAGGTCTTCGATGCGTAATAACTCCAAATTCTGAAATGGCATCATCGTCCGGTAAGGACGATGTTTAAAAGATTGGCAAGGATGCAATAATGCATAAGAATGAGATGCAATCGCTCTAAGCGTGACCTAACCCCGATGATTTGATATCAGTGAGTTGTAATGATTGGTTCAGGGTGTGTTGCACTTTTAGAGTGATTCACATACAAGGTTCTTATTCAGGTGTGATTACTTGGTATTATCAACAGGTAGTTAATAGAGCATAATAATCAATTGAGCACACAAAGAATGATAATTGGCATAATATTAATAAGTAAAGAACAAGTGGTCGAGTTTAGTACTATATGGCATGGTTAATGATTAATTATCATATACTTTAAAAGAATAACTTTTGAAGAACATGTTCTTTAATAAAGAACAAGTATGACAATTAAGTGGGTGGTTTTCTATGGTTGACTATGGTTTCAGTTAGTTTCTGGAGTAAGTATTAGATGGATCCCAACAAAGTTGGATTCATCAACACCTAGGGCTTGTAGGGTTAAGATAAGCCTAGGCATCCTAAGCAATTTATTATACATGGTGGTTGTCAAGGTGGGTTTATCTTGCTAGTGATAGCTGGCTAGGGTTTATAGGTCCTTATAAGCAGGGTTGATGATGATTTCTTATCTTCTTCAAAGGAATAACTTTTGAAGAACATACTTCTTAATTAATAAGAAGTATTACAATTAAGGTTGAGGTTGTCTAGGATTTACTGTTGGTTCTGTTAAGTAAGGAATAATTGGCTTCTAGATAGGATGGTTGATAATTGGTATCCAACACTAGTAGGGTTTAGTGGAGTAGGGAATGTAATACAAAATGGTAGGTGTAGTTACTATTAGGGTTCATCACAATGGTGTGATGCTAAATAAGAATGAATAAGGATGAGGGCTTTGGTAATAGGATCTAGAGTTTACACTTGGTTGACCCTATTAATTATTTAGGTCTGATGAGGATGAACACAGGGGATACCCATATATTAGTAATAGGTCTTCTATATTTTATGTGGCCAGGACAAGTATTCAGTTGCTACTATGGTTCTATGCATGAAAATAGAACACTATGGTCACTTGTGAGGATCTAGGGTTTTGGTTGTAGAAGTGAATTAGGTTTCAAATGAATTATTGGAGCTAGGGTTTGGTGTATAATTGAATTAGGGTTTTAGGGTTCCACATAACATGATGAGTTCTTGGTTCTATTACATATGAATTTAGGGTTTCTAAATACCCTAAAGTTCTTGAATTAATAACTTCACTTTAAGATGGAAGTTATTAATAACTTTGAAATAAAATTAATTTTGGATTTGGCATTTTATTATTTTCGGATAATTAATAATTAGGGTAATTATCAATTAGGGTTTAAATTTCCACTAATAAATATTTAACAAAATAACAATTAAAGAAAATTAGCTTAAATGTTTTCTTTATTTTCTTACTGGTTTTTATTTATTTTAGAAGGTTTTTCCTAATTATTGAATTTTAATTCAATTAGGAATTGAAGAAAAGGCTCATTTAATAAGTATTAAATAATTGAATTTTTATTGAAAATAAAAATTTCATATTATATTTTTATTGGATAAAGTTTTCTTTTCTAAGAATTTTGGTATCTCATTTAAATTTTTCTGACTTAAATTGAATTTTCTAAATTCATTTGAAGTTGCAGCAATTATGAATTTGAAATTTAAAAACAAGATATACTAGATATACCCGGGTTATTCTACCCCCAGAGGCTGACTGGTGGGCCTTAGGCCACGTCAGCTGCCAGATGGAACGCTGACCAGGTCAAATTGACCAGGGTCCCATGAGACACGTCTTCCCACCGGCGGTTAAACGCCGGCGAGTCTGTCCGTGGCGGCGCCGCCGATTTCTGGCGCCCACGGACGCGCGGCTAGGCTCTATCGGACCCCCACGACACGCTGAGTACCGTGGTGATGCTGGTTTTCCCGAATGGCCACCGGAGCTTCGCCGGAGAACAAGCCCGCGGCGGAGCAAATCCGGCCAACTAGCTACTCGTGAGCTACAGGCTATGATTCGGAGCAATTAAGGGCTTGGGAGGTGCGCTAGCTCACCGTGATGCTTCACAGATGGTCGGGGAAGGCAATCGGAGACGAAGACGACGGCGATTTCCATTTCCCCGCGGTATACCGGCGAAAAGGGAACGGATGATTGGAGGCTTCGGGATCTCCCCGGCTCGATTCCTTCCACCGGATTGATCACCGGACTCCGGCGCATCTCCGGGACCTCCTCTCGGATGTCGGGACGGCTCCGGTCGTCGGGTTCTTCCTCGACTCCGGCGGCTACGTGTGAGACGGTGGCGGAAATTGGAGAGGTTCGGAGAGCAATGGAGTGAGCGGAGAGGCATTAGGGTTCTCTCGATGATGTTTGGTGCGGTTTTATAGCTCACGGGGAGGTCGGCGACGTCGACACGACGGCGACGACCGGCCGGGATGCACAACGACGTTGGTGCTACCACTGGGCACGAATCTTGGCGGTTTTGGATGCGGTGGACGCGAGAGAGATTATGGCACCCCTGGCTTGGTCCTTGGCGTCCGCCTGCCCTTATCCTCGACAAGGAGGTGGCCGGCAAAACCGTGCACGTCGTCGCGGTGGCGTCCATGCGGGGGGGGGGAAGACGAAGACAATCGTCTTGCACGATTCTTAAAGCGAGGTGAATCGGTATGTGATTTGGGTTGGGTTGGCCTGGTGGGCTGCTGCTAGGCTATTGCTGATGGGCTTCTGGTGGGTTGCCACGTCCAGGTAAGTTTTTCTCCTATTTTTCATTTCTGTTTTTATTTCCCTGCTTTATATATATCCATTTAAATTCATATTTGAGTTTTGTTTATTTTTGCAGCTCTTTCAATTATTCAAATTCAATCTAGATTTAGTTTCCTGACTTTCCTACCAGTATTCTATTGGAACAATTATTTTAGAAGAGATTATTTTTCATATTAGTGTCTTCTTTGAAATAACATTTGGACATAAACTTATATTTTTACTTTAATTCACTTTTTATTATGCAATCCATTCTGTTTAGAATTATGAGAGTTGATACTTTCATCCCAAAGTATTTTAGAGATTGTTATTATGTCTTGGTTTCTATTTGAGGACTTTGTCCCTTGCATAGGATTTTATGTGAGCTCATTTTTATTAGGGTTTTATCATTTCTAGTATAACCCCCTTATTAAGGTTAATACCATCACTTCATTTGAAAGTATCTCAGTAGGGATTGTTTCCATCATGGTTTATCTTGTTTACAAAGATAAATGATTGATCACTACACATATGGTTTAATTATAAAACTTAGCATTAGGTGGTTCTTATGTTTTATAATTGAAACATTGGATTTAATTAATGAACCATTAGGGTTCTAATTATATTTACCTAATGATACATGGTTTGAATCTTAATTGTGGTTTAGGTTTTATTTGTGATCACCCAAGTGATACTCAACTAGGGTTGAGATTTAATTCTAGGTTATAGAGTTGAGATGACACCATATTGCATTTGCTAGGTTTTCATCTCCCCTAACCAAGGTATTATGGTTAGTGGTTTAATTGTTTCTGTTCTCCCTTTAATTAATAAGGACTTGAGAATTGGTTTTTATCTTATACCAATGGATTTCTATTATATTCTTAATCTATTGTTTAAAGTAACTAAAGTAGCTATAATTCTTTTTATAGTTAACTTTGGTTATAATGATGAATGGTTTCTCACCATATATATTATAGGCTTTAACTCTAAGCTTTTCTTATGGGCTTATATCTTCTACTTCAAGTTCTTAGGGTTTATGATCACTACACAATTTATATTTATCAAGGTTTGGCTTCCTAAGTTATCTCACATTAAATGAGGTTCTCACTTCTAAAATCAAGTGTTATCTTGGTCAATTAAGGTATAACACTTCTATTTAACTTTCTAGGATGGACATACTATGGTTGTCTCAATAACTTATATGCCAGGATAATGCCTGAGATCTTAAGTTAGGGTTCTACTTGATCAAGGATGATATAATCATATGGTATATGGATAGTTCTCTTCCTCACATTCAAATGTTGCCTCAACTACTTAAGTGTAACACCATAGCTTGGGCTCTCTTATAAAGGAATGGTTTATTCTAGGGTTTATGGTGTATTCAAAATATCTCAATAGGTATCAAGTCTATAACTCCACTTGGGTATCTTGGTTTAATTAATCTCCTCCTTACCTTATCAATTCATAGCTATGGTATTATCCCATGTGGTATTAGGTTGTATCACCACTCCAAGATGAAATGGCTAATCTCCTAATACTTTAGTTCAAAGGTTGTCCTTTATTCTTAAATAGGTAAATCTTGGATTAGTATGAATGGTCTCACTCATTTGGGAAGGACTTTAATACTAACCTAAGGTTAGGCTCTATAGAGATTGATGTGATCATCAATGTCTATGTTATATATAAAGGGTTTATCTCTCTAGGAATTGTCTTGGATAATATCCTAGGGTTTCTCTTAGAGATGATTATTTGAATACTTGGATGTATATCCAAGGTTTAGCTCAAGGTTTATTATTGCTTCTCTAATAATTATAGTAGAACTCTCACCTCTCTAGGTTTGGTGCTTAATAATGTGGAATAGAGAAGAATACATATTTCTAGAGTTGATCTCCATGTCATGTTTCCAAGATTGAAATATAATGAATACCATGAGGTTCATGGTAGGTTCAAGAATTAGCTTAAGACATGGAAAAGATAGGTCAAGAATGGTTTCTCCATTTTGTTCATACTTGGTTTGTAATTGAACAGATGTTCTTATGTTATGGCAAGGAATACCATGTTGTCATATTTAATAAGATCAAGTAGTTGATCCTTGATTCATATGTTCTTGTGTTGGTTTTAATTCCATTTGATCTAACCCCTTAGATCAAATCATCTCTACCCAAAACAGGTTTTAACAAAGATCACACTGAGGTTTATAGCACTTGACTTGATGAGCTACTTCAATTCCACCAAGGTCAAGTGAAACTTCGATTCTTGTGACAGTTTTTCTTTAAAGCGCGAAAATTCCCAGATTTTCTATGCATGAATGCAATGCACACATCTGTTTCCTCTATTTTTGTAACCCCATTACCGGGATATTACAGTCTCTACCCCTTAAACTAAACTTCGTCCTCGAAGTTTGATCTCTCTCACGTTTCGGAGCGTGGTTCTGACTTGTATTGACTGCCACTTTTCTCGAACTCCATATTGATCTCACTAGATATAATTGAATATATCCCTTGTCCAGATTCTTCCCGGAATCCATTAGGGTTTGTCTCCGAACCATGGTTCTTACTTTGGTTCTTTGATTTCTTCCAACTCTATAAGCTTGTTTCCTTTCTCATTGAAGATTCAATGATTGAGACTTCTTCGGTGCTGCTTGGTCTTATTTGAAGGCTAATTTGATAATAAACTCCTAATGCTAAATAGGTCTTTGTTTTCCCTTACTACCAAAAGTGCAATAATGGTACTTGGTAAGGTACTTACCATGGAAATGATCATGATGGTTTATTCCTCTAAGAATGGGTTAGATTCATTTAGTCCACCAGTCATGGTTTATAATTGATACCTATAAGGATTTTGGATTATTTAGGTTCCATGAAAGGAATCTTTCAAATAGACTTTAGTTTTGGTATGGTCAATCTACTTCAGTCTTTGGCCTTCTTGAGCTGTATTTGGTATATGGTATTTTCTTCGTCCAACTTCATTAAGCCGAGCTGACTTGAGCTATTGTACTACAGGTAAATATTACTCACTTTCTTAAGTTATAGTCCACTTCATACTTCCTCGAGGTATAAATCTCGGCTTCTGGTCTGACATCCTTCTGAAAGTGGTGTTCGTTAATCTTATGAGAATAAGATCGAACTTCCTCTCAGTTCAGACCTTCTTCTTCTATCTTGCTCAAAGTATTGAGTCATTGTGCATAAAACTCAATCTTTACTCTACCCCTTAGAGTTTTCTTATGGTCTTCAACTCCTTTACTTCCAAGTATTGGACTTATGATTAGAATATTGGTCTAAGTCTAGTTTATGATTTATATTCCTCTATGGTTTTACGAAGAATCTTTGTGGTGTATCCACTCAATCGTGGACATCCAATGTGAATCCTTTGACTAAATGATTAAAGATCTAGCTATTTGGCTAACAAGATTTTTATTTGTTCACAAACTTTTGTTTCAAATAATTAAATCGTGGACTATTTGTAATACCAACTGATACCAGCTGTGGTTATTATACCAACTGTGGCTATTTGATATCTAAAAAAATGGATTCTATTATAGGTTCTGATCAACTGGACGAGACATCTACTACTTTATCTCGCAGTATTGATACTATACCAATTGTGGTCTTCGATATCAACTATGTTCTTCTTATATCTCGCTATAGTTTCCTAAATCATCTTCCTTCATTCAGGGTTTATTTTGCGGAAAAACCACTAGTCGACACTATGAATATAGTATCCTAAGTGATTTCCCATGCATTCCCTCTTCCATAATGATGATGGTTCTACTTCTACTTCTCCATAATCATCATATTTCTTACCTCAGGCTTCTTATGTACAAAAGTACTCCTCTGTTGAGGTAAAGCATGAGTTTTGATTGATCCTTTATTTAGAGTATTGCGGTTACTTCCCACAACTTTTCTTCCTTTTTCTGATGCACCTTCATCTTGTCTTCGAATCTTCCAGAATTCGTCACTTCCTCACACGAATACCATTACCCTCTAGATCTATAGCATCAAGTAAGAACTTGATATTGCAACATGCATTTGCGTATCAAAGTCAAACTTCATGTATGGATCTAGTCAAACAATGAAAATCCAATAAAATCCAAGAAGATTCAGCTTTGTGTTTATAGTACACACCATCATAAGCCTGAATATACTAGTTAAGTAAGACATCTCGAAATATCAGGCTGAGATGTGTAGTATATAACACCACATAAGATAGGTTTATATCGTGATACTTAGCACGAATATAGGGATTTCTACTATTTGTCTCAACCTTTACCTTAATTTCACATTTGCAATGAGATAAACTTGAAACAAAGTGGTCTGGAATAGTGAAAGTCAACCTAGTTTTGTTTGGAAGTACAAACAAAGTATTATACCATATATAAGTGCTATTGAGGACTATTTTGTATGATACCACTAGTTCTAATATGGTTACTCTTAATACATATTTATTAGGATATAGTTCCTATACTTCCAAGTGTTTCTATCATAAGACTATGGTCATAATGTGCTTGGTACACTTCCCATTGTTTTGGAACATAATTCTTGCATTATTGCTTAGCACTTGACTTCTTATTGTTCTCCTCCTAAATGTTTACGATGTTCTATTCCATCACATAATGATTCTCAGGTGAATCATATATGATTAATAACTTTACCATATAAGTAAGCATATTTTATTCCTATCTCTCTTTCTTACCTCCCATGATTGACTCATCATGGTCTATAATACCTCATATTAACTCATAGTTATCACTTACTATCAATTGTTTCACACGTCTAGATAATTTTAATTACTCATTACTTAACTTGGTCTACATCTTCTATTAGGATTTCTTAATTATCTTCATCACTTGATTTACTCCTATTACATGTCTGAATAATTCTTACTTAATCATGACTTGTGTTGGTACACATCTTCCAATAGGATATCTTCCTTATGGTTGTATCCTCTCTTTGGACTACCATGTATTGTATACCAACTGTGATCTACTCATCTATTGTTTAGGAACTTACTTGTGTACTACATGTTTGGGATTAACTAACTATCTTTACTTAGAAAAGATAGATTAATAAAGTTGACTCAAGTGTGTCAGGATTATTCTCAAGTGAATATCCATCTCAAGTCATAAGAAGTATTTGGTTTACCTAGGACAACTTCCTATAGACACTACCAATCCTATAGGTCTCCTTTAAAGGGTTTTAATCCTAAGGTCAAAGCATTTGCTACGATACCAAGCTGTGGTGACCCGGCATACCACTGCATGGTGTAGTATGCAAGTCCGATATAACACCAATGAAACACCGTTCCACGAGTATTATATCGCTCGAGTGGTACAACGAGAAACATATGCGGGTCCAAGGCATGTCTATAGAATTACATACGGACTACGTTACGGAAGATCAGACACAGCCTCCTACTTTACAATGAGGTAAAACTGCAAATAAACTCCAGGAGAACGACTTGTAGTCTAATCCTAACACGGACTCTATTTGTAGAGTATTTAACTAGCTACAGAGGCTATGAACAGATTCTAGCTAAATAGGAGCTAAGTTTAGGAAGCTAGTTCCTTCTATTGCTAATCTAGGTTGTCTCCTTGTTGGATGTGGTGTTTGACTCCTCTGACGGGTTCATGTCCCTTGAAGTAGTTGTTGATTTCCTCGGTCTTCGAGTTGCACTCGTAGATCCTCCTTCGTGGCCTCCATATCTAAGCGGGGATTTAAGAGTGGGATGAGTACGAGCGTACTCAACAAGTTCATTATAGGAAAGAGGTGTTTAATGCACTAGCTACGGCATTAGACCAGAAAGTCTAATACCAATGCAGGTTTTCATAACCATTTCTTCAAGAGGTTGCTTTTATTCAGAAGAACTATGTCCGTCAGCCTTCACCGGTTTACTAGAACTTCATGGAGCTCCTTTCCGGCCGCGTTCGCAGTTCCATATCCCGGAACGAGGAGTGACGAGTCACGGTTCTTTACACTCTGCGGAGGTGTGTTGCTTTACCCATAAGAGATCTTAACCTTGGTGCCAACCGGGCGCGCAACCCGTCCACACTTCCTATGGTGTGAGGCCCGGTATAAGGTCTAGCCAATCATGTTCCTCCGCTACCTCGAACACCCACCCTTTGTTGCATACCCCGACCCCGGGTCCTCGTCGGTCCCATTATTCCCGTAATTTCAGGGTGGACCCCGACCACGACAACATTTTGGGACTCGTTAACCAAACTCCTTCGCCGGTAGCCGCAACCCATCATAGACCACATTACCGTGGGGAATTAGAAGGGGATCCCCACCCTCAAGTTGTTCCGCAAGCAGCAACCGCTACGGTAAGCAACAGCTATACCGTGGGGAATTAGAAGGGGCTCCCCACCCTCAAGTTACTCCGCAAGACACAAGCTGCTACGGTAAGCGCATCCGTTGATGAACGAGAGGTGGAAACACTTTTGACTACTCCGTCCCACTCCGGATCTTATGGTTAACACGGGTATTACGGCACAAGAATCACTTGGCGACATTTGTTGTTTAATCCTAGATGGATATAAACCCTTGCAATGGAACCTCCACCATATCAACACAATCCATGGTTCCATTGCCCACCACATAGTCATATTCATAGTTATGAAAATAGTGGTTTTGCTTTTTTATGCAATAGTGATAAACATAGTACTTTGCAAGTAATTTGGTAAAAATACTCAAATGACATGAGAAAGCGATGAACTTGCCTTTCTTGGCTGCAAGATTATGCAGACAAGGTCTTCGATGCGTAATAACTCCAAATTCTGAAATGGCATCATCGTCCGGTAAGGACGATGTTTAAAAGATTGGCAAGGATGCAATAATGCATAAGAATGAGATGCAATCGCTCTAAGCGTGACCTAACCCCGATGATTTGATATCAGTGAGTTGTAATGATTGGTTCGGGGTGTGTTGCACTTTTAGAGTGATTCACATACAAGGTTCTTATTCGGGTGTGATTACTTGGTATTATCAACGGGTAGTTAATAGAGCATAATAATCAATTGAGCACACAAAGAATGATAATTGGCATAATATTAATAAGTAAAGAACAGTGGTCAGTTTAGTACTATATGGCATGGTTAATGATTAATTATCATATACTTTAAAAGAATAACTTTTGAAGAACATGTTCTTTAATAAAGAACAAGTATGACAATTAAGTGGGTGGTTTTCTATGGTTGACTATGGTTTCAGTTAGTTTCGGAGTAAGTATTAGATGGATCCCAACAAAGTTGGATTCATCAACACCTAGGGCTTGTAGGGTTAAGATAAGCCTAGGCATCCTAAGCAATTTATTATACATGGTGGTTGTCAAGGTGGGTTTATCTTGCTAGTGATAGTCTGGCTAGGGTTTATAGGTCCTTATAAGCGGGGTTGATGATGATTTCTTATCTTCTTCAAAGGAATAACTTTTGAAGAACATACTTCTTAATTAATAAGAAGTATTACAATTAAGGTTGAGGTTGTCTAGGATTTCTTGTTGGTTCTGTTAAGTAAGGAATAATTGGCTTCTAGATAGGATGGTTGATAATTGGTATCCAACACTAGTAGGGTTTAGTGGAGTAGGGAATGTAATACAAAATGGTAGGTGTAGTTACTATTAGGGTTCATCACAATGGTGTGATGCTAAATAAGAATGAATAAGGATGAGGGCTTTGGTAATAGGATCTAGAGTTTACACTTGGTTGACCCTATTAATTATTTAGGTCTGATGAGGATGAACACAGGGGATACCCATATATTAGTAATAGGTCTTCTATATTTTATGTGGCCAGGACAAGTATTCAGTTGCTACTATGGTTCTATGCATGAAAATAGAACACTATGGTCACTTGTGAGGATCTAGGGTTTTGGTTGTAGAAGTGAATTAGGTTTCAAATGAATTATTGGAGCTAGGGTTTGGTGTATAATTGAATTAGGGTTTTAGGGTTCCACATAACATGATGAGTTCTTGGTTCTATTACATATGAATTTAGGGTTTCTAAATACCCTAAAGTTCTTGAATTAATAACTTCACTTTAAGATGGAAGTTATTAATAACTTTGAAATAAAATTAATTTTGGATTTGGCATTTTATTATTTTCAGATAATTAATAATTAGGGTAATTATCAATTAGGGTTTAAATTTCCACTAATAAATATTTAACAAAATAACAATTAAAGAAAATTAGCTTAAATGTTTTCTTTATTTTCTTACTGGTTTTTATTTATTTTAGAAGGTTTTTCCTAATTATTGAATTTTAATTCAATTAGGAATTGAAGAAAAGGCTCATTTAATAAGTATTAAATAATTGAATTTTTATTGAAAATAAAAATTTAATATTATATTTTTATTGGATAAAGTTTTCTTTTCTAAGAATTTTGGTATCTCATTTAAATTTTTCTGACTTAAATTGAATTTTCTAAATTCATTTGAAGTTGCAGCAATTATGAATTTGAAATTTAAAAACAAGATATACTAGATATACCGGGTTATTCTACCCCCAGAGGCTGACTGGTGGGCCTTAGGCCACGTCAGCTGCCAGATGGAACGCTGACCAGGTCAAATTGACCAGGGTCCCATGAGACACGTCTTCCCACCGGCGGTTAAACGCCGGCGAGTCTGTCCGTGGCGGCGCCGCCGATTCTCGGCGCCCACGGACGCGCGGCTAGGCTCTATCGGACCCCCACGACACGCTGAGTACCGTGGTGATGTTGGTTTTCCCGAATGGCCACCGGAGCTTCGCCGGAGAACAAGCCCGCGGCGGAGCAAATCCGGCCAACTAGCTACTGTGAGCTACAGGCTATGATTCGGAGCAATTAAGGGCTTGGGAGGTGCGCTAGCTCACCGTGATGCTTCACAGATGGTCGGGGAAGGCAATCGGAGACGAAGACGACGGCGATTTCCATTTCCCCACGGTATACCGGCGGAAAGGGAACGGATGATTGGAGGCTTCTGGGATCTCCCCAGCTCGATTCCTTCCACCAGATTGATCACCAGACTCCGGCGCATCTCCAGGACCTCCTCTCGGATGCTGGGACGGCTCCAGTCGTCGGGTTCTTCCTCGACTCCGGCGGCTACTGTGAGACGGTGGCGGAAATTGGAGAGGTTCGGAGAGCAATGGAGTGAGCGGAGAGGCATTAGGGTTCTCTGATGATGTTTGGTGCGGTTTTATAGCTCACGGGGAGGTCGGCGACGTCGACACGACGGCGACGACCGGCCGGGATGCACAACGACGTTGGTGCTACCACTGGGCACGAATCTTGGCGGTTTTGGATGCGGTGGACGCGAGAGAGATTATGGCACCCCTGGCTTGGTCCTTGGCGTCCGCCTGCCCTTATCCTCGACGAGGAGGTGGCCGGCAAAACCGTGCACGTCGTCGCGGTGGCGTCCATGCGGGGGGGAAGACGAAGACAATCGTCTTGCACGATTCTTAAAGCGAGGTGAATCGGTATGTGATTTGGGTTGGGTTGGCCTGGTGGGCTGCTGCTAGGCTATTGCTGATGGGCTTCTGGTGGGTTGCCACGTCCAGGTAAGTTTTTCTCCTATTTTTCATTTCTGTTTTTATTTCCCTGCTTTATATATATCCATTTAAATTCATATTTGAGTTTTGTTTATTTTTGCAGCTCTTTCAATTATTCAAATTCAATCTAGATTTAGTTTCCTGACTTTCCTACCAGTATTCTATTGGAACAATTATTTTAGAAGAGATTATTTTTCATATTAGTGTCTTCTTTGAAATAACATTTGGACATAAACTTATATTTTTACTTTAATTCACTTTTTATTATGCAATCCATTCTGTTTAGAATTATGAGAGTTGATACTTTCATCCCAAAGTATTTTAGAGATTGTTATTATGTCTTGGTTTCTATTTGAGGACTTTGTCCCTTGCATAGGATTTTATGTGAGCTCATTTTTATTAGGGTTTTATCATTTCTAGTATAGCCCCCTTATTAAGGTTAATACCATCACTTCATTTGAAAGTATCTCAGTAGGGATTGTTTCCATCATGGTTTATCTTGTTTACAAAGATAAATGATTGATCACTACACATATGGTTTAATTATAAAACTTAGCATTAGGTGGTTCTTATGTTTTATAATTGAAACATTGGATTTAATTAATGAACCATTAGGGTTCTAATTATATTTACCTAATGATACATGGTTTGAATCTTAATTGTGGTTTAGGTTTTATTTGTGATCACCCAAGTGATACTCAACTAGGGTTGAGATTTAATTCTAGGTTATAGAGTTGAGATGACACCATATTGCATTTGCTAGGTTTTCATCTCCCCTAACCAAGGTATTATGGTTAGTGGTTTAATTGTTTCTGTTCTCCCTTTAATTAATAAGGACTTGAGAATTGGTTTTTATCTTATACCAATGGATTTCTATTATATTCTTAATCTATTGTTTAAAGTAACTAAAGTAGCTATAATTCTTTTTATAGTTAACTTTTGTTATAATGATGAATGGTTTCTCACCATATATATTATAGGCTTTAACTCTAAGCTTTTCTTATGGGCTTATATCTTCTACTTCAAGTTCTTAGGGTTTATGATCACTACACAATTTATATTTATCAAGGTTTGGCTTCCTAAGTTATCTCACATTAAATGAGGTTCTCACTTCTAAAATCAAGTGTTATCTTGGTCAATTAAGGTATAACAATTCTATTTAACTTTCTAGGATGGACATACTATGGTTGTCTCAATAACTTATATGCCAGGATAATGCCTGAGATCTTAAGTTAGGGTTCTACTTGATCAAGGATGATATAATCATATGGTATATGGATAGTTCTCTTCCTCACATTCAAATGTTGCCTCAACTACTTAAGTGTAACACCATAGCTTGGGCTCTCTTATAAAGGAATGGTTTATTCTAGGGTTTATGGTGTATTCAAAATATCTCAATAGGTATCAAGTCTATAACTCCACTTGGGTATCTTGGTTTAATTAATCTCCTCCTTACCTTATCAATTCATAGCTATGGTATTATCCCATGTGGTATTAGGTTGTCTCACCACTCCAAGATGAAATGGCTAATCTCCTAATACTTTAGTTCAAAGGTTGTCCTTTATTCTTAAATAGGTAAATCTTGGATTAGTATGAATGGTCTCACTCATTTGGGAAGGACTTTAATACTAACCTAAGGTTAGGCTCTATAGAGATTGATGTGATCATCAATGTCTATGTTATATATAAAGGGTTTATCTCTCTAGGAATTGTCTTGGATAATATCCTAGGGTTTCTCTTAGAGATGATTATTTGAATACTTGGATGTATATCCAAGGTTTAGCTCAAGGTTTATTATTGCTTCTCTAATAATTATAGTAGAACTCTCACCTCTCTAGGTTTGGTGCTTAATAATGTGGAATAGAGAAGAATACATATTTCTAGAGTTGATCTCCATGTCATGTTTCCAAGATTGAAATATAATGAATACCATGAGGTTCATGGTAGGTTCAAGAATTAGCTTAAGACATGGAAAAGATAGGTCAAGAATGGTTTCTCCATTTTGTTCATACTTGGTTTGTAATTGAACAGATGTTCTTATGTTATGGCAAGGAATACCATGTTGTGATATTTAATAAGATCAAGTAGTTGATCCTTGATTCATATGTTCTTGTGTTGGTTTTAATTCCATTTGATCTAACCCCTTAGATCAAATCATCTCTACCCAAAACAGGTTTTAACAAAGATCACACCGAGGTTTATAGCACTTGACTTGATGAGCTACTTCAATTCCACCAAGGTCAAGTGAAACTTCGATTCATTGTGACGGTTTTTCTTTAAAGCGCGAAAATTCCCCAGATTTTCTATGCATGAATGCAATGCACACATCTGTTTCCTCTATTTTTGTAACCCCATTACCTGGGATATTACATTTCCTTTGGTGACCTGATCTGCACGTCCAGGCTGCTCTTGGTCTTGTCCTTGAAGAGAGGATCCGAGCTCTTAAGCTACTCCATTAAGGAGTTCTTTCATTAAAACCCTCTTCGTGCTCCATTGACCCTCTGATCGTGACAGTTATTCCTCTTGAGTCGATGGCCATGCATCGGCTTCCATATCCTTAAGTCGATGTCTGCTGCATCGGCTGTGCTCGAAAATTTTCGAATTTTCAGAAATTTTTTTTTTAACGGCCGACTAGTGCATCGGCCCCCATATTCCAATACCCATCACCAAAGGATGAGACGCTTCCATTGCATATCCTCGTGTTCCATCCACCTGGGTGCCCCCCCGAGCCGATTCTGTCAAGAGAATTGATGGTATCGGCTCCGTTGGATAACATGTTGAACCCAGGCAGAATGGTGGGTGAGGATAATTTTGGCCGATTGCTGGAATCGGCCTCCACGTTGCTTGTTCGGTGAAGGTTTTGTAAGTTCCCTTCATAAATTTTTTGGGGCCGATCACAAGGATCAGCCTCGCCATGTTTGCTCCTTGACGTGCTCTTGCTACTCGTTCAGGCCGGTAGACAGAACCAGCCCAATCTCTGACTTTATCATGTTGGTGCGCTTGCTGTCGCCCACCTTGAGTGCATCGTGAAATCGTGGAGCACTAAGCTTTGTCGGAAGAACGAGCACCATGTTTGTGCCAGCCGATGCTTCATCATCGGCTTTCCTTTGCTTGGGGCGCCACTCCATTTTTCGTGGACGACCCTCTTCATCCGGGGTTCGCTGAACCTTTGCAGCCGGATCGAGGCCTTGCCTTCCTCAATGTATGCAAGTATAACCTCTCAGCTTCTTCCAGGCCACGCAATCGTTGAACCCTGCGTTTCTGGGAACGGCTGAGTCCATCAGGGCACCACCTTGGCCGGTGATACATGTCTTCTTCTTCCTCCCCCTCGTCTTCTGAATCTTCGAGGTCTTTCAACCGAGGGGACTCAGCTCGTTTGCTCTGTGGCGGGAGAGGTCCTAAGCGCTCGAACACGGACACGTTGGCTGCCTCCTTCTTCTTCCGGTTGCATTCTGGCAATTGCCGATTGTTGGCAATCGGCTCATTCCTGAATCCCAGCGAGTGCTCGAAAAAGGGACAATCCCGGTGCTGTCCTCGTCGTCTTGCTCCCTTGCCTTTCCCTTGGCACAACGCTCGTGCTCCTCCTCATCGCGATTATGCCGACGATGTCTTCCGGCTTCTCTAGCCGGACGATCTCTTTCATCATCATCGCTGGACCGTCGGCGTTGGTCGTACCGACTCACATACTTGTTGAGGAGGTGATCGGAGAGAGGTCGCCGATATCTTATGTTCTTCACTTCTCCCTCCGTTACGTAGCGCTTGCCGTCTTGGCGGAGCCGATCGCGTGGAGCGGCTTCCTCTGTTTCTTTGCTATGAGAGCAGCTGCCCTCATCTCCATCCTTGCCAGCGTGGTGTCCAAGATCTACCATGTTGATATTGCACAGGAAACCCGGCTGGCACCCTCCATGGCAAGCATACTCCACCATGTTCACGGCGGGAAAGGGGTGTGTGTCGACCTTCATGGCGTATTGGTTGAAAATCAACCGTCCGTTTTCTATCGCCATTTGGATCTGCTGCCGCCACACCCTGCAGGTCGTTGGTGGTGTGGGAGAACGTGTTATGCCATTTGCGGTATGGCCTTCCGTTCAGCTCTTGCACCGTGGGGAACTTGTGGCCTTCGGGTACCTTTATATGCTTCTCCGCGAGTAAGAGGTCAAAAATCTGCTCCGTCTTAGTCACGTCGAAGTCGAACCCTTTTGGAGGGCCTTGTGGCTTCACCCATTTGCAGGTCACGGGGCCCGTCGCTCGAGTCCATTCAGCCACTGCTACCTCCTGATCTCCCATGGCACCTTCATCTTCGTCCGCCTCAACCACGGTCACCACCCGCTTGAATTTGTCTCGGTAAACATCCGGGTGGCGCTCGTTCATATGCTTGTCGACTTCGCACCATGTGCGCTAACGAAGGGTAGTCTGCTTGGGAGGCCACGTCCTTGATCGATGATGAGAGACCCACCACCGCCAACTCGACTGCTTCTTCTTCACTTATACGAGCCGAGAAGCATCGGTTCCTAATGGTCCTGAAGCGCTGGACGTATTCTGCCACTGTCTCCCCGCGCTTCTGTCGTACTTGCGCTAGATCGGCAAAACCAACATCGGAAGCCTCTGAGTGATACTGCTCATGGAACTGCTCTTCCAACTACTTCCAAGTTTGGATGGAGTTCGGTGGTAGCGATGTGTACCACCCGAAAGCCGATCCTGTGAGGGACTGTGAGAAGAACCTCACGCGCAACTCATCTGACGCTGAGATCGTGCCCAGCTGTGCCAAATATCGGCTCACATGCTCGATGGAGCTGGACCCATCTGATCCACTAAACTTTGTGAAGTCCGGGAGCCGATATTTGGGTGGTAGCGGGATCAGTTCGTAGCTGTTGGGGTACGGCTTGGTGTAGCCGAACGCCTTCCTTTTCGGCATCATGCCGAACTGATCTTTCAGAATTGCACAAATCTGATCCGTCGTGATGGCTGAAGGTGTCGAACCCCGAAGATTCGCCGGGGTGGCATACTTAACCAGCCATGCTTGCTTTTCCGGTTCTAAGCCAAGCTGCGGGAGCTGGGCTTTGGAGGTTTGTCGGGGTGGCGTACTTAGCCGGCCACGATTGCTTCTCGGGATCGGCTCCCGACGTCCCTCCTGCCGGTTCCGGAGGCCCCCGATATTGCCGCCGGGTTCGAGAGTGCCCGAGGCGTTGCCGTCCGGTACGTATGCGCACGCGTATCCGTGCGGGATCTCCTTAGGTGGCTCAGGTAGGAATTGGTAGTCACTAGGATCACCACCAACCTTGTAGACGACGTATGCCGATGAGTTCGGCAGTTCCGGTGCTGCCCATGCGAACGGCTGGGGCTGGAGCGGCATCTCTCCTTTGAAAGTCCCCAGAGCTGGTCCCGATGGAGAATACCGGTGGCTCATGATTTCCTGGACGACGCGCAGAGCGACACGCTCCAAAGTGTTCACCGAGCTCTCGGAGTGGCGGTGCAGCGAATGAGCCACCATGTACTTGATCTCCTGCCGCAGCGACCCGGTGCGTTCTTCCGACGGGGCGGACAAGTCCACTCCATCGAGTGCGCCTTCGGGTGTGAAACACTTCCACCGACGCCATGGGAGCGGGTTCGGTGGAAGGAGCCGATGAGTTCGGCTTCGAGGGTTGCCTTGATCTCGTCATGCTTCTTCTTGAGCTCATCAGGCAGATCCTCGTACGTGACCGGAGTGTCTTCCGCCATCTCGGATGTAGATGGCGATGTCGTGGATGTCGTCAACCGTCCCACCGGGCGTGCCGAGAATGTGTTGACGTCAGAAACCCCCTGGCGGGCAGAGACGGTCAACACGGTAGAGCCGGGAACAACTAGGGCTGCAGCTGGCCCCAGTCCCTCAGAGCGACGGCCCGCAAAGCCTCCCGGTCGCACGCGCCGATGTTTATCACAAGGGCGTGCCACCTGACCTATACACTGGTCGGGAAGGTGTGGATGATGCCTCGCTTAGTTTCCTGCGAGGCACACACGTAAACATTAAATACGAGCCTCGATCGGCTCTCGGGTTATCTCGTGAATCGGCTCAAAGAGCCGATCCACCCATGATTCGGACGAGGTGTCCGAATATATGGTGGTCCTGCTTGATCATGGTAAAGCTAATGAGATCTACGACGATTTAGGGTTTTCACCGCATAATCGGATCATCCTACTCGAGATTGGGCCTCGCGCTCGCGCACGGTGACCATAAGCCGATCCTAGACAGGGCCTAAAAACCAACACGAGGTTGATCCCCGGAACATCCGTTCTAGGACTAGCAAACGCCACCCTACACGCCGCTGGATCCTCCGACCCCTTGTAAGGCCTAACTATTGCGGATGTTAAACTAATCCTTGATGAACAAGGAGCAACCGTAACGGATCAGATCTACTAAACTATGATCAAGCGGGTGCCGCCCCTACACCTAAGATAGGTGTAAGGGCGGCTAGACATGCAAGGGTTGCACTACGAAAGCATGTAATATGAAGAACAATGCTAACCCTAACATGTCTAAGATAACTACGTTGCTCGCCATCAAAAAGGCTTCGGTACGAGCAACGCATGAACAACGTAGGCAGGCTTGTGCTGCCTAGATCGCAAGATGCGATCTAGGCAGCATGATGCTTACCGGTAGAAACCCTCGAGACGAAGGGGTTGGCGATGCGCCGAGATTTGTTTGTGGTTGAATGTTGGTTGTTGTTTATTCCATAAACCCTAGATACATATTTATAGTCCAGCGGACTTTCTAACGTGGGCGTGCACCAAATCGTGCACGAGTAAGATTCTAACTTCTAAACTAAGATGCGATCTAATATGTTACAGATACATGGACAATTAAGCCCAACTTGGTAAAAGGCCGATTCACGTATTTCTTCTATATATATATATATTCTTCACGTCCATCTTGATCGCGGCCCACCTCTGACTCGGTCAAATTCTGGTGATAACAGCGGGTCGGCGCGCTCTTCGTCCGTCATTGTCATCCGCGCCTCCTCGATGGCGACGTCGAGGGCGTGGCCCCGAGGCGGCGGCGGGATTGGTACGCCGCCAGCACTTAGCCGCCACCCGCCGCCGGGAGGCCTCGTGTCCAGCGGGCAGGGATACCCCGCCTGGTGGAGGAGGTGCCCCTCCCACGCGTGAGCGACCGGCGGGGGAAGCCGTTGTTGGCTGCGCCGTCGTCGTCGGAGAACGCCATCGGGAGAGTGGAGGGAGAGTGGAGGGAGATGGGAGCAGGGGTACGCGTCGCGGCGAGCGGAGCGGCCTATATAGGCGGCGCGGGGGATTAATGCCGTGTGGAATGCGACGCGTCCGCGGCGAGCTGACCGGTGGCAGCCTTTACTACACGCGGAAGACGATGCGCGTGTCGCTGACCGGTCGGGGGCCACCTCCGCGGCGAAGACGAAACGAAAGCGCGGGAGAGATTTCTCGCCGTTTCGCGCGCTTTCGCTTCGTCCAGAGTCCCCGAGCGTGGGCTCGCCGAATGGATGAAAGCCCAAATCCAATGAAAAACGAGGAATCGGGGGCACGGCTGGGCCATTTTTCACCGTCCGGATGAAAAAATGGCACGCCGGAGACCTGTTCGGGGAAACGAGTGGAGATGCTCTTAGGCATGTGACCACCGAGCAGAACGTATCGATGGGTAGCTAGCTTGTTCTTCTCCTCATCTACTCATTTTGGGAGCCCAGGAACGAATGCCCGGCTGCAACGCCGCCACGCACTGTAGTTTCGGCGTCGATGAGGAGTTGAGGACGGGTCCTAGCCCACCCTAGGCTAGCAGTGCACATGGCAGTGCAAGGCGGGCAGGGCACCCTCTCCCTCTCCTTATCCTGGCATTCAGGGCATGCTCGAGCTCGGGTACGACCACGGATGATTGAATTCCGAGTTCATCGGCTGGCCTGACTGCGACACACACAGGCGCAGAATGTACAGAGCGGAGTCCGGCGTCAATCGCGGATCACCCGGCCTCTGGTCCCGTGCCGTACGCCGGAACAGGGAATTTAAGCAGGTCTGCCGAGCGTTTTTTGCTTGCAGACCACGAAACTTGTGCAAGTTTTGCTTCTAGTCTCCGCCATCTGGGAGCATGGAGAAAACTCGAATGTATGTACCCCGGCGAACAAGCAAATACTCCGAGAATAAATCACGGAATGATGGAGCGATAATCAACCGGCAGCACAACGTACCCGAGAGTCCGGATCACAAGTAAACTGGCATTACTGGAGACATTGAAAAAGCCCCCTGAATCCCTGATCGCCAAGTTTCCCTGGTGAAATTTACAGAAGTTGCAATAATGTTGCTCATGAGCTATGTCAGTAGAGAGTTGAGTGGTGGTGTCTGGTGTGTAACTGAGTGCGGCCCCGTGCTGCGCGTCGAGACGGGCTTGGAAAGATTGTAACTGAATCACAGAAACTTTGTTTCTAGTTTCTGTTCTTTCTTTGTTTCTTCTTTCTGAATCTAAAAAGGATTTGTAGCTTCCACACGATTCAATATGGAATTGCAATCATCAAACTCCCTTGCGCTTTGGAAGCGAGAGCATTGTCAAAAACTAACGAGATAAGTAAAGGAAATCCAGAGAAAGAGCAGCGAATGAAAGCATGCAATCTTCAGAGTTTCAGACACCAACAAACCGCCTGTGTAGCGGTAAAAAATGGTTACATATTAATTTACTGCTCAATTGGGCAGCAGTGATATGTACATACACCGTAAGCAGCTAGCAGTCTTGTCCCGCCCGCGGCACCAGCACGGCCGGCACGAACGGCGCCGCGAAGCACGGCTCCACGCCCGTCCACGGCGGCGGGGCGTCGGAAACCCTGGGCGGCCCCGACAGCACCGCCACGCAGATCCCGGCGAGCCGCCACATGGCGTTGCTGAGCCACCGGAGCTTGATCCGGCCCCGGAGGCCGCGGGCGCAACCCGCCCGCCGTACGCCGGCGTCGCCGTTTCCGAGCCGAACGACGTGGACCTTGCGGCGCGGCAGGCGGAAATGCGCGGCGGCCCGGCGCGGCAGGCGGAAATGCGCGGCGGCCCGGCGCGGCACGACGCTGCACGGCGGCGCCTCCCCCATTCTTCCTCTCGGTTTGCCTTCGCTTTCTTGGTTGGTGCAGGCAGTGCTCAGCTGGATTGTTGCCTTGTGGTTTTTGTTTTTCTCAGCCGCTCTCGAGTTCGCGCGTGGTTTATAAAGAGGTGTGGAGGTCCAGGGATGCGGTGTATGTTTGGTGATTTGCTCTGCATGTGCAGAGTTTTTAATGAAGCGAAATGGGAATAGAGAAAGAAGACATGCAATTCAATTATTCTCATCTAGAAATGCTTGCTCTACTGGTTGGCAAATGCTGCACTTTTGAAATTATAAATAGTACTAGTAGTATTTCAAATGAAAAGAAAAGAAATCACAGTATGAACATTTCTGTAGGAATCTGTGTATGAGTGTATCTTTTGGTGATTGATAGTCAATTTTTAGTAGAGTCAAGGCTGTTCATTTAGTAAGCACTACCTCCGTTTTAAGATATAAGCTTTGGTTAGCTCTCTAAAAAAGCTTATATTCCGGAACGGAGGTAATATCTTTCAAAGAACCACGGAGAATTGCACTCGGTTTACTTTTGCCAGAAAAAATACTTCACATACCACTGTCCGATAGAAAAATCTACCGGTGCATGTAATGTGTCGATGTTCAGAGAGCTCATAACTGTTGCTAGAGGTGAACCATATTCTCTGAATTATGCAACCTTATACTGTCTCTGCCAACAATTTACCCTGCATTTTGGGTTTGGTTAAAGTCAAACATCATAAAGTTTGACCAATCATATCGATAGAAATATCAACTTCTATAACACTAAATATTTTATAATACAAGAAAGGTTATAATAATTCAAATAATATTTATTTTACATTGTAGATGTTGATATTGTCTCTCATATAGTTAGTCCAATTTTTTTTACTTTGACTAAGCCCACAATGCAGGGTAATTCAAGAGTATATCAAGTGGTAATCGTTCTGTTTGGTCACTTATTGTTTGAACATTAATGGCAGTTAGGACTTGCATGAGAATGGCATGGAGTGTGAGCTAGCCAAACGTATGTAATCAGCTAAGAAGTCACATTTATACAAATTAAGTACACGTGTAGCATACAGTGCAGGTCAAGTTCGAAGATAGAACATTAACGCATACTCTAACCATAATGTACTCCAAAGTAAAGACTGATTTGACAAAAAAGTATTGCCGTCGACACTCTCTTTTCGGTTCATGCTCAGATGCTTCATGCTTGTCTGTACACCATGCTCTTGACACACGTACAGGCAGTTAGTAGTGGTTCAAACACGTTTGTCAGGACAGACCATGCTCACGGTTGGTGAAACAAAAAGGGAGAAGAAAATAAAATGAAAAGCTGCTCAAATGGAAAAGGTAAGGAATTCCAGAAGACGACCATGTGCATTCACCCTTCTTTTTGTACGACCACAACTTATTCCATTTTTTTGGTACGAATATGTTCCCTTTTGTAGAATGTATCAGAGTTCACCCGTTTATTTCTGTGCAGAAAACAAAGCTCTGCTGTTGTACATAGTAGCAATGTTGCTTCAAAAGAAAAGGAAAGAATAATTTTTTTGGAAAAACAACCGTCCATAATTGAGCAGACAATGGTGTCATTCACATTTTAGAAAGAAATGTTTCTTCATCTGTATTTTCTATAAACATTCAGCACACATTGTGTATAACAGTATACGGCTTGAGCTCATCAGCTGCGTAGACCGGAATTAAGAGGGACAGCAGATGATTGGACTAGAGTAGGGTTGGTGCAACACACACAAAAAAAAAAAGAAAATCTAACTAGTAGGAGCACTATCCACCACTGCCATGTTTAATCGATTTATTTCTTTATACTTGAACGATATATGCAGATTTGAGAACATCCCATCGTCCCATGACGACACAGAAAAGGATCCTAAGCTTGTCTGCATCCCATTTTTGCCTCGGTAGTTTAGCGCGTGTAACTGTGTGAGCAAGAATGCTATCAACAGAAAAATGGTGATGGGTCGTCGGAGAAAATGTGTTGACTGGTGAGTGGTGAGGCCACACGCAGAAGCAGAAAGGGAGTCGACGGGCCCGTCAGATTTCATCTGTTCTGGAAATGTGGTATGAACACTCAGCAGTTCGTCGTTGCTTCCTTCATTTTGTTTATCATAAGGAGTGGTGTGGCTGTGGCCCGCTTAATTTTGTGAAGGCGCACCAAGAAATCCAACCTGAAAGTGTCCTCTGAATGCTATTTTATCATTCTAGGTTCTGAAAGTGTCGGTAGTGTAGGTTTATCAAATATTCTAAGATGATTGATGAACCGATCGGTTAGGTACCTTGTTTGCCAATATAATGAGAAGTACTTCTCTTACTACATGCTTGGTACGTTCTGAACTCATTCAAATTCTAGTTTTGTCCGAAGTTAAACTTTACTAAGCTTGACTGAATTTCTAAAGAAATGTGTCAAATATGTACGGCGTCAAATCGCTGCTGCCATCGGATGCTCAACGGACGGACTACAGCCATCTATGTCCCTCTGCAGTTTTTTGCACTAAGTCAGAGGATCTCGTTCCAAAGGCTACCCTAAAAAAAGGTGAATGCATTCTAAAAAATAAGTGAAATGAAGATGAAGGGTTACATAGTTATAGAATTTGGTGAACTGAATAACAAGACAAAAAAATTCCTAAAATAAAGACATAATAATGTTTACACTGGACATGCTGATCAAATTGCACGCAATAGTACGGTGACATCGGGCCGACACCGGATGCAATATTTGTTGAATTCACAACCGAACTACTAATCACGGGAGTGCCCACACACCAATGTTCTGTCCTTGTTTCATGTTATCACTCTTCTTTGCAATGTCCCTTTTTTTCTCTGATAAAACAAAAAAAAGGTTAACTTAGAAGTCACATAAAGATCGATACAAGCAAGATAGTTTACATTCGGCCTCTGGCCTAATAAGATGTGTAGTCTCTTCTAAAATAGCCTAGACGTGAGGGGAAGTGTTAAGTATAAATACACTACCTAGTTTTCTTCTATCAGTTCGGACTTCTAATTCAATTGGCTAGTGCATCGATCCTATATATAGTGGCAACAGCCTCGGGTACTTAAGCGACAGCTGATGACCGCAACAATCTCAGTGGTCAAGCAATGACGGCGGCAGGTGGTGTCCTCAGAGGCGGTGGCTAGTGTTTAAGCGGCGGCGGGTGCTACAACTAATTGTCAAGCGCGCCGTCATTGCAGCGCTGCTCCTAGTGTTGCTTCTCATATATATGTTGCTATGTACCTGGGCAATGAATGATTGTGACTCTATGCATGTGCTTAGTCAAATGCCCTAAATCTCTAAGAAGGGTAAAAAATGGCAAAAATTTCACTAAATAGGGTAATTTTGCTGAAAATTGTTAGACAGGGTAATTAATGTCACATATGATAAATTAGGGGATAAAAACTGGAATTTACTCCTTGTGGATACGAACCAACGTAGTCGAGGTTCCCAATGTTACCATCTAAAAAAACATCGACGTGACATAATGAAGAGATTGGTCTAAGAACATGGATGATTTATTATGTGGATATAATAGGGTTTTGACTTGAGACAACACAAAGCATATATATATATGTTCCACATTCACCAGGTCCACAATGAGCTACATAGATGACACTCGTAATACTACTTAACCAAGCAAAATACTTAACCAGTTAGCGAGACACACCAAACTGAAACCCACTCGATCGGTTTATTAGAATGATCAAAGTGCTAGAAACTACTGCTGGACCACAATACCAGATCGCTTGATCTCAAGAAAGTAGTACTTCAAGAGAAAGACCCATGTCTGATGATTTCTCAAAAGTAATAAAGCATCCTTTATCGAAAAAAATGTCTGATGATTTCAAAGAAGTTGCTAGCGAATGAAACATGTCTGAAGATGGAGCACGTCGGGGAGGAGACAGGTACGCCACGTCGGGCATTTTGATGCCTTTTATCTAAAAAGGAGAGAGGTACGCCACGTCGCGCGCCGTGGATGATGTGTCATGGACTCCACGGATGGATCGTCAACAGCACCGCCAGAGCCAGAGATAAGCCCAGCGCGACGACGACAGAGAGGCAGCAACAGCACGCCATGGCCACATCATCATCGTCCTGCGGTTCAGCTCAAGACGTCAGTTCAGCGACTTGGCACAAATGATGTCGCAAACCACATTACCCACACGTACGTACCGGACCAGCCGGAGGATTGGGCAGGATGTTCTCCGCTGCGGCCGCCAGAAAGTTGGCCACATCGTTGGCCGCCGCCGCCGCCGGAGGAGGAGGAGGATTGTCCATGTCCATCGATCGTGCCCGCGCAGCGCAGAGAGAGTGGGAGAGAGTGGCGAGTGGTTAGAGACGGAGAAGCGTGTGTGTGCTGTCTGTGGACTGTGGAGAGCTTCTTTGGAAAGCAATGAGAGTTCGAGAGTTCGGCAACCAAGTCGCTAGTAGGCTAGCAGCCAGTGGCCAACCGAGTAGTATGCTTTCGCGTTTGGGGTGTAGCAAAGGCTCCGGTAGGAGTGTAGGACGGCCCCGAACTGCTCCTGTTCCGGGAAAACTGAAAAGCACTGCATGTGAGATAAGTGTGGACTACCCTTGAACAGAGCACGTGAAAGCGTAGCTCAAAAATGGCAGCCCTATCAATCTCTCATATCAAGCAGGCGGATACTCCGAAATAGCAATGGAACAGCCGGCTGCACGCTGCGGTGTCTCTCCGTGATTCGATCGATCATCTTGTTCCTCTTCTGTCAGGATTGAGGTGCCATTGCCATAGAGTTGGTACAACGACTGCTTGAGATGGGAGATAGGCACGTTGGTACTCGTTCCATGGCTTCGCTCCTTCGCTCCTGTCGCTCTCCGCGAGCGACGGGGCGAACCCTAACTCTCTCCCGCCCAGGCCCTCCTCTCCTCCTCCCCCACCGCTGCCGCCGGCGTGCGCCGCCGGGCAAAGCCCGCGCGGTGCCGGCGGCAGCGGTCCTGCTTCTACCCGCGCGCTTGGAGGGATGGCGCGGGGCGGTCCCTGCCGGCGGCGGTGCTCTTCGGTCAGCGACGGCTCCGGTGGCGGCGCGCGGTCCAGGACGGCGGGGCTCCGGGTGGGTGGCGGCGACGACGCAGCAGCTTGGCTGCGGGGTGGTGCAGCCTGGCGGCGGCGCCCTCCATGCTCAGATCTGGGCCTCTTGGGCCCCATCTGGGTAGGGGCGGGCCTGCCCCATGCGGGTCTGCGCCATCTCCGGCGGGTGGAAGAGGCGGCTTGAGCTGGCGACGACGGTGACGGCAGCATGTATACTGCAGCGCGGCGACAGGATCTTTAAGAGCCCCGGGCTTGGCCGGGCCAGCTGGGCCTGGTGTGATCATGTTGATGCGTCCGGACGGTAACCGCAGGCGGTGGTGGAGGCGGGTCCCTCCTACGTGGTGGCTGTTCCGTTGTCTATCGTTCTTGGCTGGTTCTCTTCCTGCCTGCTGGTCTCGTTTTGTCGGCCACGGTGAGAGGCGCTAGTGATTGCAAGGCCGTGTTGGCGCATGCTGGTGGGTGGCGAGGTTGGCGGAGCACGATGAAGTGTTCGGGGTTGTGGTTCTCTGGGGGGACGGGAGAAATCCTTGTCGGATGGCTGACACCGACGCGGTGACGCTCATGGGCGCCGCCATTCCTTCTTGAGGGGCGCCGGGGTTCCTCCTCCCCACAACCCTTCCGCATACCGGGGGAAACCCTAGGCTTTGTCCGGGCAGCAGCGGCGTCATCGTCGCATCCCTTCTTAAAGGTGTTGCTTTGGTATGCGGCGCTTCAGAGAGCTAAGTTCGTGGTGGGAATTCTCCGGAGGGCGCAGCGGTTGCGGATCATCAGCGTTTTCGTTGATCCGGCTTTGTCGACATTGTTTTCTTTTCTCTTCTTCTTTTGTTTTTTTTTTGGCTTTGGTGTGCTGTTTGCCCCAGCGGTGATCTCCATCTTGTATCGGTTGGTTGCTTTATTAATATAGCGGGGCGAAAGCCTATTTCGAGGAGGTACGCGTTCCATGGCCTTGTTCGATTTTCTCACACAAAGCTTGTCAGTCGATTTGATTGGCAGAAAACGCGATAACAGCATGTTCATCAAAAGTACTCCCTTCATTCTTATTTACTTGGTGAAGATTCAAAAATAATGAAGACATCGTAGCCAACTCGTAATAGATGGGATGTGGGAGCATTTTTCCCGGCCGATCAGTTCACCTACACAAAATCTTCTCCAATAATTTCTAAAATATGTGATTTTATTTTTCAGAAACTACACCTGGGCAAAGCTCGGGCCGGGCGGGGCTTCGGGCCGGGCTTTTAAAAAGCCCGCGGGTAAAAAATTAGGCCCGAGCCCGGCCTGACCCGACCATCGGGCCTGTAATTTAAGCCTGAACCCGACCCAAACGACCAAAAAGCCCGGCCCCGCCCGAGAAGCCCGGCCCGACCAGGCTAAAATGCGCGAAAATGAAGGCCCGAGCCTGGCCCGGCCCGAGCCCGACCCGAAGTGCAAGCCCGACCCGACCCGGCCCGGGATTTTCGTGCCGGGTTGGGCCGGGCCGTCCGGGCCGGGCTGCCCATGCCCAGATGTACAAAAAACTAGGTGTGGGGTAAAATTTATGAACTTAAACTTTTGTTTCATAATATAATACTCCCTCCGTTTATTTCAATAGTGCCTATAAATTTTTGGCATTTGTTTCAGAATATAAGGTTGTAGCTTGGCCTTTTTTCAATTACCCCTCCTCCGTTCAGCTCCCACACAACATGCATGAGAAAAAATTCATACAAAATTGGAAACAATTAATTGAGATTCCTAATGCATGCTCCAACGATTTCTTAAAATTAGGCAGCAATGTGTTACTTTTCTTAATTGAACTTGGTTGCACATATATGGAGAATCAACAAGAGAGATTTGTGGGATTTGTTATGATAAATTAGGAAGATATGGATTTCCCAAAATTTACGTTGATCTCAAATCGTTCAGCTAGCAGGTATTGTGTAAAAAAATACTCTTACGCTAATTTTTGTGTCAAAAAACTATAAACACTATAGAATGGAACAGAGGGAGTAGTTGCCAACCTACGACATAACACCTAGTCTTACAAAATTAGCAAATAGTGGCGTTCGTAATCAAAGTATATAGACAAATATTTCATCCAGAAATAACCGCACATTCCTCTTTCTTACATTTTATAAAACCGTGTAGGCATGATTCTATCTTTACAAAGACATGCTGGTGGTGTAAAGCACTTCAAGGTTGTGGCTATCTCTCCAGGTGGATCTAATTTTTTTTTTATCTGTGCTAGTCCTTGTATCGACTTGCTAGCATTCACACACCGAAAAGAGGAGAATCGGGAGCAGGTGGCTAAGTGCCACACACACACAGCTCACGTTCTCCCCTCCCTTCCCTAACCCTAGCCGCCGCCCTTCCCATCTCCCCTCCCAGCGGAGCAAAGTCCGTGCGGGGGGATGATGGTGGCGGTGGGATGTCCTTCCGTCGTGGCTCGGAGCCGTGGCTTCGGCGGAGGATCTTGAGTGGGCGCCTCAGGGCGACGTGTGCGTGGCCATAGCGCCGGTCACGCAGCAATGTGGCCTCCTCCACCTTTCACGGTGAGGGGGAGACGGTGGTACAACTGTTGTAACGGGTGAGGGTGTCACCATCGATGGCGACGCCCATGGGCGTCGTATTCCTCAGTGGAAGCGGTGGTGGGGGCGTCTCTCGCTTCATTGTTTCAGCGGAAAACCTCAGATCTGGGGGAGTCCACCATTGACGATGGCGTCCATGGGCATCATAGCCCTCGTTGGAGGCATTATGGGGGCGTCCATGGGCATCATAGCCCTCGTTGGAGGCATTATGGGGGCCTCCTGGATTGGATGATGGCGGCGTCTATGTCATCAATCCCGTGGGGGCATCATCTTTGGAGACATTCATCACCTGGACAGACTTGTGGATGGCTTGGTGTCTGGGCGTCAGTCTCCGCGTGTTTCTCGTGTGGGGAATAAGGTGGAACGGTGTGTCATCTGCCATCTACGACGACGAGTCTCGACGACATGGTGTAGCGGGGTCTCGGCGACGGACGCGGGATGATGGGCGCTCGCAGGGCGGTGGCGCCATCTGGCGTCATGGCGGCATCGACGTGGCATGCCTGGTAAGGTCAATTCATTGATCCCTCTTGGAGATGGGTTCACGGAAGACAGAGTTAGCGACCTCTACGGTGTGTACGCTGGTGCGTGCTGAGGGCTTGGTAGACCAATTGTGTTCCTTACTCGCCAATGGGCGGTTTAGTGAGGCTTTCGATGTTTTAGATGATATGTGTTGGTGTGAAGATAGGGCACTGGCCCTGCTCATGATCACCCCTTCATCAGTAGGTGTAGCGATGTTGCTAGGATGGTGGCCTCGAGTTGATCTTTGCATCTTTCTTGTAAGGATGTGTCGAATAATCTTTAAAAAAAAGTTGTGTGCATCCTTTCGTTGCAGAGGCTAGGGGTAAAACCTCTATTTCCAAAAAAACCTGAAAAGTTGCAAATCATTATTCCAATATACTTGGTTCAATAGTATTTATTGAAAAAAATACATAAATAACCGAAAAAAGGGTGCACAACTGCATGAGAAGCAACTGGGACCAGAGTGTCCCTTCTTTATTCTGCTTCAAGTCTGCACATGCACACGTATCAGACGAGTAAATTGAATGTATCCGCAACTCATTCCAAAAGAGTAATGGGCATGCAATACATGAGTTGTTAGCATAAAGCTACCACTTTTCACGCTAAATCTTATCTTTGATATCACTTTACATTTCAGGAGCAAAAATTTACCATATTTTTCATAAGCCCAGAAAACACTAAACTCGCTCCAAAGACAAATTGACAGTGATTGTGACGGTCTAAGCCCACTGCTTGGGCTAATGTGGGTAGAAAGAAACGGATAGGGGTGCATATGTGAGATGGGTTGTAATTTTTGGGCTATTTAAAAACAATTAGGTAGCACATGTGCCAAGGTTTTCTAAAAGAAAAGAAAAATATATATCCAAAAAAATGACCGAACGGTCTTTCCTTCATAACAAAACCACCACAATCCACAACACCATTACCACCTCTAGTAGTCCAAATCCCACCACCATAGCACCACCACCGTGACCTTCCCCTGGCAACCTTGGCGTTGGTGGTGGCATTGCACATGAGGCATCTATGGTGATGGGATTCGTAGCATAGAAAACAAAAATTTCCTACCGCAAGAACGAAACACAAGCCAAGATCTAATCTAGAAGACGGTAGCAACGAGGGGATCACGAGACTAACCCTTGAAGATTTCCAAAGCCTACGAGATTAAATCTCGTTGTTGCAGAAGATGATCACTTGCCGCTTTCAAAAGCGTGTAGAAGATCTTGACGGTGCCACAATCGGGCAGCACCTCCGTACTCGGTCACACGTACGGTGTTGATGAAGACGGCGTCCACCTCCCCGTTCCAGCGGGCAGCGGAAGTAGTAGATCCTCCTCGGAATCCCGGTAGCACGACGGCGTGGTGACGGTGGTGGTGGAGAACTCCGGCAGGGCTTCGCCTATGCGCTGCGGGAGTATTATGTGGAGGAGCCGAGGAGGGGCGCTAGGGTTTGGGGAGAGAGGGGTGTAGGGCGCCGGCCACTTGGGGGCTGCGGCCTAGATGGCTTGGGGTGGCCGGCCCCCTCCCCTTGGCTCCTCATTATATAGGTGGAATCCCCCAAGAGTTGTAGTCCAAGTCTTCGAATAAGACCCCAACAACAAAACCTACTCAAGGGGGAAGTCCTACTCAAGGTGGGACTCCCACCTTTCCTTGAGGGGGGTGGCCGGCCACCTTAGGTGGAATCCACCTGGGACTCCCCCCCCCCCCTTAGGGTTGGCCGGCCATGCTAGTGGAGTCCCTCTGGGACTCCACCTTCCATAGTGATTTCTTCCGGACTTTTCCAGAACCTTCTAGAACCTTCCATAAATGCACCGGATCATTTTCAAACTTGTAAAATGACTTCCTATATATGAATCTCCGGACCATTCCAGAACTCCTCGTGATGTCCTGGATCCCATCCGAGACTCCGAACAAAACTTCGAACTCCATTCCATATTCCATATCTACTTAAACGACATCAAACCTTAAGTGTGTCACCCTACGGTTCGCGAACTATGCAGACATGATTGAGACTTCTCTCCGACCAATAACCAATAGCGGCATCTGGAGATCCATAATGGCTCCCACATATTCAACGATGACTTAGTGACCGAATGAACCATTTACATACGATACCGATTCCCTTTGTCACGCGATATTTTACTTGTCCGAGGTTTGATCATCGGTATCTCTATACCTTGTTCAACCTCGTCTCCTCACAAGTACTCTTTACTCGTACCGTGGTATGTGGTCTCTTATGAACCATTCATATGCTTGCAAGCTAATTAGACGACATTCCACCGAGAGGGCTCAGAGTATATCTATCCGTCATCGGGATGGACAAATCCCACTGTTGATCCATATGCCTCAACACATACTTTCCGGATACCTAATCCCACCTTTATAACCACCCATTTACGCAGTGGCGTTTGATGTAATCAAAGTACCCTTCCGGCATAAGTGATTCATATGATCTCATGGTCGAAATGACTAGGTAACTATGTATTGAAAGCTTATAGCAAATGAACTTAATGACGTGATCTTATGCTACGCTTAATTGGGTGTGTCCATTACATCATTCATCAATGACATAACCTTGTTATTAATAACATCCAATGTTCATGATCATGAAACGATGATCATCTATTAATCAACAAGCTAGTTATACAAGAGGCTCCTTGTTGTTACATAACACACATGTATCAATGTTTCGGTTAATACAATTATAGCATGGTATGTAAACATTTATCATAAACATAAATATATATAATAACCAATTTATTATTGCATCTTGGACATATCTCCAACAGTCTCCCACTTGCACTAGAGTCAATAATCTAGATTACATTGTAAGGTACCTAACACCCATGGCATTCTGGTGTTGGTCATGCTTTGCCCTAGGGAGAGCTTTAGTCAACGGATCTGCCACATTCAGATCAGTGTGTACTTTGCAAATCTTTACTTCTCCATCTTCGATGTACTCGCGAATCGAATGAAAACGCAGCTTGATATGCTTCAGCTTCTTGTGTGACCTTGGTTCTTGTGCATTGGCGATGGCACCCATGTTGTCACAATAGATGACTAGTGGGTCCAATGCACTAGGAACTACACCAAGCTCAACAATGCACCTCTTCATCCATACCGCTTCCGATGAAGCCTCTGAAGCCGCTATGTATTCCGATTCTGTTGAAGACTTCGCCACCGTGCACTGCTTCGAGCTGCACCAGCTTACTGCAGCACCATTCAATATAAACACGTACCCAGATTGAGACTTAGAGTCATCGGGATCAGTGTTCCAACTTGCATCGGTGTAACTGGTTACAACGAGCTCTTGGTCACCGCCATAACAAAGAAACATATCCTTAGTTCTTTTCAAGTACTTCAGGATATTCTTGACCGCTGTCCAGTGTTTCATTCCTGGATCACTTTGATATATGCTAGTCAAACTAACAACATGTGCTATATCCGGTCTAGTACACAGCATGGCATACATGATAGAGCCTACTGCCGAGGCATAGGGGATCTGATTCATCCTCTCTCTTTCTTCTGCCGTAGCCGGACCTTGAGTCTTACTCAAGACCTTACCCGGCAACATCGGTAAGAACCCTTTCTTACTTTCATCCATTCTAAACTTCTTTAGAATCTTGTCCAGGTATGTACTCTGTGAAAGCCCTATTAGGCGTCTTGATCTATCTCTATAAATCTTGATGCCTAAAATGTACGCTGCTTCACCAAGGTCCTTCATTGAAAAACACTTATTCAAATAACCTTTTACACTGCTTAATAGTTCTATATCATTCCCAATCAATAATATGTCATCTACATATAATATCAGGAATGCTACAGAGCTCCCACTCGCTTTCTTGTAAATACAAGCCTCTCCATGGCACTATATAAACCCGAAGTCTTTGATCACCTTATCAAAGCGTCGGTTCCAACTCCTGGATGCTTGCTTCAGTCCATAAATTGAACGCTGAAGTTTGCACACCTTGTCAGCATTTTTAGGATCGACAAAACCTTTGGGTTGTACCATATACAACTCTTCCTCAATGTCTCCATTAAGGAACGCCATTTTGACATCCATCTGCCAAATCTCATAATCGAAAAATGCAGCTATTGCTAACAAAATCCTCACAGATTTCAGCTTCGCTACAGGTGAGAAAGTCTCATCGTAGTCAACACCTTGAATTTGTCGGAAACCCTTTCCGACAAGTCGAGCTTTATAGACAGTAACATTACCATCAGCATCTGTTTTTCTCTTGAAGATCCATTTATTCTCGACAGCCTTTCGGCTATCAGGTAAGTCTACCAAAGTCCACACTTTGTTATCATACATGGATCCCATTTCGGATTTCATGGCTTCTTGCCATTTGTTGGAATCTGGGCTCATCTTCGCTTCTTCATACGTCGCAGGGTCCTCATCATTGTTGTCCACAATCATGACATTTAGACAAGGATCATACCAATCAGGAGTGGTACGCTCCCTTGTCGATCTGCGAGGTTCAGTAGCTACTTCGCTCGAAGTTTCATGATCTTTATCATTAGCTTCCTCTGTCACCGGTGCAGGCGGCACAGGAACATCTTCCGGTACTGCGCTACTCTGATCAACGAGAGAAGGTTCAGTAACCTTGTCGAGTTCTACTTTTCTTCCAGTCACTTCTTTAGTGAGAAACTCATTCTCAAGAAAGGTTCCGTTCTTAGCAACAAAGATTTTGCCTTCGGATCTGTGATAGAAAGTATACCCAATAGTTTCCTTAGGGTATCCTATGAAGACGCATTTCTCCGCTTTGGGTTCTAGCTTGTCCGGTTGTAACTTTTTTACATAGGCTTCACAACCCCAAACTTTAAGAAACGACAGCTTAGGTTTATTATTAAACCATAATTCATACGGTGTCGTTGCAACGGATTTAGATGGTGCCCTATTTAAAGTGAATGCAGATGTCTCTAATGCATAACCCCAAAACGATAACGGCAAATCAGTAAGAGACATCATAGAACGAACCATATCTAAGAGAGTTCGATTACGACGTTCGGACACACCATTGCGTTGTGGTGTTCCCGGCGGTGTCAACTGTGAAAGTATTCCGCATTTCTTTAAATGCATGCCAAACTCATAGCTCAGATATTCGCCTCCGCGATCAGAACGCAGAAACTTGATCTTCTTGTTACGTTGATTTTCTACTTCACTTTGGAATTCCTTAAACTTCTGGAAACTTTCGGATTTATGTTTCATGAAATAGATATACCCATATCTACTCAGATCATTGATACGTCTCAAACGTATCTATAATTTCTTATGTTCCATGCTACTTTTATGATGATACTCACATGTTTTATACACACTTTATGTCATTATTATGCATTTTCCGGCACTAACCTATTGACGAGATGCCGAAGAGCCAGTTGTTGTTTTCTGCTGTTTTTGGTTTCAGAAATCCTACAAAGGAAATATTCTCGGAATTGGACGAAATCAACGCCCAGGGTCTTATTTTTCCACGGAGCTTCCAGAAGACCGAAGAGCATACGAAGTGGGGCCACGAGGGCCCGTAACCATAGGGCGGCGCGGCCTGCATGGGGCCCGCGCCGGCCTATGGTGTGGGGCCCCGCGCAGCCCTCCGACTCCGCCCTTCCGCCTACTTATAGCCTTCGTCGCGAAAACCCCTGTACCGAGAGCCACGATACGGAAAACCTTCCAGAGACGCCGCCGCCGCCAATCCCATCTCGGGGGATTCAGGAGATCGCCTCCGGCACCCTGCCGGAGAGGGGAATCATCTCCCGGAGGACTCTACATCACCATGATCGCCTCCGGACTGATGTGTGAGTAGTTCACCCTGGACTATGGGTCCATAGCAGTAGCTAGATAGTTGTCTTCTCCTCTTGTGCTATCATGTTAGATCTTGTGAGCTGCCTATCATGATCAAGATCATCTATTTGTAATGCTACATGTTGTGTTTGTGGGGATCCGATGAATATGGAATACTATGTCAAGTTGATTATCAATCTATCATATATGTGTTGTTTATGTTCTTGCATGCTCTCCGTTGCTAGTAGAGGCTCTGGCCAAGTTGATACTTGTAACTCCAAGAGGGAGTATTTATGCTCGATAGTGGGTTCATGCCTCCATTGAATCGCGGGACAATGACAGAAAGTTCTAAGGTTGTGGATGTGCTGTTGCCACTAGGGATAAAACATCAATGCTTTGTCTAAGAATATTTGTGTTGATTACATTACGCACCATACTTAATGCAATTGTCTGTTGTTTGCAACATAATACTAGAAGGGGTGCGGATGCTAACCTGAAGGTGGACTTTTTAGGCATAGATGCATGCTGGATAGCGGTCTATGTACTTTGTCGTAATGCCCTGATTAAATCTCATAATAGTCATCGTGATATGTATGTGCATTGTTATGCTCTCTTTATTTGTCAATTCCCCAACTGTAATTTGTTCACCCAACATGCTATTTATCTTATTTGAGAGACACCACTAGTGAACTGTGGACCCCGGTCCATTCTTTTACATCTGAAATACAATCTACTGCAATACTTGTTCTTTACTGTTCTCCGCAAACAAACATCATCTTCCACACTATACATCTAATCCTTTGTTTACAGCAAGCCGGTGAGATTGACAACCTCACTGTTACGTTGGGGCAAAGTACTTTGATTGTGTTGTGCGGGTTCCACGTTGGCGCCGGAATCCCCGGTGTTGCGCCGCACTACACTCCATCACCAACGACCTTCACGTGATCCTTGACTCCTACTGGTTCGATAACCTTGGTTTCTTACTGAGGGAAAACTTGCTGTTGTACGCATCACACCTTCCTCTTGGGGTTCCCAACGGACGTGTGCTTCACGCGTATCAAGACTGTTTTCTGGCGCCGTTGCCGGGGAGATCAAGACACGCTGCAAGGGGAGTCTCCCACATCCAATCTCTTTACTTTGTTTTTGTCTTGCTTTACTTTATTTTATTTACTGCTTTGTTTGTTCTCTATATCAAAAATACAAAAAAAAATTAGTTACTAGTTTTACTTTATTTACTGTCTTGTTTGCGTTCTCTATATTAAAAACACAAAAAAATTAGTTACTTGCATTTACTTTATTTAGTTTGCTTTATTTACTACTGCTAAAATGGGTACTCCTGAGAATACTAAGTTGTGTGATTTCACTAGCACAAATAATAATGATTTCCTATGCACACCTATTGCTCCACCTACTACTACAGCAGAATTTTATGAAATTAAACCTGCTTTACTAAATCTTGTTATGAGAGAGCAATTTTATGGTGTTAGTTCTGATGATGCTGCTGCCCATCTTAATAATTTTGTTGAACTTTGTGAAATGCAAAAGTATAAGGATGTAGATGGAGACATTATAAAATTGAAATTGTTTCCTTTCTCCTTAAGAGGAAGAGCTAAAGATTGGTTGCTATCTTTGCCTAAAAATAGTATTGATTCATGGACTAAATGTAAAGATGCTTTCATTGGTAGATATTATCCTCCCGCTAAAATTATATCTTTGAGAAGTAGTATAATGAATTTTAAGCAATTGGATGATGAACATGTTGCTCAATCATGGGAAGAATAAAATCTTTGGTAAAGAATTGCCCTACCCATGGACTAACTACTTGGATGATCATCCAAACCTTTTATGCAGGATTGAATTTTTCTTCGCGGAACCTATTGGATTCAGCTGCTGGAGGTACTTTTATGTCCATCACCTTATGCGCCGCGACAAAGCTTCTTGATGATATGATGATCAATTACTCTGAATGGCACACTGAAAGGGCTCCACAAGGTAAGAAGGTAAATTCTGTTGAAGAAACCTCCTCCTTGAGTGATAAGATTGATGCTATTATGTCTATGCTTGTGAATGGTAGATCTAATGTTGATCCTAATAATGTTCCTTTAGCTTCATTGGTTTCTCAAGAAGAGCATGTTGATGTGAACTTCATTAAAAATAATAATTTCAACAACAATGCTTATAGGAATAATTCTGGTAACAACTATAGGCCATATCCTTCTAATAATGGTAATGGTTATGGTAATTCTTATGGTAATTCTTACAACAACAATAGGAGTGTACCCCCTGGTCTTGAAGCCATGCTTAAAGAATTTATTAGTACACAAACTGCTTTTAACAAATCTGTTGAATTAAAGCTTGGTAAAATTGATGTTCTTACTTCTAAGGTTGATAGTCTTGCCGCTGATGTTGATCTTTTAAAATTAAAAGTTATGCCTAATGAAGATAAAGATATTAAGTCATTTGCTACAGAAAATGCCATACAAGTTTGAATTAATGAAAATATTAGATTGATGGCTGAATTGCATGCTAGGTGGGAAAAAGAAGAAAAACTAGCTAAAGAGAATAATGTAGCTAAAGTTTGGACTATTACCACCACTAGTAATGTTGATGCTTCACATGTTGCTAAACCTCCTACTATAAATGGTAAAATAATTGGTGTTGGCAATGTTTCTACTCCTAGTTCAAAGCGTGCAAAATTGCCTGAAACTGCTAAAACTGCTGAAACTGTTTGTGATAAAACTGCTGAAATTTTTCAAAATATTGGGGACAATGATCCAATTGCTGTAGATCATAATGGTTTAGATTTTGATGATTTTCATATCTCTGAAATTATTAAGTTCTTACAAAAACTTGCTAGAATTCCTAATGCTAGTGCTATAAATTTGGCCTTCACAAAACATATTACAAATGCTCTCATAAAAGCTAGAGAAGATAAATTAAAACTTGAATCTTCTATTCCTAGGAAGTTGGAAGATGGTTGGGAGCCCATCATTAAGATTAAGGTCAATGATTTTGATTGTAATGCTTTGTGTGATCTTGGTGCAAGTATTTCTGTTATGCCTAAGAAAATCTATGATATGCTTGACTTGCCACCATTGAAAAATTGTTATTTGGATGTTAATCTTGCTGATAATGCTATAAAGAAACCTTTGGGGAGGATTAATAATGTTCGCATTACGGTTAACAATAACCTTGTCCTCGTTGATTTTGTTGTCTTGGACATTGAATGCAATGCATCTTGTCCCATTATTTTGGGAAGACCTTTTCTTCGAACTGTTGGTGCTATCATTGATATGAAGGAAGAGAATATTAAGTATCAATTTCCTATCAAGAAAGGTATGACACACTTCCCTAGAAAGAGAATGAAGTTACCTTATGATTCTATTATTAGAACAAATTATGATGTTGATGCTTCATCTCTTGATAATACTTGATTCACACTTTCTGCGCCTAGCTGAAAGGCGTTAAGGAAAAGCGCTTATGGGACACAACCCATTATTTTACTTCTGCACTTTTGTTTTATATTTGAGTCTTGGAAGTTGATACTACTGTAGAAACCTCTCCTCATCTTTATTTTATTGCATTGTTGTGCCAAGTAAAGTCTTTGATAGTAAGGTTAATACTAGAATTGGACTACTACGCAGAAACAGATTTCTTGCTGTCACGAAATTTAGCAGCCCCGTCTGTAGGTAACTCAGAAATATCTGCCAATTTACGTGCGTGATCCTCAGATATGTACGCAACTTTCATTCAATTTGAGTATTTTCATCTGAGCAAGTTTAGTGCCTTTGAAAAATCCGTCTTTACTGACTGTTCTGTTTTGACTGATTCTGCCTTTTATTCCGCATTGCCTATTTTGCTATGTTGGATGGATTTCTTTGTTCCATTAACTTTCAGTAGCTTTGTGCAATGTTCAGAAGTGTTAAGAATGATTGTGGCACCTCTAAATATGTGAATTTTCGATTATGCACTAACCCTCTAATGAGTTTATTTTGAGTTTGGTGTGGAGGAAGTTTTCAAGGGTCAAGAGAGGAGGATGATACAATATGATCAAGAAGAGTGAAAAGTCTAAGCTTGGGGATGCCCCCGTGGTTCATCCCTGCACATTTCAAGAAGACTCAAGCATCTAAGTTTGGGGATGCCCAAGGCATCCCATCTTCATCGACAACTTATCAGGTCACCTCTACTGAAACTATATTTTTATTCCGTCACATCTTATGTGCTTTACTGGGAGCGTCTGTATGTTTTTGTTTTTGTTTTTGTTTGAATAAAATCGGATCCTAGCATTCTTTGTTTGGGAGAGAGACACGCTCCGCTATTGCATATGAACACTAGTGTTCTTAGCTTTACTTTTAATGTTCATGGCGAAGGTTGAAACTGCTTCGTTCATCGTTATATGGTTGGAAACAGAAAATGCTTCATGTGGTAATTGGTATAATGTGTTGAATAATTTGGTACTTGGCAATTGTTGTGCGCATATAGATCATGTTTAAGCTCTTGCATCATGTACTTTGCACCTATTAATGAAGAACTACATAGAGCTTGTTAAAATTTAGTTTGCATGATTGGTCTCTCTAGAGTCTAGATATTTTCTGGTGAGGTGTTTGAACAACAAGGAAGACAGTGTAGAGTCTTATAATGCTTGCAATATGTTCTTATGTAAGTTTTGTTGTACCGGTTCATACTTGTGTTTGCTTCAAACAACCTTGCTAGCCTAAGCCTTGTATTGAGAGGGATTACTTCTCGTGCATCCAAATCCTTGAGCCAAAAACTATGCCATTTGTGTCCACCATACCTACATACTACATGGTATATCTCTGCCATTCCAAAGTAAATTACTTGAGTGCTACCTTTAAAATTCTATTCTTTGTCTTTGCAATATATAGCTCATGGGAAAATAGCCTTAAAAACTATTGTGGTATTGAATATGTTACTTATGTATCTTATTTCTTATAAGTTGCTTGTTGAGCGATAACCATGTTTCTGGGGATGCCATCAACTATTACACCTTTGTTGAATATCATGTGAGTTGCTATGAATGTTCGTCTTGTCTGAAGTAAGGGTGATTTATCATGATCAAATGGTTTGAGTATGCATATTGTTAGAGAAGAACATTGGGCCGCTAACTAAAACCATGAATCATGGTGGAAGTTTTAGTTTGGACATCAATCATCAATCTCTTATGAGAATATTATCTGTTGTTGAATGCTTATGCATTAAAGAGGAGTCCATTATCTGTTGTCTATGTTGTCCCGATATGGATGTCCTAAGTTGAGATCTATCAAAAACGAGAAATCAAATGCGATCTATCTCCTTGGACCTTTGTACAGGCGGCATAGAGGTACCCCTTTATGACACTTGGTTGAAACATATGTTATAAAATGATAATCCATGTAAATCCAAGCTAATTAGGACAAGGTGCGAGCACTATTGGTAATCTATGCATGAGGCTTGCAACTTATAAAGATGTCTTATACATAACACATATGAATTATTACTACCATTGACAAAATTGTTTCTATGTTTTCAAAATGAAAAGCTCTAGCACAAAAATAGTAATCCATGCTTCCCTCTGCGAAGGGCCTATCTTTTACTTTATGTTGAGTCAGTTTACCTACTTCTTTCTATCTTAGAAGCAAACACTTGTGTCAACTGTGTGCATTGATTCCTACATACTTGCTTACTTGCATTCATCATATTACTTTGTGTTGACAATTATCCATGAGATATACATGTTGAAGTTGAAAGCAACTGCTGAAACTTATATCTTCATTTGTGTTGCTTCAAAGATTTTTACTAAGAATCTATTGCTTTATGGGTTAACTCTTATGCAAGTCATATTGATGCTTGTCTTGAAAGTACTATTCATGAAAAGTCTTTGCTATATGATTCAGTTGTTTAATCATTGTCTTTACCATTGCTTCGAATCACTGCATTCATCTCATATGCTTTACAATAGTATTGATCAAGATTATGATAGCATGTCACTTCAGAAATTATCTTTGTTATCGTTTACCTACTCGAGGGCGAGTAGGAACTAAGCTTGGGGATGCTTGATACGTCTCAAACGTATCTATAATTTCTTATGTTCCATGCTACTTTTATGATGATACTCACATGTTTTATACACACTTTATGTCATTATTATGCATTTTCCGGCACTAACCTATTGACGAGATGCCGAAGAGCCGATTCTGTTGTTTTCTCGCTGTTTTTGGTTTCAGAAATCCTACAAAGGAAATATTCTCGGAGTGGCTGCAACTGAACGAATACA
>NC_061514.1:125709567-125804005 GCF_022539505.1 Lolium rigidum
GAACGGGTATAGGTCAGGTGGCACGCCCTCGTAATCACCAGGACGCGTGTACCAGAAGGCTTTGCGGGCCGTCGCCCGAGGGACCAGGGTCAGCCGCAATCCTGGGAGCCTCCCGGCTCTACTGTGTTGCCCGTTGTTGCTCGCCGGTGGGTTTCTGACCGCAACATGATCAAACTTCGGATAAGTAAAATATCGTGCGACAAAAGGAATTGGTATCATATGTAAATGGTTCATTCGATCACGAAGTCATCGTTAAATATGTGGGAGCCATTATGGATCTCCAGGTCCCGCTATTGGTTATTGATCGGAGAGATGTCTCGATCATGTCTGCATAGTTCACGAACCATAGGGTTATACACTTAAGGTTCAATGTTGTTTAAGTAGATATGGAATATGGTATGGAGCTCGAATGTTGTTGGGAGTCTCGGATGGGATCCAGGACTTCACGAGGAGGTATGTCACCGAAGAACCCCGAGCGACGCCTCAGATCGAACTCGATGTGGCCGAATGTGTCCCACGGCATCGAGTCGATGCCAAATGTGGGATTGGCGAGCTGATCCCGTGGTCCGGAGGTAGCAGTGAACACCGATGATCGATCTTCTCGTGACACCGGAGACATGGGCACCCTCCGGTGGCTGAGAAGCCGGTGCTGCAGGTGCCTTTAAAGAGAACTTGGTTGTCGCCTCCTTCAATATCGACACGGGACTCCAAGCGTGTGCCATTGACGGTGGCATAGAATCTCAGCCGCCGCCCGTCAGCACTATGTGGTCGCTGAAGTGTGCCATTGATGACACATACTGGGGAAGTGATGCGGCCGCTGACCGACGGGGAAGCGATGCGGCCATTGGCCGACCGACAGGTGAGCCCGAGACGATAGACATTAGAAACGTGTTGCATCCGCGCTAACACATTCAGGGCCTAAATTTGGGCCGCAAATGCGTCGGTGCAGACAAGCTGGTCACTTTATGTTGGGTTGCTAGGCTAGAGTTTACCCATTTTCTGTTTGCGTAGATATTTTTGCTCAGTTTATATCGGATAGCTAGATATGTCCTAGTGATGCCCCCGGGTCTAACTGGCGGAGTGTCTCTTATGGCATGATCTGCCCCATTATCGGGTTTGTAGATGTCATGCGGTTGCTTTTGCTTCCGCTTTTTTTTTTTATCTATACCCTTTTTGAATGAATTTATAATAGAAATGTCTCCTTAAAAAAAAATACTCCAACAATTGTATAGTACATTTACTTTGGAGTGTGGTGTATCTTTTGCTTGTTAGAAACGATTGGATTGGACTAGTCGGTGACATTGAGTGATCATACAAGTATCCAACGGGCGGAGCTGAGTTCGTTCCGGGCACATGGAAAAGTTAGTGTGTCAGCGCAGCTCCTCCCTCCTCGGCTTGTCCCATCCATCTCATCGAGGCAGAGCAGAGCATCCATCCACCTCGCCCTCGATCACTCCCTCTCCACAACCCACCCAAAACCCTCTCTGCTAATTTGCTGCCCACTCGATACCAAATCCTCCGCCCAAATGCTGCTCCCGCTCCGTCGCCTCTCCGGGCACCTCCGCCGCCCCCTCTCCACCGCCTCCGCCCAAACAATGCTGCTCCCGCTCCGTCGCCTCCCCGGCCACCTCCTCCGTCGCCCCCTCTCCACCACCACCGCCACCTCGCCCCTTCCCTGGGCGATGATCTACCGCTTCTCGCAGCCGGCCAACATGAAGGGAGCCGAGTCCTTTAAGCTCCCGCCGCCGTCGGACACCACGGGAGCCGCGTCCTTCGCTCTCGCCCCGCCACCGTCCGCCACTCTTTACTCCCTCCCCGAGCTGGCCTTCAACCTGGCGGAACGCAAGCCCAACCCCGACCCCAGGTACGTCAACCTCCACGGCGCCTTCATCTGCGCCGCCAGCAGCGACGGCCTCCTCCTCCTCAAGGTTTCCAGGCACCGCCTGGGGGCTCAGGCGAGCCGGCAGCGCGTCACCGAAGAGCTCCTTAAGGAGGTCGTCGAGGAGGAGTACGTGCGCTTCGTGTGCAACCCGGTTACGGGCCAGCTCTTCCGCCTCCCGGTCCCGGACTTCCTCAAGAACGGGGAGAATTTCCTGATGCCACCACCGGGCCTCCTCACCCAAGCCGACGGCGGGCACGGGCCGCCTAAGAGGTACGCCGCCGTCGACCTCATCGATCTCCCCAGCGAGCGGCGCCTCCTGCTGTGCCGCTTCTCCTCGGAGACAGGGGAGTACAACACCGCGGGGCAGCCGTCCCCGCTGCCGCCCGGGCGCGAGATGCGCACGAAACAGCACGAGGTGCTCGCCTTCGGAGGCCGCCTGTGGTGGGTGGACGTCAGCTGGGGCGCCGTCTCCGTCGACCCGTTCGGACACGACGCGCCTCAGCTCGGCCACATCAACCTCCCTGGAGAGAGCATCATTCCCCACCAGTCGGACAAGGACGTCTCTGAGCTCATCAAGTACAGGCGAATGGGGGTCAGCGACGGCCGGCTGCGCTACGTGGAGGTCTCAGAACAGGCGCCGTTCCAGATCAGCTACTTCACGCTCCACGGCAAGCAGAGGGGCCGCTGGACGCTGGAGCACCGGGTGTCGCTGGGCATTGCTGCTGCAAACGAGAGGCCTTTGATTGCCGCTATCGACCCGCTCAACGCCGGCTTGCTCTACCTGAATATCAGCGGCGTGGCTGTTGTTTGCCTCGACATGCGCGCCAAGAAGGTCATGGCTCGCTACTCTGTGTCGACCTGTGGCATTCCGCAGTGCTACTGTGGTTCAAATGTCTTCCTGCCATGTGTGCTCCCCTCATTTCTCGGATCAACCACGATTCCGTTTCCAGGTGAGCACAATCACACATTATTACTCTTAATTTCCCTACTTGTTACTACTTACTTTGCGCTTTATATATACATGTTACTTGGATACCGTGTTGTTTTTGTTGTTGAGCATCTCTGAAAAAAATGCACATGCTTCTTCAAACACTTTTTGGGAACTGCCTGTTGGCTTTCTAACAAAGTTTGAAATAAAGTTATGAAACTAACAATTAGTGATTTAGCTTGTCTATAGAAAATTTGTAAGCTTTTGTTTGTTGTGATGCTACATTTTAGTTTGGAGCTACAAGAACCATATATGGTCAACACTGGTGCGTATTCTCAGTTGTGATAACAAAGTATAAAAGAGTTCATGGTATTACTGTATTGTTTCAAAACATGTGGCAACTTTTAAGGGAGAGGGTTCAGGACAGTGGCTTTGGCCTGAATAACTGTAGGAAAAGTGAATATTTTCTGCTCCAAAGTAGCAGCAGACTCCTTTATAAGGATCGGAGGGAGTACTAGAGTTATCTGTTGGCTTTGAATTTAGAATCAGACTGGATGTCCTACATTTTATTTCCATCTATGAATTAAGGAATATATTTGGATTTGATGGCATATCAAGGATGTTCTGTATTCACTTAATTACCACTCATCTTTCTTTGTTTCTTTATTGAAAAAAAAACTTTTTTTGTTTATTTGACCGGCTACTTAAGTAATGTCTTCATAATGCCTTTATTCCTCTGATAAGCAGTCTTGTTCACTTGCTGTCTAGCCCCATTCAGTATGCATTGTACAGATATACTATAATGTGCTATATGCCAGTATTGTGGCTGTTGTTCAAGTTCCTGTGAGGCTGTACCTTGGTCAATAGATGACTGATTCCAGGTGATCAAATCAGCACATGATGTCTAGGACATAAGTACTGTGTAGTTAAGACCCTGAATTTGCTTTATGTGTTGTCCGAATCTTGTGCTGAATTCCTGGTAACCTGCTCTATGGATTGTAACTTCATAGCTCAGTTTTTGTTAGAAAATGGAAGAACTACATCCCTTAGCCTCTGCATCAATGATTCACGACACAGCCAATGTTTATACATTGTTTGCGCTAATACCGACATTAGAACAAAAGCAAAATCATATTAAACTGATGCCCTCAAGCAGCGCTGATTTTAATATGATGACGCCAGCCATGTCTAGTAAATAACTCCCGGACGATATAGTTAACTACAAAAGCATGTTCTGCTACGCTGGTCATTTTGGCATAACCAAATAGACCAGCATATCACGGCTCCAGTATGCTACACAGTTGCATGTGTAGGCTCGCACTTATAAATTTTTATGTTTCATTATGGTTGCTGTTGTTCAAATTCGTGTATCTTAACCAAACGAACTTCTTTTCAGGCATGAAGGATGCCTCAAAACAGAAAACTTTAGCAGATGTTCTGGTTCGTTCAGACAGATGCCAGAAGAAATGACAGGTACCAAATTGCCAGCCAATGTAACCTCTCGGCTTAAGCTTCTTTATTGACCCATACATTCAAATGTTTAGGATGTTACATTCTTCTTACAAATTTGTCTAACTCAGCACATATAGTTTCCCTTGAAGAAAAAGCGTGGTTCAATTTTGCCAATGACTACTATGTATTGTTATATGTCTGCATCCTACTTGCTTGAGTTCCAGTTGCTGTTTTAGTGGAATGAGTAATATTTTTTGGACTCAACATAGTTGTAGAATTACATTTCCCATTCACGATGCCAGATGCTGTCATTTGTTAGATCAAATATCCATTTCATAGTTCTGTCTTATAGCAACAAATTGGTGCTTGTTTATGCATGGAATTTCCATCCAGGTGTATTAGTGCTTGTTAACTGTATGGAATGATTAACTGTAAAACTACAAATTATCAAGGCATCATGTAGTGTTTAAGAGTCTGAGACAAGGCTGACACAGCGTCATTATGACCATCTTGTTTCTGTCTCCTGAATATTTCCATTTGTCAGAACTGAAATTCAAGCTTCTTACTTAAAAATAAACATGTTGTCCATGCGCCAAGTAACGCTATGGTAGTGTTTTTTATTTATTGGAATTACTTTTATCTTAATATATCACTCCTTTTTTGTGAGCTTATCTCATTCTCTTCAAATGTTTATTGAAAGTTCCTTAAAATGTTTGCTTACTTTTTTTTTTTCAGGTTTCTAGCCACTAACAGTAGCAGATGCAGGTGCTTTAATGATTTAGGAAGCTGATGGTGGTAGTTTGCTGAACTCTCGTTTTGGTGGAAATTCTGGACAAGTTTGGTTGTCTAAAGAGTTTGGCCACTTTTTGGGATAAACTTGAGAAATTTGGCTACGTTGTAGTTTGCTGACAAACTATCTCCTTCTGGGAAACTATGGGAAATGTCCCGGGCTTCCGTTCCAAGCTGGACCATTCCAGTAGAGGATTTACTCATTAAATCAGCATGTAATATGATCCCTGCAGAATGTTAACTTCAGTTGCAAAGACAGTGCTGTCACCTTTTTACAGGAAAATGCCGATGCATCTAAATGCTTGATTCTGCCATGAAAGATATTCTTCAGTATCAATGGTTATTGTATTCTCGAAAAAGTATTGACGGTTGTTTCAGTTCTTCAGTATCCATTGCAAACGAAAACAACCACCACAGTTAGTTATAGTAAATCTAATTGTTATTGTTATGTGAGAAAATATACAGAATCAGTCCTAGCCACCTTCTGAATTTACCCGCTTAAAGCTGAGTGTTGAAGCTTGCAGCTCGCTGCTCGAGCAGCCTGCACTTGTGAAGTGGTCATCTTGGTCTTAACGGTTCTGTCCTTGTAAGTGTTCTGACATTTTTGACAGTTTTCTTCAGTTCGTTCATAGGTGTGTTTGTCACAAACTCAGCTTTATTCTAGGGCAGGTATCAAACACTACTTGAGTCTTGTAAACAGTTACATTGTGTTTTCTAAGAAAGACAGCCATATATCCGACCTGTATATGTAAGATTTTATTGGTTCTATTTTGTAGCTATAGTGTATTAGTGTGACAACGAGAACCAGGGCATAGCCGGGATAGTGGATATGGGTTGATGCAACCCAGGTTTTACTCACTAAATCTTCTATAAAAAGAAACCAAGGGCCTCTTCCCCTGTAGGTAGTCATTTTGTTAGTGTCACACTACATCATACACCAGACTGAGCCGAGCAGAAACGCGTCGAATCAGAGTGACCGTGTGGTATATACATCGCATCAAATCCTGGGGAATGCCTATGCGGCACTTTTTTTCTATCTACAGTATTACTCTCCATTTCAAAATAATCGATGTCCTACGTTTGCCCTAAGTTAAACTACTTTAAATTTGGCCAAGTTTTTCGAAAATATATCAACATCTACAACAATAATTTGATTTTATTAGATTCATCATACAATCAATTTGGAACGAGATCCTCTGACTTAGTGCAAAAAACTGCAGAGGGACATAGATGGCTGTAGTCCGTCCGTTGAGCATCCGATGGCAGCAGCGTCATCCCCTTTGGTCGTCATTGCCGTTCGCCCGCGAAGCTCTCCGGCAGGCTCAGCAGTCAACCACGTCGGCGATTCCGCTCCCAACAAGCTGATGTGCCTTCCTGGTCGCGGCGCTCGACCTCTGCGTTGCCGCTGCTCCGGTGCACGCCAGCTGCGTCCTCCAAGAAGAGGAGCCAGGGTCGGTCAGGTACTCAGGTCGCCGAGCTCGATCTCAGCGTTGTCGCTTGGCTGCCGCATGTCAGCCGCTTTCTCTAAGCGGAGGAGGAGTGGCGTCGTCCAGGTTGCCGACCTCGTCCGCTGTTGCCGCGGCCGTTCCGCATGCTGCCCACGCCCTCCATCTGCTGCCGATTTAGTGATTTACTGAAGTGGACACGGCTGGCTCGCTTTGTGTTTTTACAACCTGTTCGTGGCCGAGGTGTTCCAGGAGGCCATGAACCCCATGAAGAAACAGCGCGGCGCCGTGCTTGGCGAAGCTCGCCGGGATGTTCGGGAGCGCGAGTAGCAGGACGACGCAGAGGGCGATCGCCGAGCCGGAGCTGATCTGCGAGAGGATGATGCGGTCCGAGTTCTTTCACCTACCGGCGAGCACGTGCCCCATATTGCCGCCGAAGAGGCCGCCCAGCGAGGTGGCGACCTTGAACAGGGTGATCAGCGCCGCCGTCTCGCCGTGGGAGAACCCGACGAGCACCAGCCACATGGTCGCGAAGGACAGCGCCGACTAGGGGAACGAGTGCCGGCTAGCAGCCTAGAGGAAGGCGCCGAGGGCGATTACGGTGAGGCGGTCGTGGCGCGCGGCCAGGTAGGCGGCGAGCGGGTAGCATGCGGCCTGCACGACAAAACGGGACAGCGCGATGGAGCCGACCGCGGTGGGGAGGCCTGCAGCGTGGCGCCGATCTCCCTGTACACCGACGGGAGCAGAGCCGCGCCAGCGCGCTCCATGGCAAGCATCGCGTACGCGAGAAGCAGCATGGCCGCCGCCGTCCGCTTGCGCTGCTGCCGCCGCTTCTTGCTCTGCTCCGGCATCGCGTGCGTCGTCGTCTACTCGTCTTGCCGTTGGATGCTCAATGGACGGACTGCAACCATCTATGTCCCTCTGCAGTTTTTTGCACTAAGTCAGGGATCTTGTTCTCTTTTGTTGGGCTAAAACCCAAGGATTGGTGGGCTTAATCGCTTCCTAGGCCCTTGCACACAAATCCCTTTTCAGGTTGTTTATCCTGGCCCTAGGGTTTAGTCTGCAGCTCACCCGTCGCTTACTTATATATATCCCCAAATCGTCTCTTGTGGATTACAGCTTACCTATCGTCCTCAAACCACACGAGCGTGAGACGAGCAGCCGCCGCCTCGGTTCCTCCGTTCTACTCAGATCCCATCCTCTACCATCTGGCCTGTCGGTCCTGAACCAAGATTAGTTTCCTGCACTGCATTGACTCAAGCTGGATCGTGAATCCATGCATGATATAGTGATTATCTGCAAGATCACATGTCGTCTTCGTGATTCAGCTCGAGTCAATTCAGTCTAGGGAACTTTGGTATATAGTAAAAGCTACCATCCTTCCATCAATTCCTATACTACAGGTAATTTATTGTCTCTACGTTGTAGGAGCAGCCTGGATCTGATTGTTTCTTAAACATGGTTGCTGGAACAATATCATGGTTAAATGTTTAGCGAGGCGTGTTCTTTGGTGATTAGAGTTCGAGAGTTCTGAGTTTAATATAAACAGATACGTAACCTGTATTCGGCTTTCAGGTTCTTGCGGCTTCTCCACTTAATTTGTTTTTTACAAGGGCAGTCACGGACTCACGGGTCAGAAATCACTGGATTTGCATGGCCTCTAGTTGCGGATGCAGTCAGTTCATCTTGATGGTGAGAGAGATGCCTTTACGTGGACATTCGTGGCGAGCTAATTCGATCTTTTGTAACTAGTTCATATTGCACCTGGAAAGATTTCAACCACAAAAATACCGTGGCAACATAAGTTGCAAAAACTACATAATCATCATTGGAAGTATCCAGAAAACATAACGCATCTAATGTCTGAAATTAAGTCGCATTAATTTTCTTTTATTATCAAATAAATGATTACTGATAACTTAGCTATCATCACATACTATGTTCTTCAGAATTCTGGAGCATCGATGTGTTCAGCATAGATTCACTACACAGGTGGTTCCATGATACTCCAGAATTCAAACATGCCGACACATCGACATTGCCCTATGGAAGTATGAGTGAGTTATCCTGCTCCCCCAAAATGAGATGAAGTTCACAAGCAATACCAGATATCCCAAAACGATATTTGGGCAAACGTCAACTTCCTAATTGACTGTAACACATGTATATCTCTTAATTATCTAGCAAACCTAAAAAGAATACTACTAAAAAACAATAGGGGCATCACATATGAGGAGCTACTCATAAGGAAACCAAAATTCTTAGTTAACAGAACACTAAACATTAAAAAGTGAGTTGTTGTCTGAAATAACATATCTGTCTTCTATCCATGTTAACTGAAAATCAGTGAGAAGGTTAGACATCCTTCAGTCTCTTATCAAGCATTAACTCATCATAATGAATAAAGCTATGCATCCTTTGGTTCCTACAGTATGACTTCACCGATTTGTGGTTTTCGCATAATCATGTCCGCTAGTTCAGAAAACACTATACACCTTGATGAAAGGTCCATGCTACTTCAACTGGCACTATATTATTTTGCAGTTTGGCAAGTTACTATAATTATGTAGGAGTGGAAGAATAAGCACAGGAGAACCACATGCTTTAACAATAGTGTATGCCTAACCACACTTAGCAAGGACACTGAAATGCAGTTAAGTAAAGTCAGCGCTCAAATCTTACTGCTCAAACAAGCTGGTATTATGGATGGCCATGGGCAGTACCCATTAGTATTTGGTAAAATGCGCAAATACAAATTTTCCATGTCATAAATTAAAAGGAGAGCAACAACTGCATGCACCAAGAACTCCTAAGGGCATCTCTACCGGGGTGACCCAAATGGACGAGTTGGGCCATCCGTTTTGGGCCGTTTGACAGGCCGCGCGGATAGCACCTCGCGTCCGCGTGTCCGTTTGGGTCACAAACTGCGCCCAGATATGGATCGCAGCCATAGAAGTTGGCATTTTCCTTTAAATTCAATATAAAGGCATAAAAATCATAAATATATATAAGTTTAAATGCTCAAGATTTGTTACATAAGATTATTGTCCACCTATTCAATGACAAAGTACTTATTCGAATAAAATATAAAATAATACAAATAGCCTAGGTATTGTTTTCTTCGGGATTTTCTTCATTGTTTTTGTTTGAAGCATTGTTGCCAACATGCGCCCACATGTGCTCAACCAAATCAGCCCGAAGCTCGTTGTGAATCGCTTGATCCCGAATTTCGTGGTGCACATGGAGGATATCCTGGAATAATGCCGGACCACCTTGAGGAGCAACCAACTCTCCCTGGCCATCCCAATCATTATCAGACAGTGAATCATCCCACTCTATCTCAACAATCCCGCTCTATCTCAACAATCATGTTGTGCATGATTACGCAAGCGGTCATCACCTCCCACGGAGTTCACACACTCCATGCTCTAGCAGGGTTCCTGACGATAGCCCAACGAGCTTGGAGGATACCAAACGCCCGTTCGACATGTTTCCAGGCTGCCTCTTGCTCTTTGGTAAACCTTGCCTCCTCTGAGTTGGGACGATGGATTGTCTTCACGAGTGTAGACCAATGTGGATAGATACCATCAGCAAGGTAGTACCCCTTGTTGTAGTGGTCGCCATTGATCTCAAAATCCACATCAGGGACTGACTTTGCGCTAGCCTATCAAACACCGGAGAGCGCTGCAGCACTATTGATGTCATTGTGCAAGCCGACCATTCCGAAGAATGAGTGCCAAAATCCAAGTGTCATGTGAAGCAACAACTTCAAGAATCGCTGTGCACCCCTCAGAATGGCCGTTGTACGCCCCCGCCAACCAAAGAGGCAGTTCTTCCACTCCCAGTGCATGCAGTCTATGTTGTCAAGCATCCCAGGAAACCCCCTGGAAGCGTTGATTGACAACAGACGGGTTGTGTCCTCCGCATTAGGTTGCCGTAGATATTGTTCACCGAACACAGCGATCACTGCTCTGCAGAACCTGTACATCGCTTCCAAGCAGCCGGACTTGCTCATTCGGATGTACTCATCTACGTAATCACCTGCAACACCATATGCGAGCATCCTAATCGTTGTCGTGCATTTCTGATACGAAGAGAGGCCTACCTTGCCAATTGCATCCACTTTGGCGATGAAGTAGTCGTCGTAGACCTTGACACCATGCATTATCCGGTTGAACAACAGTCTGGATATCCGAAAACGACGGAGAAACAGAGCCTGCGTGAACAATGCCTTGCGGTAGAAGTAGTCGTGGAAGAGCATGTCGTGGCTGCGTTCTCTTTTGCGGTCCAAGGCCGCCGCGCGCCCCGGCAACGACCACCGGTACATGGGGATCTACGCGACATTGTGCTCGTGGATGATCAACGCTGCCTCCATGAGAAAGTCATCCTCGGACTCGTCGTCTAAGGACGTGTCGATGAAGTTCTTGAAGAAGAACTCTTCATCGCTGTCCGCCATGATCTATAGATGAAATGGTACAAATAATTAGTTCGCCCATTTCATCGAACAACTCGCGGACGGAGGCAATCCAATGCCTCTGTAGGCATCTGCAGGTAATGGCCGTCCCGGCCGACTTGCGGCCTGGAAGCACGATGCACGAGAGCTCACCTCTGACGGCAACAACGAAGCTGCTGACGGCGGGAGGTCTCGCGGTGGCGAGAGGACAACAACGTCGGCGACGACATCCTCTTACGCTGCAACGAGGCTACGAAAGCGTGGGGCCGTGTCCTATGCTTCCGCACCGCTTGTCGGTGTCTCGATGTTGGTGGCCGGCGTCGACAACTGCCGCAAATCGCCAGTCCTGGGGTGGCGGTGGAGCGGGGGGGGGGAGATGTGTGCGACGAAGCTGTGTTTTGGGAGGCAGACAGGCGGGCCACGGGAGGACAAGAGAGGACACGCGAGGCCAGCGCTTGGTGTCCGTAGCCACGCAAACGAGGCCTAGATTTGGGCCAGGCTTAGGTCGTCCCGGACGCCGCGGCCATCCGTTTTAGGGATGGGTCCGCATGCTGGACCGGGTTTTTGTCCGATTTAACCCATCCAGACGCGCGGGCGCGGACGCGGGATGGATCGCCCCCGTTGGGGATGACCTAAGCATGTGAATGGATGCCTGTCCTAGTATAGTTCATCTCTTCTGGAGTTTTGTGAATGATCTGTAACTTCTGGAAAATACTGGTCTTCTGAGATGTCCTTGCCTGAAAAAGGTCCCTTTGATAAATGTCCAATAATTCAAACGACAGCTACAATGTAAACACAAAATAATTTGTACCAGTAATGAATTCTGTACATTGCGCATACAGATTGAGCTAGCCAGCAAAATTAATACACAGATAAGCAGACGTTATCTCTTGCTACAGTTGAGAGAGGAGAAGAGGGAGCTCCACCGTTTTCCAGCAGAGGCCGCCGGCGAACCCGGGGGTTCTCCACCTCTCCGGCGGCCGCTCCGGCGGCGGGAGGGATGGGGAACCCCGGTGGTCCGTGTCGGGCGTGTACATAATGCTAGGAATAGGTTTTCTGGAGGCGTCGATCTGGTGGGTGCGACGCCGCGTCAGAGGGTTCTGCTTCAGCTCCGTTCTCACTTCGTCGGTGTCCTTCGGGGCGGCGCCGAGGAGCTGGTTGGCGTAGATTCCTGCCGTCCCGCGTGGGCGGTGAGGCTAGGTCTTCTCGTCTGCCGGTGTCGGCGACGAGAATCGTGTTCTTGGACTGGGTCGGCGAGGCGGTGGCGGCGGCCCAGTCAGAAGATTTTGTTTCCTCGGTCTCGTCTCCGCTGCGGTGGCGTGTGCTCTGGCGTCGCCGGGAGATCAAGGAAATCGGTGTACAGGAGCTTGACCTGTGCTGCTTGCTTCTCTGTTGAGCGGCGGCTCGGGCGCTTCCGGTGCGATATTTGTTCCAGTGCAGGGTGGAGGGTTGGTGGTGAGCGGCTCCGGCGTGTTCTCCCCGAGGATCTCGAGCGGAGGCGACGGAATCGGGATCCGTGGTGTTCTGGGGATCTCCCCGGCCGACGAGCCACAAGGAGAAGGGCTCGCGTCGCAGTGCGGCGGGCTACATCATCGGCTCACAAAGCGTCTTCGTCGCGATGGGGACCTGCGGATCCATGGTCAGGGGGTGCTCCGTTTTTTTCTCCGGCGTGCGCTCCGGCGACGCAGGAGGTTGGACACGGGCGATGGCGAGTTCGTCTCAAAATATCCCAGGGATGGGAGTGTAATTTTCTTATCTTCCGGGGTGTTTTGTGTCGTTGTGCTGGGACACGTGTTGTGTCCGGTAGTTTCGTGTGAGTTCCAGCGTCTTGTACGTGTTTCTTCTGATAAATGAGATGGCGCCGCAACTTCCTCAAAAAAAAAAAAAAAAAAAAAGATAAGCAGGTTATACTAGTAGGATTTTCTCAAATCTACTCCCAACTTCAGGCTAATCAACTGGAGACAATACTAGAATTCACGAGTCAGTACATAAGTAACAGTTCTCAGAGAAGAACTACGTACTACGAAACAGAAAAAAAATGCAAAACTCCCAGATCTAGTGATTACCTGTAAAAGGGATCCGGCTTGATCCGAGCCACGAGGGAAGCACACATGGTACGAAACCTAGAATACCGCCACGACCATAAACACGAGAACTCCCAATCACCTTTTCTATGTGCATGTTCACGGTGACAAACTGACAATGTGATCAGAGACATTGAGGTTTATGACACTGGCGTTCCATGGGTCAAGAATACGCCAAAAATTCATCATGATGTCTCGCGTTTTTTTTCATGCTTTTTTGCTTCTTCTTTTTCATTTTGTGTAAAATACATGAAGTTTGTTGTGATGGAGCAATGAAACTTTTTTTGCAAGTGAAGTTGCAACTTAGAAAAAATATTTGCAGTTGCATTTACAACTGAACTTTTTTTATTGCACTTACAAGAGGAGTTACAACTGAGATTTTTTTTTTCAGTTGTAAGTGGGGTTACAACTAAGATTTTTCTAGTGTCAATCGAGATTTTCTCTAGTTGCAAGTGAAGTTGCAACCAAGATTTTTTTCAGTCGCAAGTGTAGTTGCAACTGAGACTTTTTCAGTTACAAGTGTGGTTGCAACTAGAATTTTCTCCGGTTGCAAGTGTAGTTGCAACTGAGATTTTTTCAGTTGCAAGAGTGGTTACAACTGAGACTTTCTTCAATTTCAATTCTGGTTGCAACTTAGAAATTTTCCAGTTGGAAGTATGGTTGCAACTCGATTGCAACTGAGAATTTTTCTAACCAAGTTTTCTTAGTTACAAGTGGGATTCCAATTATGTTTTTCGAGTTCCAAGTGGATGGGTAGCCACACTCTTTTAAAAGTTATTTGACCACTACTTTTTTTTTTGTTTCACTCCTACATCTTGTTAGAATACATATATAAGTTATGTTAGACTAGGACTCTACAACATCTTGTACTTCAAGTTTTCTCTCTCCGTTTACTTCTCTAAATACCCCATGAGGGTCACCAGAATAAACACGAAACAAAATATTAGGATTCTACAACTTCTACATGGTATCAGATCGGTTAGCCTCGCGGCGCCGATCCTAGGTTCTCCCACCACTTCCGCATCGTGCCGCCCCCGGGGAGATCTCTCCTCGGAGGCGTGGCACCCGATTTTAATCAAAGATCTGATCGGTTTTTAGTTTAGATTAGATTCAGTTTTGATATTCTAAATTTCATAGATTAGATCCGAATTAGCCGAATAAATCCCTAGTTTCGTCTCTCCTCTGGTGAAAATCAGGTGCAGATACATGCCCGGCGCAACTATACAGGATCAACGACGGCGGGCAACCCAACCACCAGCGCAGAGGCATGACGGAGAGACGTGGGCACGCACTCGCGCAAGTCGGCAACTCGGCGGCCTTCCACGCGTCTGATCTGCTGCGCAGCGCCGGAATGAGCACGGCTGTGCGCAGCGCCGGAATCTGCTATCCGAGTCTCCACTCGGCGCAGCCCCGATTCCCATCCGTGCCCCACGGTGAAGCGCCTCGACCAGCTGTATGCACAACCAAGTCACTTCAACGACAAGCCGTATGTGGGCAGAAACAGCAGGGCCATATGCATATGCTTTTGGCGGCCCTGCACCAATGAAACGAGCCACATGCAGGTAATACGTGTATACCCCATGCTCTTGGTATGCACCAGATCGATCAGCTTCTACCATGGTCGCGCCATGACGACGATACGTGCGCGTCGTCTGGTTGCTGGCCTACTCCGAGCCAAGGACTCCAGGGACTTCACGTGTTGATCTACACCAACAAGCTACAACCGTACAAGCAGGACTACACCGGCACCAGGAACATCACCGAGCCGAACCACGACAACAAGGTGTACGACTAGTAGTCGACTACACCAGGGTACGAGCCAAGATCTTTGTCGAGCACATATACGAGAAACGACATCGACAAGCACCATCTGCACGCCAGGCCGGTGTGGAATGAGATGTAGTTCATCACCGAATTTTCCGAAAGCAGGACATCGTCGCCCGGAGGGACGTCTTCAAGTGACACACCATCGTCGACAGGGCCGGGCCAGCAAAATTTGGGCCCTGTGCGAAACTTTCAAATGGGCCATATCTCATTAGAAAAATATAATTAATAAAAACTAATAACATATATATATATGTCTTAAATGGAAGTTTAAATTGATAAACTACTCTCGATGCCCGTATATTTTAAGCTCGTGATAAGATTATCTTAAAATAGTTTTAAAAGGAAAAATATGGTTTAAAACCCATACCGGCCCGATGGCCTTAAAAAAGATCTAATGGAGCCCTATCAAATTTACCTTTTTCAAATGGTTTTGATGCATGTAAAGTTTGTTGTGAAATGTATATGTGGATTGCCTAGCCCTTTTTATCAACTCGGACTTTTGGTTTAAGTGGCTAGTGCATGAAGCTTAACATGGTATCAGAGCCCCAGGTCTCGAGTTCAAATCCTGGCTTTCACATGGTTTTCGCAATTAAGCCTAAAAATTGTTGTTGTTCATGGTTTTCGCAATTAAGCCTAAAAATTGTTGTTGTCCCCCTCTTTAGCCACCGCTGATGCCCTGTTTTGGTGTGCTCTTCTTTTTTCACGTGTTGACTTTCTCTTCTCCCGTCACACGCGAGTGGGGGTGTTGTGAAATGTATATGTGGATTGCCTAGCCCTTTCCATCAGTTCGGACTTTTGGTTTAAGTGGCTAGTGCATGAAGCTTAACAAAGTTATCCCAACAAGTACGTAATAAATAAGTCAATTATAAGAACTATCCTCACAAGAGTAATACAATATTACAATATTAAATTTACCTTAGTCTCTATAAATTAAAATCGTAGTAATTATTTAATAAAATGAGCAATCAAATATTTGTGTTATAGGCATCAATTAGAACAGAAAAAGCCAAAGAAAATAAGGTAACAAGAGCGCTGCCCGGTGGGATTTCAATTCGAATAGAAAAAAACCAAATAAAATAGGGCAACAAGGGATTTGAACTTGCAACCTCCAAGTCAACAAGCCTCCGTAAGCTTGATGCGAAAACCATCTGGGCTGGGCTTGCTATGTTCTCTTTATAAGAAGTAATCATGAATAGTCCATTCGAGAGGCCCATTTGAAAATTCTGGGCCCCCGAAAATTTGGGGCCCTGTGCGGCCGCACGGGCCGCACTCCCGTGGGCCCAGGCCTGATCGTCGACAAAGAGGGCTGCTCCGGTGCTCCCCTAAACGAAGTTGAAGGGTCATAGTTGGTTTTTTTTCCTATGTTGGGTCCGTCGAAACCCATATCCCGCCCATGTATACCCGTTCGTATTGATACGGTATACCACTAGTGGAAAACGGGCCTTTAGCACCGGTTGGTAAGGGCCTTATTTACCGGTTGCCCAACCGGTGCTAAGTATCCGGTGCTAAAGGCCCTCCTCTTTCGCAGCAGTTCAGTTACGAACCGGTGCTCAAGGGACACCACGTGGCGGCTGCAAAGCACCCGAGCAAGAGGACCTTTAGCACCGGTTCGTACGAACCGGTGCTAAAGGGTCTGCCGCGGCAGGAAAACGCCCCAAAACGCTACCGAAGTAGAACCCCGCTACCGGTGCCTTTTTTATATCCAATTTTTTTCGAATTATTTTCCACTCCCTCTTTTTTTCTTTTTTTCAGAATTTTTAATATTTTAGTTATTTCACAAGTTTAGTCTCTAGCTACACTTATCTCTAGTGAAATTACTTACTCGTGGTCAAACTTCCCGCTTGGTCACACCCTCCCACTACTCCAGCACTAGCACGCTTAACTTCCGAGTTCCTTCCCGTCCCGGATCCAAGTGCTTCACGCGCATGTATGTGATACTAGTATCATATCAATCCAAGTGCTTTTTTATTTGTTAATTTTTTTTTGCCAAACCTAAAACCTGAAAATTTGAAAATCTTATAATTTGCTAAAAGTAATAGTAATCTTTATGCAGGATGCAATTATTAATTTTAATTTTAAAAAATAAAAAATATATATAATCCTAAATTTCTAGCAAAAACTAAAATCTTCATGCTTTCATATTTTAATTTGAAATTTTCAGAATCTAAAAATTGGATAACCGGGTAAACCCTGGTGAATCCGACATCGTATGCAAAATTCAATGCCATTTTACCTTTTCTAAACTTTTTATGCAAAAAATTTAAAATTAAAATTTGTTAAGTTTTCCTAATAGTAGGTTGCGTAACATAGAGGAATCTCAAAAGATTTTACTTTTTTCTATCATTTACTTTTCTATTTTACAGAGTTAAAAAAGACGATCTACGGGGGGGGGGGGGGTTGGAGGTGCGTGGGGTGCAGAAAAACCTTTAGCACCGGTTCGTGTCACGAACTGGTGCTAAAACTCTGGCCTCTCGAACCGGTGCTAATGCACCCTTTAGTCTGGGTTCGTTTCCGGTTCGGTACTAATGGTCTTTGGATATGCCTACAGCTGGGCATGGGCAGCCCGACCCGGACGGCCCGGCCTAAAAATCCTGGGCCGGGCCAGGTCGGGCTTGCACATCGGCCGGGTTCGAGCCTGATTTTGAAGCCCAAATATTGGGCCGGGCCGGGTTTCCTGTGGCGCATCAAAAATATGCTCATTAGGTCCATGGGACTTCTCACGGACTTCATTAGGGGCCATCTTCCTGACAAGTCGAGCGGTGTTGCGTACCATCTGCTTTGACCAGTCTTCGTCAACTTTGTCGTCAACAACATAGCGTTGCATCGACAATAACTTCATATACTCCCTCTGTCCCGTGAAGGTATTCTGATATTTGTCTAAAATTGGACGTATCTATCATGTACATACATCTAAACTTTAACAAATCTCAGACAATCTTCATGGGATGGGGGAGTACAACCTATCGATACGTGTGGCGTATTCCAATCTGTTTTGTGATGGTTGTTCTAACATATGCACTGCTGCTGTTTATATTGATTTATACATCTAGAATTAATTATTAAATGATTGCCTAATTATTCAATAATAGTCGTGTACGTTACACGCTAGTTTGTAACACGCGAGGGAAGCCCCATTCATGGTGGAAGAGGTCCACATGCGCTCTGAAGATATTGGATGTTGGTGCAGATCCGCTACAGGTACCTCCGGCGGCAACTCCGCCACCAGGACTCGCTCCTCCGGTGGCGCGGAGCCTCGCCTGCAGGATCATAATTTTGCGGTCACTGGTAGAAAAACAGGCTTCCGGGAAGCCCCATAAGTCGCGAAGGTAAAGGAACCGCGACTAATGGGGTCTTTAGTCGCGGTTCGTGTGGCGAACCGCGACCAGAGCCTGGGCCCGGGGCGTACGGTGGCCAGCGTGGTGCACGTGGGGGCTTTAGTCGCGGTTGGCCGGGCCAACCGCGACTAAAGGTGCCCGAAGGCCTTTAGTCGCGGTTGGCCAGGCCAACCGCGACTAAAGCCCCTCCCCTATATATACCCATCCAGCCATTTGGAGCCAACACTTAGCCATTTGGAGCCATTCTCTTCACAAACTTCACAAGTGAGTGTTAGGTTTGCTTTTGGTTCCTCTTATGCACATAAGGTGTTTGATGAAATGCCCCAAGAGCATGAAACAAACATGATATGAAGTGTTGGAGCCACACTTGAGCTTTCTCATTTATTTTTTCCTCCTCGATCGCGGTTAGCAACTTGAACCTTTGATGTGTCGTCATTGATACAATATGCATGTGTGTGTAGTTCATTGTTTAATTTATATTGTTTGTAGCTAGTTAGTTTAACAAATGCATGATGGTTAATTATATATTTTATATTATAATAATGCGGATGAATCGGCAATGGATGTACGGTAACCGACTCTCCGGCGAGTTCGGTACGGGTTTGAAAGATTTCCTCGTAGTGGCTAATGCGAACAAGCGGGGGGGTTTTGTTATCTGTCCATGTGTTAAGTGTAAGAATCGGAAGGGTTACTCTTCCTCAAGAGATGTTCACATGCACCGCTTCGGCACGGTTTCATGCCAAGCTATAAGCTGTTGGACCAAGCATGGAGAAAGAGGGGTTATAATGGAAGAAGATGAAGAAGGGGATGATTTCATCGATGAAAGCTATCTTTCTCATTTCGGTGATACTTTCATGGAGGATGCTTGAAGGTGAAGGGGAAGGTGAAGAAGAGGATCCCGTTGATGATCTTGGTCGGACCATTGCTGATGCACGGAGACGACTGCGAAGCGAAAAGGAGAGGGAGAATTTGGATCGCATGTTAGAGGATCACAGGAAGGCGCTGTACCCGGATGCGATGATGGTCCGAAAAAGTTGGGCTGCACACTCTGGATTTGCTGAAATGGAAGGCACCGGCGAGGTGTAGCTGACTCGACATTTGAAAACTTGCTGAAAATGTTGAAGAATATGTTTCCAAAGAATAACGAGTTGCCCGCCGGTACGTACGAAGCAAAGAAGGTTGTCCGCCCTCTAGGTTTAGAGGTTCGAAGATACATGCATGCATCAACGATCGCATCCTCTACCGTGGTGAATACGAGAATTTGAATGAATGCCCGGTATGCACTTGCATTGCGTTATAAGATCGAGGCGATGACCCCGGTGACGATGTTGAGGGCCGGAAACCCGGGAAGAGGGTTCCCGCCAAGGTGATGTGGTATGCTCCTATAATACCACGGTTGAAACGTCCGTTCGGGAACAAAGAGCATGCCAAGTTGTTGCGATGGCACAAAGAGGACCGTAAGTCGGACGGGGAGTTGAGACATCCCGCGGATGGAACGCAATGGAGAAAGATCGACGAGAGAGTTCAAAGATTTTGCAGGCTGACGCAAGGAACATAAGATTTGGTCTAGTACGGATGGCATGAATCCTTTTGGCGAGCGAGCTCCGGCCATAGCACCTGGCCCGTGACTCTATGCATCTACAACCTTCCTCCTTGGTTGTGCATGAAGCGGAAGTTCATTATGATGCCGGTGCTCATCCAAGGTCCGAAGCAACCCGGCAACGACATCGATGTGTACCTAAGGCCATTAGTTGATGAACTTTTACGAGCTGTGGGGCAGACCCGGTGTCCGTGTGTGGGATGAGCACAAAGAAGAGGAATTTGACCTACGAGCGTTGCTTTTCGTAACCATCAACGATTGGCCTGCTCTTAGTAACCTTTCGGGACTGCCAAATAAGGGATACAATGCATGCACGCACTGCTTACATGAGGCCGAAAGTGTACATTTGCCAAATTGTAAGAAGAACGTGTACCTTGGGCATCGTCGATTTCTTCGAAAGGTCATCCGAGTAAGAAAGAAAGGCAAGCATTACAACGGCAAGGCAGATCACCGGCCGAAGCCTGCGGAACACACTCGGTGCTGAGGTATTTGATATGGTCAAGGATTTGAAAGTCATCTTTGGAAAGGGTCTCGGCGGACAATCGGTTCCGAAGGGAGCCGACGGGCACGTAGCCATGTGGAAGAAGAAATCTATATTACGGGAGCTAGAATATTGGAAAGTCCTAGAAGTCCGCTCTGCAATCGACGTGATGCACGTTACGAAGAATATTTGCGTGAACATCCTAAGCTTCTTGGGCGTGTATGGGAAGTCAAATGATACAAAGGAAGCACGGCAGGACCAGCAAAGTTTGAAAGACCACGATGACCGGCATCCGGAACGGTTTCAAGGTCGTGCCGGCTACGCTCCGACCAAAGAAGAGAAGGTCATCTTTTTTGAATGCCCGAGCGGTATGAAGGTCCCGTCGAGATTCTCGTCCAATATAAAGGGAATAATAAACATGGCGGAGAAAAAGTTCCAAAACCTGAAGTCTCACGACCGCCACGTGATTATGACGCAATTGCTTCCGATTGCTTTGAGGGGCTCCTGCCGGAAAATGTTCGAGTAGCCATTGTGAAGCTATGTGCATTCCTCAATGCAATCTCTCGAAGGTAATCAATCCAGAAGTTCTACCACGGTTACGAACGATGTGATCCAATGTCTTGTCGGTTTCGAGTTGGTGTTCCCGCCATCCTTCTTCAATATTATGACGCACCTCCTGGTTCACCTAGTCGATGAGATTTCCATTCTCGGTCCGTATTTCTACACAATATGTTCCCCTTCGAGAGGTTCATGGGAATATTAAAGAAATATGTTCGTAACCGTGCTAGGCCGGAAGGAAGCATCGCCAAGGGCTATGGAAATGAGGAGGTAATTGAGTTTTGTGTTGACTTTGTTCCCGACCTTAAGCCGATTGGTCTTCCTCGATCGCGGCATGAGGGGAGACTAAGTGGAAAAGGCACGATCGGAAGGAAATCAACGATATGTATGGACGGCCATTCTCCGACCGAAGCACACCACACGGTTCGACCAATTCCAGCTTGGTGGCTCCGTACTTTGAGAAACACAAGAATATTTTACGCTCGGACAACCCCAGGAAGCCTGAATCCTGGATTAGGAAGGCCCACATGGAGACTTTCGGCGGTTGGTTGAGAAAACATTTAATGAGTGACGAACATGTTGTAGATCAGTCTGTACATGTTGGCCAAGACACCATCTTCGACTATAACGACTTTCCAAGGGTACGAGATAAATGGGAATACATTTTACACGATCGCCCAAGATAAAAAGAGCACCAACCAAAACAGTGGTGTCCGCTTTGATGCAGCAACCGAGAATGGGCAAAAGGTCACATATTATGGTTACATAGAGGAGATATGGGAACTTGACTATGGACCCTCCTTTAGGGTCCCTTTGTTCCGGTGCAAATGGTTCAAGCTAACGGGAGGTGGGGTAAAGGTGGACCAGCAATACGGAATGACAATGGTGGATTTCAACAATCTTGGTTACCTTGACGAACCATTCGTCCTAGCGAAAGATGTCGCTCAGGTTTTCTATGTGAAGGACATGAGTAGCAAACCGAGGAAACGGAAAGATAAGAAAACGATCGAGTACATCATGCGATGATCCAAAGCGCCACATTGTTCTTTCGGGGAAAAGAAACATCGTGGGAGTGGAGGACAAGACGGACATGTCGAGAAGATTATAATATGTTTGCTGAAATTCCGCCCTTCAAAGTGAACACCGACCCAAGCATTAAGTTAAATGATGAGGATGCTCCATGGATACGGCACAATCGTAAGCAAGCGGGGACACAAGGAAAGAAATGATGTGTAATAATTTATTGTACCAAACTTTGTTGAATGGATCATGTGAATTATATTACCCGTGATGTGTTTGGTGTCCATTTTCGAATGATTCAATTGACTCGAGATAGCACCGATGATACATGAAATTTGGAGTGACTAAGTCATACTCCTGCATACGGGAAATTTGGAGTGACTAAGTCATACTCCCGCATACATGAAATTTGGAGTGACTAAGTCATACTCCTGCATACAGGAAATTTGGAGTGACTAAGTCATACTCCCGCATACATAAAATTTGGAGTGATTTAGTCATACTCCTGCCTAGGCGTATAATATGCATACTCGTAGTCTTCATAGCCGCCGCCGTTGTGCCGGTAGTCGTCGCCTTCTAAGTTGCCGGCGTCGTCGTCACCGCTGCTGTCGTCGCTGTCGTCGGGCGGCGCTCGTGGCTCGAACTGAGGGTAGCGCAGGCGGGGGATATCGCCGGCCGTGATGTAGTCCATGACGCTCTGCAGAGTCCGGCCGTACCACCATAGCCGACGACCGGCCTCGTGGAAGTTTCCAGGAGGCAGACCGTCCTCCTCATACCTGGCGAGCGCCCTCTCACGCCGATTGATGAAGAAGGCGTCCCAAGTATGCTGGTTATCGGGATGCCGGCGGGGATTCATCCGCTGCTCCGGCGTGAGGTCGAGGTAGTAGTGGTTCGTGATGGCCGCCCGACGCGCGGTACCACGAGGGACGGGAGGGACCGGCACGCCGCCGGCGCTTAGGCTCCGGCCCGGCGGGACGCGGTAGCCCGGTGGGCAAGGGTAGTTCGAGGCGCAAAGCTCCTCCACCTGCTGGTAGGTTAGAGTGGGTGCGGTGGAAGCCATGAGAGAGTGATGAGAGATTGTAGAGATGTGATAATGCTGGCCAAGCCGGGCTACCTATATGTAGTGACAAATGGCGGGAAAAATGGGAGCGGGAAGACGGGAGGCGGGAAGAAAGAGGCGGGAAGAAAGTGGCGGGAAGAAAGAGGCGGAAAGAAAGTGGCGGGAAGAAAGAGGCGGGAAGAAAGTGGCGGGAAGAAAGTGGCGGGAAGAATTTTTCTGATTTTTTTGATATATTATTTGTATTTTTAAGAATTTGAATTGAATTAGTTTTATTTTTATGAATTTTTTGATATATTATATGTATTGTAAACATTTTTGAAATGAATTAGTTTTATTTTTCTTAATTTTTTGATATATAATTTGTATTTTTAACATTTTGAATTGAATTAGTTTTATTTTTCTGAATTTATTGATGTATTATTTGTATTTTTAAAATTTTGAATTGAATTAGTTTTATTTTTATGAATTTTTTGATATATTATATGTATTGTAAACATTTTTGAAATGAATTAGTTTTATTTTTCTTAATTTTTTGATATATTATTTGTATTTTAAAATTCTGAAATTAAAAAGTATTTTAAAAAAGACCTTTAGTCGCGGTTGGCCGGGCCAACCGCGACTAATGGTCCTTCCCGCGAGAAACCGAAAAACCGGCTAAAGGCTACTACCTATATATTGGCGCGCGGCGCCTGAGCGGTTCAGTTCTTCGTCTTCCTCGCTCTCGACGCCCGCCGGCCTGCACTTCGACGCCGCCAACGACGTCTCTCACCGTGCCGCCTCGCCGTCTCTCACCGTACCGCCTCGCCGAACGTCCCTCTCCGCGCCGCCGCCTCGCCGTACGTCGCTCTTGCCTCACCGTGTCGCCTCGCCGAGAACGTCGCTCGCCGCGCTGCCGCCTTCCCCGCAGAACGCCGCCAGACCGCCTTCCCCGCAGAACGCCGCCAGACCGCGCCTTCCCCGCAGAACGTCCCCAGACCGCCGCCGGCTGCGCGCCGCCACCTCACGCGCCGTGCCCCCTCTCCCCTCTCGCATGTCGCCGGGAACGCGATTGGCGAGCTCCGCGCCGCCGGCGAACTTCCGGCCGGGCGCCGCCCGTTTAGTCCCCGGGACGCCGTCCATCCGGACCGTCCGGATCGCCCACGATCCGACGGCCACAGCCCTTCTAGGGGCGATCCGCGTGATCCCCCTCGCAGCCAATCGCGTTGCGCCACGTCGCCTGCACGATCAGCCCCCGATCAAAAGCGATCAAACTTGTTTAAATTCCAGATTTGTTGTCCAAACTTGTAAAATTCGTATAAAATCAACCGTAGGTCCAAATTTTGTAAATTTTATAGTTTCGGAAAGCTTACAATCTGTAGAACACCATTATGCCATAATATAGCATATGTACTATGTTAGATTTCGCGTCAAAATTCAAATAGAGAAATAGACCAGATTACACTATAAAATTTGTATAAAATAATGTACTGGTCCAAATTTGATGATTTTGTACTTTCTGGAATCCTCAGAACATGTACTTCAACTTGGTATAGGATTTGTACAACCTTGATACGTGCACAAACTTGCTTTAGTAAAATCTATCCGAATCAGTAATTCGAAGATAATTCAAATTCTATAAATCGTTTTCGAATAATTCCAATTGCACTACTTTTGTATTACTGTAACCTATCCAGGGAGGTCAAACTCATATTTTTATAACACATAATGCTTGCAGTAGCTAATTATTAAGATTGTATATGTTATAGATACTCGAATAATGGTTTTTCTAAATCAAATTAAAAGTCCAGAATATTTTAGTGACATGACACATATCAGAGAGCACATAATGCAACACTTGCACACCACCTCTTTTGTGAAATTAAATCGTCCGCATACACATCTAATACGCGTCCCCCCTCTCGCCTCCCTCGTCGCCCTCTCGGTCACGCGGTCACCGCCACAGCCCCCCTTTCGCCACCGCCACCCTTTCTTCACCGCCCCCCTTTCGCCACCGCCACCGCCTCCCTTCTGCACTTAATTAATTTGTTTTGACTACATGTTTTCAGGACTGACATATGGCGGACGATAGAGCTGACCCGATTATGGACAACTATGATTCGGACGCTGAAGAACAAATCTTCGGCATCATAAAAGGCGATGTTCTATATGTGCCGACCGGACAAGAAGAAGATGATATCGATTCTTATCTGAACTTTGAGGGTGAAGATGAAGGGCATGGTCAGCAAGATGGTGCCGAAGGAACGTCGATAAACGACGATAATCTTCGGTTGAAAGTAGCAACCACCTCCGGCGCCGAGGTATATATATATACATTGAGCCTCCGGTGATAAAAACTCACCGATTTGAATAAATATGTGTGTACTAACGCGCGCGCCTCTCTTTCTTATTTTAGCCCTCGGCCGGATCGTCGAAACAATCGAGTACGTCGTCGTCAAAGCGTGGCGCAACCAAGACGATGAAAGCGGGAGAAACATGCACCATCGATGTTGTCGACGAAGCAACCGGCAGGCCGCTGGAGCCCAGCAAGAACGCCACCAAGTTTGTCAGCCAATGCGGAGCCGTTGTTAGAGACAACGTCTCGATCACCCTCCAGGAGTGGAATGAGCCAAAGAAGGCACGTTTGGTTTCACTTTTGTCGATAAGAGAACAAAAAAGATTGCTTCAACAAGCTTATGGAACATTTCGTTCTACCTCCGGAATACCGCAAATACGATGAGGAGGGTAACAAGATTGCGGAAAACCGAGAAGAGGCGCAAGCTAGTCAAACGAGTTCGCTCTTTCTAGGATGGCCAACGCATTCCGGAAATACAAGCAAAATCTAGCTCATGACTTTGTCAACCAGGGCAAGACTCCGGATTTCAAAGGACAATATGAGAAGCGCAACATGATTGGCCAGAATTTGTGAAGCAAAAGAAATCGGAGCAGTTCCTTGAACTATCGAAAAAAATAAGAAAAATGCGGCCAAGAAGGAGTACAATCATAAAATGGGGCCGGGAGGGTATCGCTTTTGGCAGCCTAGGTGGGAGAAGATGGAGAACGAGGCGAGGGCGCGAGGAATCCGTCCAGTACGGAGGGATGGGACCCAAGGGCCAAAAGCCGGTGGTACGGGCATGGGGGATCGGCGAACCCGGAGACAGGGGAGTGTGTTTACCAGGGGAAAAATAATTACACCCACCCAAAAGCTTATTGAGGCAATGAGGGATGCTCAAGAGGGGAGGATCAAGTTCAACGAGAGAGAACGACGCCACGACAAAAGCCCTCGGGAATCCTGAACACGGAGGACGTGTACGAGGCATGGGGCACATTCCGTGGAAAATAGGGTCCCCCGGAACGATGACCCGTACGGTTACGAAGCCGTAAGAGAAAGATGGATCGGGAAAAAGATGTTGTGGCGCAGTTGGTATCGGAAATGGATGTGATGAAGAAAACCGTGAGTGTACTAGTAGCCGAAAGAGATGCAGCTCGGGCGCGAGCATGAAGATCATCCATTGGATCTCGGAAGCCAGCCACGGAGAAGCGAGCGTGGCTTCCACGGAGGCCCCATCGGCTGGTGCACCGACGATCTAAGTTACTGCACCGGAGCCTCTCGGTGGTCGAAGTTACTGCACGGAGCCTCCTCGCTACCCCGTGGACGATATAAAGGAGATGAAAGCATGTCATCCGTATTACCCTATCGGGAACATGTCCATGAAGGTAGCCATCGGCGGTGCTTTACCACCTGGAGCACTCCACCACAACAACCCCATTCAAGATGGCTATGCTCGTGTCACGGTGGAGGACATAGTCCAAGGGTTTGAGGACCCGGACATTGACATTGCTACACCTGAAGGGGCGACAAGACTTGGAGATGTCAAGCGCCGAGTTCATTCTATGGCGAAGAAGTTTATCAAGTTTCCGGGCGAGGCGCCAACAAGTCCACCCCCTACGGTGGTGGTGGTGGCGGCGGTGGCGGTGGTGGTGGTGGTGCTTCACCTACACCTCCTTCACGAGGGCCGACGCCGCCCCCAATTCACCTCCGGCGGGTAAGCAGCCGCCGCCCCCTAGTCCGCCCCGGGCGGGTAGCGAACGCCGCCCCCAATCCACCTCCGGCGAAGAAGCGAAGCAGCAGTCCTGGATTATTAACCCGGACCCTTACGTACCTAAGAAAACAAAGGTACCGGAGGTATTCGAAGCCTCTCCCCACGAGGCCTTGGGAAAGTAGTGCCGAGGAAGTCGAGGCGGGCGCGAGCCGCTGATTTAGAGAAATGGTAGGCGAGCTGCAAGAAGAAAATAGAGGGCGAGCCCAAGCCGGTATATTCGATGAGCAAAAGAAGTGGGCTAAGTCATTTTTGAACACACCGTCCCAAGCCGCAAAGAATCCGCTCGACGACTATGCACGTGAACTTCGTAGGCAAGCACTCGCGTTCAAGAGGAACCAAGATTTGGCGGAGAAGAAAGCCTTGGAGGAGGCCGAGAAAAAATTAGAAAGGGGGAAAGAAGTTGCCCAGCTCGGGGAACGAAGTAAACAATCGATCGCCCCGCTCATAGTGCAAGCCGCCGGTCCGGATGCCCCCGATATCATAGCAGCTGCGGCGACGACATGGATTGACCGTAACGAGTGCCGAGAGAACAAGCGGCCGACTTAGGTATCACTCTTCGTGCACCTGTTAGGCCTTGATGAGGCGCCAATGAAGGACGTAGTTTTTACATTGTGAAGAATGGCCCTCTCGTCGAGCACTGCGCGGGAAGAGGATCTACCTCGACAAATGAAAGGTCTCGCTAAATTGGTACAAGAGTTACATAAAACTTAAAAACGCCAAAGACTATATTTATGCGGAAGTTAGAGTTGAGCATCACTTCAAACATTACTATATAACAATTCATCGGAGTGAATTGTTCCGGCTGTTCAACTGCGACGACCTCGACAAATCTATCATCGAGTTGCTACGTTCCGTAAGTGATTTATTAATTTCTACCCCATCTCGTTCATTGCCTGCACTATATATTGTCCTAACTATCTTGTTGTCTACGCTATTATGCGGAATGAAGAAGCTTGGAAATGCAAATAAGGAACATCAATGATGTTGGGTTTATTGACCCACACATCGTTAATTCATATGTGTTAGAACACCACCCCGCCGACGTGGAGGAAGACCTGTTTCGGTTTATTAGAAAACAGCAACTCAAAAGTGATATTCTATTTCCTTACCATTTTGGGTGAGTGTTTCTGTCTTGAGCACATTCTCTTTTGTTTACTCTCCATGCATGGTATGTGGCTAATCGATGAGTTATATATGCATGGTCGTGCATGTATCGTGTCCGCGAGGTTCCACTTTGGATTACGATGGTAATTCAAATTCACACCTCCACAGTTCTCGTCCACGACTCTCGAATATGGATGCGGCGCTTTGGGCCGACATGAGAAAAATGATGCAAAAGTAATTGTTTTCATTCATTTGCGCTCTATATCGATCGGCCTATTTCGTTCATCATTTCCTAATATCAAGTAACTAATTAATAACTCTCTTGTTCATTTAATTTTCTTTGCCTCGTAGGGTTTGGAGACGGTTCGTAGATGAAAAGGTCGGTGAATTCAAAAAAGAGCTACATTTTAAAAGGGCAGTGCGGACGGCGGGGATATTCAGCCACCGGGGACCAATCTATGTGGATACTATGTTTGTGAGAGGATCCGGAGATACACCAATGAGCGGGACCGGTCGGATGAGCTCAACATCAAGAGGAATAACCTCCGGATGACGCTTAGTCCGGAAGCTCGCTTCCGACCACTTCGGGAGGAACTAGGCTGGATGGTTCGCGAGGAAGTCATCGATCCTACAGGAAAACACTACGTAGAGGACGTAGAACTATACATGCATTAAATTATGTATGGAAACTTGTTCAAACTTGTATATGGTCATCCGATGATATTGAATATATATTGTATATTCCTCTTGAATTCTTTTTGGTTCTAATTTCAAATTTGTTTGAAATTGTACATTCATATGCATGCATGTATGTAGTACCGTAGAATATGTGAAACTCCTTCAAAATTACAATAAAGCACAAAAGAAATAAAACAATACAAATTAAACAGAAAACAGGTTTAGGGGGGGCAGGTTTAGGGGGGGGGGCCTAAAACCCTAAACCTGCGGCGGCCTTTAGTCGCGGTCGGCCAGAAGAACCGCCACTAAAGGGCCTCCTCCCCGACGGTCGCCTGGCGCCCACGTGGACGGGCCTTTAGTCGCGGTTCGTAAGCGACCGCGACTAAAGGGGGGGGCTTTAGTCGCGCTACTTTGGTCGCGGTTGCGCAACCGCGACTAATGGCAGTTGCGAACCGCGACCAAAGGCCCTTTTTCCACCAGTGGGTACAACTTCTATGGCAGAGCGTGTTCCCGCTCCAGCGCGGCTTGGACGAAACCCCCTGGATCCTGACCCATGCTCCACCATTCAGTCCTCCTGCCGCCGGTGAGAAAGCCGGGCGCGTAGAAGAGATCAACGTTTATATACCGTGTTGAGACGCGCCCTCCTCAAGCACTCCAGGTACCTACCTTACCTCTCCCTCCTCCCTCTCTGCCTTCACTGCTTTCCAAGACGTTCCTGCGCAAAAACTTCTGCAAGTGGCCCAAGCCAGTTGGGTCATTTTCCCCTCTGCGGCGGGGGCGCCCGAGGAAATCATCTCCCTTATCCAAGCTAAAGAACTGGCACAAGCTGACTTGGCAGCGGCCAGATTCAGGGCTGAACAGGAGGCCGCCAAGGAGAAAGCAGCTGCGGAGAGGAAGGCTGCCTCAGCACAGGAAGGGCCTGTGCTGGAGGAGGCTGGCGACCCCGTCCCCAAGAAAAAGCCTAGGACGTACAAGAAGAAGCTGCAGCCCACCGTGGGCTCGAGACCCCTCACCCGCCGAGCATGGGCTTTATCCCTGGTTTCCCAATGAAGTGTCTCATCTGGAACATTAGAGGGTTCGGGCGCAAGGGGCACCGCACCCTTCTCAAGGACTACCTCCGTGAACACAAGATCGATGTAGTCCTCCTCCAAGAAATTATTAAGCAAGATTTCTCTGACGCTGAGCTCCGCAGCCTTGAAGCTGGGGACAAGTTTTTCTGGCATTGGCTCCCGGCCAATGGGCACTCTGGGGGAATGCTCATTGGTGCCAAGGACAGCTCCTTCGAGGTGGGAGAAATTGACATGGGCCAATTCTTCATAAGCATGTCCATCATTCACAGGGCGTCCAAGCGTATCTTTGAGGTGGTGGCCATCTACGGCCCCGCTGATCACAGTAGATCCCGCATCTTCCTGGAGGAGATCTCTGCTAAGGTTGCCCGTGCCACTCGCCCGTTGTTTCTAGGGGGAGACTTCAACCTCATCCGCTCTGCTGACGACAAGAACAATGACAATCTTAGCTGGCCCCTTATCGACCTCTTCAATGAGCATGTGGCCTCCTGGGCCCTTCGTGAAATACCTCGCACTGGGGCGAGGTATACCTGGACGAATCGGCAGCTTAACCCGGTCCGCTCGGTGTTGGACAGGGTGTTCATCTCACCTGAGCTTGAAGGGTTCTTCCCGCTGTGCTCCCTCGTGGCGGAAACCACCCTTGGTTCTGACCATACGCCTCTGGTGTTTGACTCTGGAGACGAGCTCCTGCCTCGCACTAACCGGTTCTTCTTCGAATCTGGGTGGTTTGAGAGATCCGACTTCTGCCCCATGCTCTCCCAGCTATGGATTGACCTGGCCTCTCGCGCAAGGGGTAGAGACATCATTGATTGGTGGCACCACATGAGCTCGGGGCTCAGACAGTACCTCCGTGGATGGAGCCGTAATCAGGGAGCGGCTACGAGACGAGAAAAATCTGCGCTCCTAGCCCAGATTGAGCAGCTGGACGCTAGAGCGGACTCCGTTGGCCTGGAAGAGGAGGAATGGGCCGAATGGTACACCCTTGAAGATCAGCTCCTTCACATCGTCCGCGAGGAAGAGGATTACTAGCAGCAAAGGGGTAGGACAAGGTGGGCGGTCCAGGGGGACGCCAACACAGCCTATTTCCACGCCGTCGCCAACGGCAGGAGACGCAAGTGCACCATCTCCACTATTTTCACCCCTTCAGGCCCTACCTCGGACCCCAATATCATCCAACAAGTGATCTACGATTTCTACCGCGAGCTGTTGGGCTCCTCCTCTCAGAGGGTGTGCACTGTGGCCCCAAATACTTGGGGAGAGGCGGCCAAGGTGTCTGCCGCGGACAACGAGCAGCTCATGTTAACCTTCTCGGAGAAGGAGCTCGAGGACATTGTGGCTGACATGAAATCCAACACGGCCCCGGGCCCAGACGGATTCCCTCCAATCTTCTTCAAGCGCATGTGGCCTTGGCTCAAGCTTGGAGTCCTCCACATCCTTAACGACTTTGTGCTGGGGCGCATTGACATCTCAAGACTCAACTTCGGGATCCTAGCGCTGATCCCCAAGGTCCCTGGTGCTGATTTGGTGTCCCAGTTCCGCCCAATTGCTCTCATCAATGTGGTGTTCAAGATAGTCTCCAAAGCCTATGCTTCCCGCCTTGATCCCGTCGCCAACAAAATCACAAGCCCTTTCCAGACGGCCTTCATTCGGGGAAGGAATATTCTGGAAGGCCCGCTCGCCCTTATCGAGATTGTCCATGAGCTGCGGGTCAAAAACTTAGGAGGGATTTTGCTAAAGCTAGACTTCGAGAAAGCATACGACAGGGTCAACTGGGGCTTCCTAGAGGAAGTGCTCCGCGCCAAAGGCTTCAACCAAGGTTACATTCACAGGATTTTGCAGCTTGTGTCCGGGGGCCAGACTGCGATTTCTATCAATGGGGTGATCGGTCCGTACTTTAGAAACAAACGGGGAGTGCGTCAAGGGGACCCTCTCTCGCCGCTGATGTTCAACCTCATTGGGGAGGCGCTGTCCGGCATACTATCTGCTGCTGGCTCGGCGGGCCACATCCACGGAGTAGTCCCTCACTTACTCCCTGGAGGCATCTCTCACCTCCAATATGCGGATGACACCCTCATCCTGATCCAAAACACGGAGGAAGACATTGCCAACCTCAAGTTCCTTCTGATGTGCTTCGAAGACATGTCTGGTCTCAAGATTAATTACCACAAAAGTGAAGTCATAGTCATGGGCCAACCTAGAGATGAACAGATCAGGGTCGTCAACAAGTTGAACTGCAAGCTGGGGTCCTTCCCCTTCCTCTACCTTGGTTTGCCCATCTCTGATCGGAAACTGCGCCTCGAACAATGGCTTTATCTCGTTAGAAAGCTGGCTGACCGGATAGAACCCTGGATGAGTAGGTTACTCACCTCGGGTGGGAGACTTATCCTCTCCAATGCCTGCCTTGACAACACGCCTATCTTTGCCATGGGCCTGTTTCTTCTCCACGAGGGGATCCACGCCCGCTTCGACTCTCATCGCTCCAAGTTCTTCTGGGAAGGTTCAGGGGCAAAGCGCAAGTATCACTTGGTTAACTGGCCCACGGTGTGCCGGCCCAAGGCCATGGGGGCTTGGGCCTCCTCAGTACGAGGAAAATGAACATTGCGCTGCTCCTCAAATGGGTCTGGAAGCTGTACAACGAGGATGACACCATCTGGTCCAAAATCATCAAGGCCAAGTATCCGGATGCGTCTGATCTCTTCTCAGGCTCGGGCCAAGGTGGTTCCCAGTTCTGGAAGAGTATCCACAAGATCAAACACTACTTCAAGCTCGGAGCCAAGCATGCTGTTGGCGATGGCCGCCGCGCTCGCTTCTGGTCTGACTGGTGGATAGGGCGGGAACCCTTGAAAGACTCCTTCCCTTACTTATTCTCTGTCTGCGAGGACACAAACCAATCGGTTGCCTCCGTGTGAGCCCCGAGCGGCCCACACATCAGGTTCCATCGTTCCTTGGACCGAGAGGGCATGAATCAATGGAACTTGCTCACCTCCCAACTCCAGACTTTTTCAGCCTCTAAAGTGCAAGACAAGGTGGTTTGGCACCTGTCCCCTTCTGGTCTCTACTCCGTACAGTCGATGTACTACAAACTTTTGCAAGGGGCGACAGTTGCATACCACAAAGACGTGTGGGAGGCCAAGGTTCCGCTCAAAATCAAGATCTTTGCCTGGCTGCTCATCCTTGACAGGCTCCCCTCCAGTCTCTTGGTGGCGGGCGAAAACGGTCCCGCTTCGGGGGTGTGTGCACTCTGCGGCGCCCCGGAGGATTCGTCCCACATCCTCTTTTCCTGTTCGATGGCAAGATTTTCTTGGAGCGCGTTGCGCAGTGTCTTGGGTTGCAATTGGTGCCCAGCCAATTTTTCCCAGTTCCACGCCATCCTTTCTAGTTTCTCTGGGAGGGCCAGGAGACTTCTCTGGACCCTCTTCCTGGCTCAGTCTTGGGCCCTTTGGACAGTGCGCAATAAGCTTACCATTGAGAAGAAACTGATAAACAACCCCGCTAACCTGATTTACAAAATTTGTATATTCCTGCAGCTCTGGACCGTCAAGGCAAAACCAGGAGACAGGGAGGATCTCAGACGGCTGACAAACGAGCTGAGGGAGCTCTACGCGTCCGTGAGACCAAGAAGTCAAAGCCCAAGACCGCGGTGTAATCTCTCCAGTCACTCTTAGAGCGGTCTTTGTGGGGTGTCGCCCCCGGGGTGTGTGTTTTATGCTTTTGCACTATTGGCTAAGCTGCATGCCGCAGCCGTTTGTATGCTACCTGGAACCTCGCTGGCTTTATTAATTTAAAGTCGGGCCACCTCTGGCCTTTTATCTAAAAAAAATATATACCGTGTTGACAAGGATTATATTATGTGTGAACGTAGATACCCATCCATATTTATCTTGATACTGTTGCACAGCAACATGTCACACCACGGCGACACTTACCTACATTATGAGACAGCGACAAGTCACGCCACGATGTCGAAAGATCATCCGTCTAAATTGATTGCAATAAAATCCACGGAATACATAATGAACGGGACTAATCACAAATGTCAACGCCAAACCAATATATCAGCAAGCGACGTACGGACACACCACCATCAAGCATATTTTTCCGCGATGTCAGCGAGACGGCTAGCGAGCTCAGCCGGCGTCGAGAACAACGCCAAGTGGTCTGCGCCGTCTATTTCCATCACCTTATCGACGGGGTAGTTTTCTATCATCCACCTCTGGAAGCTCTCGTCAATGGCGAGGTCGTCCTTGCAAACGATGAACACCTTACGCACCGACCCGTAGCGAGCCTCGCTGTACGGCTGCTGCAGTCTCAGGTCGTCCAGGAACATCGAACTCACTCTCATCAGGGATCTTCCGAGCGTTATGTCCTACCATGAGAATTGGTACAAGGAACGTCTCATTTGTGGTAGTATAATCACTCTATAAAAGAACATCACATAATTTCCGAAACTCTCTTTTTGGTGAATAATCTCAGTGTACAGATTAGGATCTCGAGGAACATCTGATCGATTCTTATATGCTATGTTCTAGTCAACTGATGCTCAAATAGGTGTATAGATAACAAAGCAACGGGTACCTCCGGCGAGCACAGCTGATACAGTTTTGCTCGTGTGACCAGCGGACCGAACAGCATGGAAATAGGCAGCTTGCCGTCAGGATCTTGAGGCTTGAACTCCGTGTCCATCCAGTCCTCGGCCGTCCTCCCCTCCACGAACTTTTTAGAGAGAAAAAAATAGATCAATCAATCATTCAGTAATCACAAGTACTTCCTCCGTCTATAAAAAAACATCAGAGGCTTGTGTAAGTTTAAATTTATCTACACAATAAATAGTGACATCCTTTTACGAATGAAGGAAGTACAAAAAGTAGACAGTTTGGGATATGATCAAGCTGGTGTTGTTACTTGTTCCTGCGTCCGAATTTAGACTCCCAGACAAGAAAAGGACAAGCAAATTGGGTGGAATACTGCACTGCTAGACAGATCATGGACATGGAGAACCTCTACAGATATTTTTTTTCGAAATGGGGGAGAACACCTCAGACTCTCCATCGAAAAAATGCAGATATTATAATGCGACGCTGCATGTACCTTTTCAAGCACGTACGACGGCGGCGAGCTGTGGTCCGGCATGAAGGCGGTGACGAACACCGCGGCGGCGACCTTCTCCGGGAACAGCTCGGAGGCCAGGGCGATGTTCACGCCGCCGAGACTGTGGCCGACGAGCACGACCTTCTCCTCGGCAGGGAGGGACTCCAGGAGGTCCAGCAGCGGCTTGCTGTAGTCGCGGAACGTCGGCACCTCGCGCAGCGGCCTGGGGTCGATGCCCGACGCCGCGAGGTCAGGCGTGCTGACGCGGTGCCCGGCTGACCTGAGCCGCGTGGCCACCTTGTACCAGGACCAGCCGCCGTGGCATGCGCCGTGCACCAGGACGATGTGCTTGCTGCATGCAGCTTTGCCCGCGGGAGCCTCCATGTGGCTCTGTAGTTTTTGTGTGCTTTAAAACGCGGAATAGATTGGTTTGGTTACACAGCACGGTCGGCCGGCTCTCTCTTCTTTCATTATATAGACAAGAATGCAACATAGATTACACTACAAGTTACCTATACGTATACTAGACAAACACGTATTTTATCATCCTCCCTCAATTTAACCGGTGACAAAAGATTGATATTGCGTCTACACTGCTCAAACAACAGCAACAGCAATGAAAGACGCTTGGTGAAGATCTGCAACTTGATTTTTAGAGAAGATGAACCGAATCTCTGGATTTGATGTCTAGGTGACGGATTTACTTAGGTCATCTCCAGCGGCGCGACGCATTTCGGACGTCTGAAATGTCCGTTTGCGTCGGCCCGCGGACGCGTTGTGGCCCAGGGTGACCGTTTGCGTCGGGGGTAGCTCCAGCGGTGCGGACGCATATTTTATCCGGGGACAGCGTCAAGGTCGCTAATGGCGTTTTACGTCCCGTCGAGGACTGCCGCCGGCGATTAACTGTTCCCGCGCGACGACGATCGTTCCCGCGCGCGCCCAATACATTCGCAAGTTTCGCCGGCGTTTCGCGCGCGCGGGAAACGCCCTGCGCGCCAACACCGTTTTCCGCCCCGCCGTGGCTATATACGGTGGACACCGCCGGGTGCGACGGGCACACCTCACACTACCATCCATCCATGGCGGACCACATGAGTTGGGAGCAAGTTGTTGACATTTGCCGCCAGCTCCACCCGGAGGAGGAGGAGGACGAGGTAGCTGCCGCCGGCGTTGAGGCCCGGCAGGCCTGGACCTCGGAGGTCGCGGAGGCGGAGGCGGAGGTCGCGGAGGCGGAGGCGGAGGCGGCAGAGCGCGCGGAAGGGCGCCTCGCGGTGACCAGGGCGGAGATCGCCAACGCCATGGCCGAGCTCGCCGACGCCAGGGCCGAGCTCGCGGAGGCGCGGGCGGCCCTCGCGGCCCCTCCGGCCGACGCCGTCATCCACGACATTGCGGACGACGACCCCCCCGTGCCCAGGCGCTTTGAGTGCGCCGGTGACCAGCGGGTTCTGCTCGCGTCCTTCGAGTCCCTGGCAGGGGACGCCCAGCGCCGCTAGGCTTTGGTGGCGGAGGAGGAAGCCGCCAGCTATGCGACGGCCATGGCTAGGGGGTTAATGTGCTCCGACCTGGACTCGCTCCAGCGCAGGGGCCGTTCTCCCGCGCGGGTCGAGCGGGAGAACCGGGAGCTGGAGGTCGCCATCGCCGCCAGGGACGATGCTGTGGCGGCGGCGGCTAGGGACAGGGCCCGCTTCGTCGTCGACGTGGCGGCGATCCAGGCGGCGGTCCAGGCGGAGAAGGACGCGGCGGCGGCGGAGGAGGAGGCCCGGGCGGCGGCGGCGGTCCAGGCGGCGGCAGAGGAGGAGGCCCGGGCGACGGCGGAGGCGGCGGCTAGGAAGGTTGCCTTTGCGACGGTGACGGCGCTGTGGCAGGACGACATGTCCGTTCGCCGCCGTGCGCGGCGCGCGGAGTGCAAGAACCGCTCCCGCTTCGACGACGGCGCCGGCCCATCCGGCGGCCAGTAGTAGGGCGCGCGACTGCGAGTAACCGAGGGCGGTGTAGGCCGCGCGACGGCGAGTAGGTACGGCCGTTGTAGTTTTAGGTTAACTCGACTAACCATCTCTGTAAAGATGGTCCTTTTGGCCAATCAATAGTAATGAAAAAATATTTTGCTTATCTATTCACTGCCGACCGGGCCCGGATGTACCCAACGCGGACATTTTCCGCGACCGCCGAGCGTCCGCGGAGACGCAAACCTGGCGCATATTTGTGCCAGGTTTGCGTCTCCGCGGACGGGCCGGTCACTTTGCGTCGCCCCACTGGAGCAGGGCCCAGACGCATTTCCGGTCACGGCGGACGAAAACGGTCGCTCAGCGACTATTTGCGTCGCGCCGCTGGAGATGCCCCTAGGGCATCTCCAACCGGGCGACCCATCCCGCGCCCGCGCGTCCGGATGGGTCCAGCCGGACAAAAACCCGGCCCAGCGCGCGGACCCATCCCTAAAACGGATGCCCGCGGCGTCCGGATCGACGCAAACCCGGCCCAAATCTTGGCCGGGTTTGCGTGGCCGCGGACGCGAAAGGCTGGTCGCTCGCGTCCGCCCCTTGTCCGCCCCTGGCCCGCGTGTCATAGGCATAAATAATATTTTTCATTAAATAGAACTCATTACAATTTTTTTTAGCTACTACGTCTATCCTAAATACGTACGGGGCCGGCGGCCTCGCCGGCGACTCCTCGCCGGCTCGCCGTCGGGGCCGTGGATTTCACTCGACGCGGGCGGCCTGTACGCGTGAGGATTCCACTCCAGCTTACTACGGGCTGGGTGGCGCGTCGGCGGCGGCGCGGGCGTCGGCGGCTTGGACGGAGGCCATCATCCTCCTCCTTTCCGTTCGCGCACCTCGGGCGCGCTCGCGCTCCGCCTCCTGCGGCGGAATCATCCGCTTCCCGCATAGCTCCACCTCCCCGCGGAGCGGCGCGTTCCACGGCGGTGCGCGCCTCCGGCGGACGCGGGCGGGTGCCCGACCCTCGTGGATCTCCTGCCGCCGGCGCATGCGCTCTTGCCGGCCACGCTCCGCCGACGCAGCATCCTCCCGGGCGCGCCGCTCGGGCGACGGCATCCGGATGAGGTGACGGGCTGCTCGCATAGCGAGCAGCTCGTTCTTCCGGCCGAGGAGGTCGGCTAGCGGCGGCGGCCGGCCCGCCGGATGCCCTCGTGCTCCTTCGTCACGCGCGTGAGGTCGGCGAGACGCTCCTCGATGGCGGCGTTGATGTTCGCCGGCGCGAGGTCCTCCGCGGCGACGGGCTCCTCCGCGGCGGCCGCCCCTCCTCCGCGGCCTCGTACCCGGCCGTCCGCGGTCTCGTGCCGGCCCTCCGCGGCCGCTTCCCCCATCTCCGCGTCACCGGCCTTCTTTGCCGCCGCCTCGGCAGCGACGCGGAGCGCCTCGTCGTCGGCGACCCACCGCGAGTCCGCGCGCTCCTCCTCGTCCGTCCGCGGGAACCCGGCCCGGCGGGGGAGAGCTTGGCCCATGTGGCCTGAAGGGTGCGCGGCATGGCGCCGGAGAAGGTGGAGGGGGAGAGAACGGTGATGCGGTCTGGGTGAGACCGCCGCCGTCTTTTATAGCCGGCGGTCTGGCGGGAAACTTGGGCGCGAGCGCGCGCCAATGGCGTTTTCGCGCGCGGGATCTTTCCCGCGCGTTCCACCGCCCACCATGGCTGTCCCGTCGAGGCCTGCCATGGCGCAGCGCCGCGCAACGAAGACGAACCACGTGGCGTCTCTTTGGGTCGCCGCGTTGGGCGCCGCGTGCGACCCAAACGGGCACGCAAACGGCCTAAAACGGACGGCCCAGCGCGTCCGTTTGGGTCGCCCGGTTGGAGATGCCCTTATGTCTGTAGCGATCAGCCGGTTCATCACGTGGCGCGTTGCCGTCCATGTCCCGCGCGTAGGCCCACCTCTCCCTTCACATAGTACCTGTCTCCTCGTCAACGCAGCAGATGGGTGTAGCCCCACCTCACCAGCACAGCCTGCACCTGCACGTTCATGTTACTATCTCTCCTAGCTTGTTCGATACTCCTAGCTAGCTCTGTACATTTTAGCCAACCACGATGCAAATAGTAACTAGTAGCTTGCTAGATCTCTTTCTGTTGACATTAGGAGGAGGGCTCAAATTCAACAAAAGTTGCTTGATATTCTTGATAAAGAGGAAAGTTTCTGACACCAAAGGTCAAGAGAAAATTGGCTGCTCCAGGAGGACAACAATAGTGCATATTTTCATAGGATTGCTAATGGTTGCAAGAAAAATAGTACTATTTTCTTTCCGAAACATGGTGATTCAGTGATCCAAGGAGACGAGGATCTCTTGAAACATGCTACTTAATTTTATAAAAATATCTTTGGACCTATGGAGGACACTGGAGTCCGATTAAATGTTGACATTTGGAATACTGATGAAAAATAAATGATATTGACAGGGAGAATATGAGTAGGAGATTCACAGAGGAAGAAGTCAAAAATGTGATAGACCAAATGGAGAAGAATAAAGCTACAGTCCCTGATGGGATTCCCATTGAATTTTATCAAGAGTGTTGGGATATAATCAAAACTGAATTGATGGTTTTTATGACCACAAGATTGACCTTGATAGAATCAATTATGGTGTTACCACCTTGATTCCAAAGGGTGATGAGGCAGATAGAATTCAAAATTTTAGATCCATCTGTTTGTTGCAAGTTTTGTTCGAAATCTTCACAAAAACTCTCACAGTCAGAGTTGTGCCTGCTATGGATAAGCTTTTGTCCCCATGTTAAACTGCCTTTGTCAAAGGAAGATTCATTACTGATAGGATTATGCTGCTTCAAGAAGTTCTGGGAGAGAGCAAATTCAGAAAGCAACAGGGGGTAGTCCTGAAAAGTGATTTTGAAAAAGCTCGTGATAAAGTCAACTGGAATTTTTTTTTGACTCTTGCTCACAGAAAGGGTTCAGTGATAATTGGCTCATTTGGATAAAAAAGGTGGTCACAAAAGGCACCTTGAGCGTGGAATTCAATGATCATGTTGGTCCCTATTTTGCTAGCTGCAAAGGAGTTAGACAGGGTGACCGCTGAGCGCGGAGTTGATAAACGAGAATTTATGCGCAACGTTGAGTGGAACCCCAAGAGGAAGGTATGATGAGCACAGCAGGAAGTTTTCCCTCAGTAAGAAACCAATGTTTATCGACCAGCAGGAGAAAAACGTTCTCTCCCGAGGTGTTGCGAACCAACTCGTGGCAGGGCGCACTGCCGGCGTCAGCAGCAACGTGGAGACCTGCACACAAACAACCAAGTACTTTGTCCCCAACTTTCAGCGAGGTTGTCAAGCTCACTGGTTTTGCTGAAAACAAAGGATTAAACGAACCGTGTGGAAGAAGAATTGTTTGCAGAGAACAGAACAGGAAAATGATGTAGAAGATTGCATTTAAAAGAAGAAGGACCGGGGTCCACAGTTCACTAGAGGCGCATCTACAACCGTAGAGAACAAGGTCACTTCCCATGGTAAAATAGAGGCATGAACCCACTATCGAGCATAAATACTCCCTCTTGGAGTCGCTAGCATCTACTTGGCCAGAGCATCTACTAGAAACGGAGAGCATGCAAGATCATAATAACATAATACATAATCTCAACCAAAGCAATCTCTCTATAAATCAGATCCACATCAAACCAACATGTAGCAATTACAAATAGATGATCTTGATCATGTTAGGCAGCTCACAAGATCTATACATGAAGCACAACAAGGAGAGGACGGCCATCTAGCTACTGCTATGGACCCATGGTCCCGCGGAGGACTACTCAGACATCACCTCCGATGAAGACATGGCGGTGTAGAGGCCTCCGGCGGTGATTTCCCTCTCCGGCAGGGTGCCGGGATGGACTGCAGGACCCGCCCGAACTAGGGTTTCGGTTGACGGCGGCGTCGAAAATTTTCGTGGATGGAGGCTCTCGTCCCTGGGGTTTTCCTGATACGAGGAATAAATAGGCGTAAGGGCGGAGAAAATGAGGCGACGAGGCGCCAGTACAAGGGCCAGGCGCGGCCAAGGGTGGGGCCGCGCCTGCCCTGTGCACTGCCACGTGGCAGCTCTCCTGCGCCTGTCCTTCTGGCTCTGTCTTCGTCCCGGAAAAATAAGACTCTGGTCTTTTGTTTCGTACAATTCCGAGAAACTTTCATGTACAACTTTTCCGAAACACAAAAACAGCAGAAAACAGGAACTGACACTGCGTTAATAGGTTAGTCCCAGAAAATGCTAAAAAGTGTGGAAAAGTGCACATAAAACATATAAGTATTGTCACAAAATAAGCATGGAGCATCAAAAATTATAGATGCGTTTGGGACGTATCAACATCCCCAAGCTTAACTCCTGCTCGTCCTCAAGTAGGTAAGTGATAACAAACAAATAATTTTGAGGTGGCATGTTGTCACACTACTTTGATCAATCTAAGTATAAAAGAAAACATAGCTGGAATCATAGAATCCTAACATAAGCATGATAGATATAATCAAACAATGAAACTTAATAACCATGCTAAAACATGAATAGTAATCAAACAAAATAAAATGTATAATGTGCATGGAAAGCAAAGTCATTGTCAAGAGCATAGCATAGATACATAATAAAGTGGTACTCAGCTTGTACCATAAGTGGAAGCAAAACATAAATGCTTGGACACCTTTAAAAGATTATAAGGATGACTAGAAACAAAAAGTTTGAACAAGCAGTACCATAATTATGAATCAATCAATAAAATCTTGGGACCATGCACATAAAACTAAGAATGACAATTATGCTCTCATAAATGGTGCATAAACTAGAAGATGGAGACTGACCATAAAAGTAAAAGAAGGTCTCTCTTTGAGAGGCAAGTAAGATCACTCATGTACTAGAGATTTTTATTGAAACAACAAGAGTATAAAATGCACTTTTGAGAGGTGGATGATGTCAACGGTAAGTACAAAGCATATGGGTTGTGCAAAAGTGCTACTCCTAAGTTGCAAGCCTCATGCATAATTGATACTAGTGCTCACACCTCGTCCTACTCACCTCGGATCACCATTAGCTCTCATCACATACAAGTTGTTTTAACCGAGTATCACAAAGGGGTACCCCCGTGCCTCCTGTACAAAGGTCCTAGGAGATGCATTGCTTTTTATTTCTCATTTTTAAAGCATCTTCAACTTGGGACATCCATACCGGGACGACACGAGCAACAGATAAATGGACTCCTCTTATTTTTTTATTGCTAGAAGCTTTCTCATAAGAGATTCATGATTTGTCCAACTGAAACTTCCACCATGATACATGGCTTCGGTTAGCGGCCCAATGTTCTTCTCTAAAAAAATGTATACTAAAACTATGTTGCATGGATAATCTCCTTCATTTCAGACAAGATGAACATGCATAGCAACTGAAAGAACATGGAGCCCCATGTGTGGTTTTGGTAATTGATGACAATCCCTATGGACTAACAGTTGCATTGAGAATCTATCTTAGGTCGAGTCCATAGCCATGTGTTGGTCTCAAGGTTGCAAGATGGAGAAGATGGAGTACAATGACGAAGACGGTGTCGAAGAGAGACGAAGACGGTGATGAAGATGAAGAGAGATGAAGACAGCGCAGAAGATGGATGAAGACGGTCGCGTGCATACAAGATCGACGAAGACGGTGGCGTGTATGTTGAAGGAAGACGGTGGCACGTACAAGATTGATGAGGATGAAGACGGAGCTTGCCGACTCGAGAGGAACGCGCAAGGTTAAGGTTTGTGCTCGATAGGATAGTAGGTCGCATCATCGGAGAGAACTCAAACCTTGCATGCATTGCATCGTGTTTCTTGGTTGTTCTTGGTTCTTATCCATGAGATGGGTTATAGATTGTGCTCATTCTCATGACAAGCTCTAGCTCATCGGAAACGGATTCCGGATGCATCGCATGTTGCATGTGCGAGGGTGATGATTTTCCCGATATACCATATTGAGAGGTTACACCTCTATGACCATGAGAAAATCATCATCCACTCTTTTCCATGTTTTCACCTTGTTTAGAGGTAGCTCTTTTCGCCCTCTTTCCGGCAAAATTGTTTTCACCTCAATCGGAGTTTCCTAGCTCGAGATATTGCCGTTTCCGTATCGCAGTTTAGAGAAAAAAAGGGAAGGGCGGTAGTACCGGTCAGGTACCGGTCAGGTACCGGTTTGGTCTCTGTGAGACGCTGGATCCGGTCCGGTATTGGGCCAGTTCCGACCCGGTAGTACCGCTCGAAGCTGTAGTACCGCTTTGTGCCGTTTTTTCGCCTGTTTTCTGCACAGTTCACGCGCGAACGGTAGTACCGCTTTGACATGCGGTAGTACCGCTCGGGCGCGAATCTGACCGTTTTTCCAGCCCCAACAGCTATATTTTGGCCCCTCTATTTATACCCCTCTTCCACCTCCGACCCAACTACTTCTTCCCCTACATTCTCTCTCCTCCATTGTTGACCTTGAAGTGATTCTTCCTCCTCTTGATCCCTCCACTATTTCTTGCATATTTTTGGGGGAAAGGAGAGAGGATATATAGATCTACAGCTTCACCAATTGAATCCCTCTCCAAGTGAGGGGATCTTGCTAGATCTAGATCTTGGAGTTATTTGGTGTTTCTCCTCATATTTGTTCTTCCTCCCTTATTCCCCCAATAGCTTTTGAAGCTTTGTTGGAATTTGGGAGAGAAGAACTTGGGCATCTTAGTGGTGTTCTTAGTCATTGCATTAGGTGCATCGGTTTGGGTTCTCTCCGGGGTTTCGGTCTCGTAGAGGGCGTGTTTGACCTTAGTGGTGTTCTTTTAGCCTTTGTGGCCTTGTAGCCTTTGTGGCCTTGTCGTCTTTGTGGCGTGGTAGCCTTTGTGGCGTTGTTGCCTTTGTGGAGTGTGTTAGCCTTTGTGGTTTTGGAGCCGGTTGTGGCACATTGGTGTCTTGGTGGCCTTGTTGCCGGTGTGGCGTGTTGTAGCCTCTTGTGGCCTTGTACTTGAGAGCCTCCGTGTTGTGGAGTTGCCTCAAGCTTGATACTTGGGAGTTTTCCTAAGCTTGTATGGGTTCGGTGACCACCCTCAAGGGTCCCTTAGTGGATCAAGGCTTTCCCCCTTGGAGGAAAGGCTCGAGGAGAATACGATGGCACTAGTGGCTCATTGGAGTGCCTCGTGCCTCCACACCGCTCCAACGGAGACGTAGCACCCTTGGGTGTGAACTTCAGGATACATCATCGTCTCCTCGTGCACCGGTTACTTCTCAACCCGAGCTCCTTTACCAATGCGCTTTACATTGTGATATCTATCATGCTTGATGCTATACCTAGCTTGTTATCACCTTGTTGCTCATCATGCTAGCATAGGTTGTTGGCGCTCTTAGGCAAACCCCTAGTTGATAGGCTTTGAGCTAAATTAGTAAACACTTACGGAGTAGTAGTTTTATTCCGCCTAGTTTAGCTCTCAAGTAGAAGTTTTTATACACCGCCTATTCCCCCCCCCCCCCCCTCTAGGCGATGTCCTAGTACATTCAGCAACCCACATGATATTCAGCGGCAAAGCACGCTGAGGTGTCCCCAGTATTTCAATGGTTATCACACAACAAGAAATTTAAAAGATCTACGGTTACACAAGGAACACACGCTAGGCACAATAGTCATTTATTACTACTTTCCTATGAGCAACAAAAATACAATACTTTGAAATTTAAAGGTCGCACATGAGCAAACTACTACGGAATGGCAATGAAATACCACATATAGGTAGATATGGTGGACACTTTGGCATATTTGGTTTTTGGTGGTTGGATGCATGAATAAAATACTCATACAAATGGAGGCTAGAAAAAGACCGGGTGCGACCAACTAAGAGAGCATAATGGCCATAATCATGCACAGCGACAAAATATATTAATCAAAGCATAAAGTGATACACAAGTTGCAAACCAAATGATTGTAGAGGCAAGAATTGACTGGAATGTAGTCATAACATGTTGCAAAACATGTGCCAAGTCGACCCAAATAAAAAACATTCGCAAGAGAATATATTCCACAATATTATGCTTTTCTATTGTATGCTAAAAACAATGCATGAAACCTTCAATGGCACACTAAACACTCTCAGTATTTGAGACTGATCATAATGAAAACATAATTAACAAGCTCATCATGAGAATAACATCTATCAAGGTATGCAAAAATAACTATGCCATAGTCTAAAAATGCTTCCATTTGCATCACATACACATAAAACTTTTTTCATGCTTCCAACGCCAACCAAATGAAACCATCCACTCTCATATATGAAAAACAAGTAAATGTCCAGAGAGCTATTGAAAGTCAAATAAATGTAAAAATGGAGCGTGTCTCCCTCCAACGAAAATGCATAACAGTGGAGCGTGTCTCACTCCAAAATAAACATGCAAAACAGTGGAGTGTGTCTCACTCCAAAGTAAATATGCAAAGCGGTGAAGCGTGTCTCACTCCAAAGTAAACATGAATGATGGGATCCAACTTTATTGAAAGTAAACACACAGAAAAAAATTAAAGACGCTCCAAAGATAACACATATCACATGAAGGAATAAAAATATAGCGTGTTGAAAAATGACCTCGTGCTTTTTGTTGATGAAGAGGTGATGCCTTGGGCATCCCCAAGCTTTGACGCTTGTACTTCTTGGATATTTCTTGGGGGGTCCAGGGGACATCCCAAGCTTGAGCTCTTGTCCATGCTTCATCTTATTGCATCATTCTTCTCTCCCTATACTTGAAAACTTGCTTCACACAAAACTCAGCACAATTGATTAGCAACATTAGTGCAAATAAAAATATATCAAACCAGCAAGGCTTCAGTAATAGCACATATCAAACACTCATTTTAATATATGCTACTGTAGCTACTTCTTCCCAAGACTCTTTTTCACAAAAGAACTCAAAAAGACGAAGCATAAGACGCAAATGCAAAACATGGCAGAAATCTGTCAAAACAGGCCAGCAGGCAGAGATCAAAATTAAAGAAATAGTTATATTGCTCAAATCGAAAAATTCTAAACTAACGAAAGTTAGCTAACATACTGGGGCATAAGAACAAACATTTTCAGCTCAAAATAACGTTCTAGCGATTTTTAAGAATTTTGTTCGTGACCAGCACAGAATCTGTTTCAGAATTGCAAATACCCCAAACACTGCTTTCTTTCTATTAGAGGCTACCCTTGGCACAAAAACGAAATAAAAACGATAAGGAGAGGTTATTACAGTAGAAATAACTTCCAAGACTCATCAAAGCAAAAATAACAGAAATAAAACATGGGTTGTCTCCCATAAGCGCTTTTCTTTAACGCCTTTGAGCTAGGCACAGAAAGGGTGCAAATCAAGTATTGTCAAGAGAGAAATCATTAAGATCGGGAATGAAAGTAGTTTCAACCAGGCATTCTATGCTATTTATAGTGGTTTTTTAAGTTCCTCTCTCAGAACTTTTAGGTTTACTTTCTTCATCAAATAAATTCTCAGGAACAATCCAATCAATTCCTATCATAAGCTTCATGCACTGCTGAAATTTTAAGAGGTATTGGTATATTGATTTCCTCAGGTTTAACTTTAATAATCTTACCAAATAATTTCAGAATATCTATGCTTGATCCTAGCATACCATAATGATCAAATATTTTCCTTGCTTCTATAGCTTCATACCTAAATTTTCTAAGCAAGGTTTCAAGAATAAATTCTTTTTTCTCACCATCCTCAATTTCATGCAGTTTAAGAAATATATATTTCAAGGATGGGTGAAGTCTAATAAATTTACTCTCTAGCATTTTAACTAGGCAAGCCATAGTGGTTTCATAATCGGGAGCAAGTTCAGTTAAAGATTTTTCTGGGATTTTCTCATACTTACTAATATGATTAACAAACTCTCTAATATTATTTACCCCTACTATAGATCCATCACCTATAGATAGGTTCCTAAACTCAAAATCAGGAATAATCATGGTAAACTAAATGCAATAAAAATAACAACTACAGTAATTTTTTGGATTTTTGATATAAAATGCAAACAAGATAAAAATAAAGTATGCAAGCAAAACAATAACAAAGTAAAAGAGTTGAGAGTGAGAGACTCCCCTCGCAGAAGAGATGTTTTTCTCCCCGGCAACGGCGCCAGAAAAACTCTTGCTGAGCGCGGAGTTGATGAAGGAGAATTTATGCGCAACGTTGAGTTGAACCCCAAGAGGAAGGTATGATGAGCACAGCAGGAAGTTTTCCCTCAGTAAGAAACCAAGGTTTATCGACCAGTAGGAGAAAAAGTTCTCTCCCGAGGTGTTGCGAACCAACTCGTGGCAGGGCGCACTGCCGGCGTTAGCAGCAACGTGGAGACATGCACACAAACAACCAAGTACTTTGTCCCCAACTTTAAGCGAGGTTGTCAAGCTCAATGGTTTTGCTGAAAACAAAGGATTAAACGAACCGTGTGGAAGAAGAATTGTTTGCAGAGAACAGAACAGGAAAATGCTGTAGAAGATTGCAATTAAAATAAGAAGGACCGGTGTACAGAGTTCACTAGAAGCGCCTCCCCAATAAAATAAATATGTTTGGTAAACAAATTACATATGGGCGATTGACAAACAGAGATTCTACGCTAATGGTTGGTGCAGAATACATGCTATGAAAGTATGTGGGCATTACACGTAATCCAACTGCATCTATGACTAATAATCCACCTTCAGGATTGCATCCACGACACCCTCCAGTATTAAGTTGCAAGCAACGAACTATCTCTTTAAATGATGAAACTACCCTTGAATAGAACACCGATGTTTTCTCCCTAGTAGCAACAACACATCTACAACCGTAGAGAACAAGGTCACTTCCCATGGTTAAATAGAGGCATGAACCCACTATCGAGCATAAATACTCCCTCTTGGAGTCGCTAGCATCTACTTGGCCAGAGCATCTACTAGAAATGGAGAGCATGCAAGGTCATAATAACATAATACATAATCTCAACCAAAGCAATCTCTTTATAAATCGGATCCACATCAAACCAACATGTAGAAATTACAAATAGATGATCTTAATCATGTTAGGCAGCTCACAAGATCTATACATGAAGCACAACAAGGAGAGGACAGCCATCTAGCTACTGCTATGGACCCATGGTCCCGTGGAGGACTACTCACACATCACCTCGGATGAAGACATGGCGATGTAGAGGCCTCCGGCGGTGATTTCCCTCTCCGGCAGGGTGCCGGGATGGACTGCAGAACCCTCCCGAACTAGGGTTTCGGTTGACGGCGGCGTCGGAACTTTTCGTGGATGGAGGATCCCGTCCCTGGGGTTTTCCCGATACGAGGAATAAATAGGCGTAAGGGCGGAGCAAACGAGGCGACGAGGCGCCAGTACAAGGGCCACGCGCGACCAAGGGTGGGGTCGCGCCTACCCTGTGTACTACCACGTGGCAGCTCTCATGCGCGTGTCCTTCTGGCTCCGTCTTCGTCCCGAAAAAATAAGACTCTGGGCTTTTGTTTCATCCAACTCCGAGAAACTTTCATGTACAACTTATCTGAAACACAAAAACAGCGGAAAACAGGAACTGGCACTATGGCACTTCGTTAATAGGTTAGTCCCAGAAAATGCTAAAAAGTGTGGAAAAGTGCACATAAAACATCTAAGAATTGTAACAAAATAAGCATGGAGCATCAAAAATTATAGATACGTTTGGGGCGTATCAGTGACCCTTTTGCCCATTTCCTATTCAACATGGCAGCTAATAGTTTGTCCAAAATGGTTTCTTTGGCACAACAAAATGGTATGATTACTGGATTGGCTAGTAACTTGGTGGATAAAGGGGTGGCTATGCTTCAATATGCTGGTGACACCATTCTCCGGATTCAAGATAGTGAAGAGCAAGCTGTAAATTTGAAACGCATGTTGTACATTTTTTGAATCTATGTTTGGGTTGAAAATAAATTTGGAAAAAAGTGAAGTGATGATGGTGCTTGAGGATGATGCAAAAGCACAGGATTTTGCTGCTTTATTTTAATTGTCAGCAAGGGGTTTGGCCCATAAAATACTTGGGTACCCCTATGTGTGCAAGGAGACCGACTGTGGCAGAGATGGGTTTCCTTGGTGAGAAAACAAAGAAGAAAATGAGTGGCTGGGTTGGAAACTCTATGTCTATTGGTGAGAGAGTGGTTAAAATTGATGCATGCCTATCTAGCATTGATGTTTACCAAATGTCTATGAGATTGTTAGATACATCAGGTCGAGTACTGATAAAAATAAATATAATTTTATTAAATGGAAATGGATCTATAAACCCAAGAAAAAAGGGGTTTGGGTTTTAAGAATCTATACAAGTTTAATAGTAGTGTGATGTGCAAGTGGCGGTGGAAGCTTGAGAATGGCTCTGGCCCATGGAAAAATCTGATGAGACAGAAATACTTGAGGGGCGGAGGTGTTTTTTATACAAAGAACTGACCTGGTGACTCTCCCCTCTGGAAAGATATGTTACAGGTTAAACACATATATCTGAGTGGGAGAAGGATGCAGGTATGTGATGGCAGAAACACCAGTTTCCGGGGGGATGCTTGGTGTGATCAGTGTCCTTTGAAAGACATGTTTCCTGATATTTATGAGATTTGTGTTGAACAATCTGTTATAGTGGCTGAGGCAGCAACTTTGAACTAGAGATTCTCTTTCAGGAGATGGATGACACCGGATGTTGCTATGCAGATCCATGGGGTGACTCAAATTGTGTCTCAAACTAATCTCAGTGAAGAGATAGACAAACCCTTTTGGAAATGGGAAAAAGGAGGCAAATTTACTGTCAAATGCTATCTACAAGCACCTGTGTGGATGTGGTTTGGATAGAATTTCAAACACTTATGGAAAAGTAAGATACCTCTCAATATCAAAATCTGGTTGTGGCTTATTTGGCATGATTCTATTGCAACAAAGGATAATCTGCTGAAATGGAACTGGCTTGGGAACTTTGCATATCAATTTTGTAATAAATATGAATCCATCTCACATCTCTTCTTTAGTTATCCAGATGCCAAATTTGTTTGGAGTGTTGTTGCTCAGGCAATTGGAGCTCCAACGAGACCTTGATCCTTCACCCAGTTTTCGGGTGGTTCCCTCAGTTCATTCCTGCTAGCAGAAACACACAGGTTGCAGGGTTAGCTAATGTTTGCTGGGCTATCTGGAAACTCGGGAACAAAGCTTGTTTTGAACACAAATTGATAAAAACCCCCTTTTGAACTAATAAGCTATTCTACTATGTTCATGAAACACAGGGCAGGTTTACACAATGAGAAAGACGCGGAGGACATTCGTGCTGGTGCTGATGGTTTACTGAGGCTTGCTGGTACTGCTGACAACACTGGTGGAAGTCGATCGGCTACTGATCAACACCAACCTCTTCGCTTGATGGATGCGGGGAGAATCGACGATGAAACCGGAGATATGGAAACGGATGATCGTGATGCTACAAATGCTTGATCTCTCTGGTTTGCCTGTGGGCTGTTGCATTGTTTTCTTACGTAGTTTCATGGAAGGTTCTATAATCATAGATAGTTTGTGGTTGCAAGTTTGTAAAACTCCTAACTCCCCCCTTCTCGAACGCTAGCAGTAGGCGGCGCTCGCCCCCTGCTGCTTTTTCTTTTGGCCCCAGGCCTTGTTACTATGTTTTTCGTTATCTCTTTGGTAATGAAAATCGAACCATGGGGATTGCTTGGAAAAAAGTTTTCTTTTTCTCTTTGATATTGTATCAAGCTAGCTTCCTTTGTATTATGTTGTGGAGTGATGTAGTTTAAATGAATACATTGTATGTCCGTAGAAAATAGCTAGTTAGCTCCCACGAGTCATGAGTGCTCTCAACTCACTTTCCCCCTCCCTCTCTCTCCTCCTGCTACACTGACCTTGAGGGTCGTTCCCCTTTGATCGGGGCACCGACAACTACTCCGCCGGAATAGCTTGCCGGAGTTGGTTTAGGCTAGGCGTCGGAGTAGTCTAGGGTTTATATTTGTAGTTCTTCTTGTTTTTCGGCTTATGCCGGTGTTTAGACGTATGCCCCATAGAGTAGGCGGAGCTCTAGATCTTGGCCGCTGGATCCATGGCTTCTTAGGGTTGTTGCTTGCCCTGCTGCTGCTCCTCTGGTTGGAGCATGGTTTAGGGACTGGCGACGCTGCCTTCATGAATAAAGTGGTGTCTCCAAGATCTGATTTTCCTAGTTTTTGCTATGAAAAGGATAAAGCTCATAACCGGCTATGGCAGCGAGGGGGAGCGCCATTCTGGAGTAGCAAGGTGCTTTCTTTCTTCTCTCCCGGCTGCCTGTGGTGGTGAGGAGGCGCGGAAAAGCAGTTCGTCGCTTTTGGAGCTAGGCCTTGGATCTTGTCTTCCTCGTCGGTGTTGCTTCTGTTGGAGAAGCTCTTGGCTGCTATCTTCCCTAGCATTCTATGATGGCCAGGAGGAGTTCGACGATAGGGTGGCTTCTCTCAATGAGCCGCCTTGGCGTCTACCTACGAGGTGCTATGGAGCTGTGCTCAGCAAGCTCCTTTGTGTGGAACACATGCCATCGATGTTCGACGTTGTAATCCTTGGCTGGTTGGGTGGCCCAATCTCTACCACCATCGTGGAAGCCTTGATCGGTTCTCTGCCCCGGAGCTCGACGGTGTGCTGCTTCCAAGTGGTTCATCCCTGGTGGCAGTTCAACGGCCGGCGGCAGAGAATCTTCGTCAGAATGGGGCTTTCAAGCGCTCATCCCTTGAATCTCGGCAGCTTCACCTTGAGATCGCCGGCGTTTGGTGGCGGTGGCACTGGATTGCTTGATCTTCTTTTGTGCTATGGTGTTTTCTGGAAATTCGGAGGCCCTTACTTCAAATTTCTGTGTTCTTTGTGCGAGTGTTGTGAAAGGGTCTCTATGTAAACTGTACCTGGTAGGTTGTTAACGGATTTCATCGGGGTCCTTCTAGACCCCTCACTTGTTGAAAAATAAAAAGCTCTCACGAGTGCTTGTTGCCGGTGAGGTTGATTTGATGCATTGTGCATGGTCAATGACAAAGGTCAATTTATGGGATTTATCGATGTTGCATATGATGTTGTGATTTGCTACAAACTTATTTATTTTTTGGCGTGTATCCACATGTAAAATGTTGCGATGTTAATTTTGCTTTACGCTAGAATAGTTTTCTAATGTTGTAGACATGTTTTGAAATGTTGGATGCCTTAATCATATATGTTTGATGCATTAATATATTTTGTTACAAACAATGGCACACCTTACCAACATTTTCCTGCAACCTTGTAATTTGTTGGATAGCCTTTTTTTTGCTACATTGGTGTGTTTAAAATGCTACAACAATTTTTCGCGGCCTTAATCGGGCATGGTGTTATCTCCATGGATATGGTACAGAGAGATTTGCACCAATATTACATATGTTATCGTGTAATGTTGGATAAATTAGACCAAAATGTTGGATGCATTGCAAAGAATGTTGTATAAAAATATTGAGTTTTTTAAAATATTACATACATGGAGAAAAATATTGCACTCGGTATTTTTGTGTACTATTATTTCACGAATAAATAAAAATTTTGGAGACCGATGTTACATACTATGAAAAAAAATGATACATATGAATCATTTTTGTACCACTATTGGATGCGTCGAGTTCGCTCACCTAAGTTGATCCGACGGTCGTAAAGGCGGTTGATGGGTGGCTTTTTATAGTCGGGTCATGCCTAGCGCTGGTTTTTTATTTTACACGGGAAAAATATTAAGCTAGATATTTTTCGCAGCAATGGTATGGGATCTTCCAACATTTCTAATCAAATAATGGTCTTTTGTATTTCTACATAAATGTGTCAAAAATGTTGCATCATTTTTACACAGTTCAACACTTTAACCTAAAAACTTGTTGCGACTAAATAGTACTTACATACTAAAAATTGTTACTACATCTGATCTAAATTAATTGTCGCGGATTGAATAAATTTAGGTTGCCTAAATCCACGACAAATAATTCAGATCAGAGGAGTACATACTTCTTTACTACATATTATGTCTCAATAGCTAGTGCTAAGAGCAACTCCAGTCGTGTCCCCCAAAGGTCTTTGGGGCGCGCCGGATATTTTTTCGGCTTCAGACGCGTGCCCCAAACGCCCCTTCCGCCCCGCGTGGCCCAATATGTTGTCCGGCGCCCTGAGCCCGTCCACGCTCCACGGGGGACGCTTCGGGCGCACCAGACAGAGCGAGAAGCAAGGTGGGAGTAGCGGGCCTAACGCATCATTTACCCATTGAAATTTAACCAGTATCCCGCCATATCGCGCCCTCCCGCCACTTCCCGCTGCCAGCCGCACATTTCTCTATCCTGCCAAAATATTTCACCCCTCCCGCCGATTCATTTCTCCCTCCCGTCGCCGCTACTCTCTCCCTCCCGCCGCTGCTACTCTCTCCCAACGATGGCGCCGACAAGCCCCAAAAAGCTGGCCAAGAAATCGGCCACCAAGCCACCGGGCAAGGAGGCAGTGACGAAGGGGCCGAAGGCGCCCATCGCAAAGCCGCGGAAGGCACCGGCGGCAAAGACGAAGCCGGACGACTAGACCGAAGAAAGGTGGAAGGAAGAATGCATGCGGCTCAAGTTGTCGACATCGGAGCGGAGGTGGCGGCGGGTGGTGGATCAAGCGAAGAAGACGGCGGTGTCGCTTGCGCATCAGAAGGCCGCACTAGCTGTGTGTGTTGCTGCAACGAGGTGGTAGTGCTCAACGGGCCTACGTCGACTCTGGATGCACAGTCGATGTCGCTGAACCCCTTCTCCTAAATTATGTTCAATTTTCAACCTGGTCTGGAACATGATTGCGTCCAGTACTTTGATCGCGGCTACTTTGATCGTGACTACTTCGAGGAACACAATCTCTTTTAAATGTAAACTATTTAAATTTATGTTTGGGGTGGTTTTAGTGGGTGCGGTTGGGAACGACGCGGCGCGAAAAAACAGCGATCCCAAACGCTCTATGCGGCGCGTTTTAGAAGATGCGACCGAAGATGCTCTAACTGTCAGCCCGGCTAATTCCTAGCGCCAGATCAGGCCCGAATTTATGTAGGACGTGTTTGGTAGCACACGCATGGGATTCTTGCACCAGTGCGTCAGCGAGATGGTCCTCCCTGCGCATCGCGAACGGGCCATGGGCCAAGAAACGCGGGTTGTTTGGTAGCCTGGGCTGCCTTTTGTGCGCCGGAGAAGGAAGCCTGGCCCCATGGGCCATGAATCAGCTGTTTGGTTGCTCAAATCACAGTTCTATATCCTTACCACAATTCAAATAGGGTGAGATTACCATGCCATAGCATGTTGCATACGATCAGAAACCACTCAGAAGAACAAGATCCTCACGATCACCACGATGAGGAAGACGATGATGTAATCTTTGACCCGACTGGGACGTACCATCGGTGGTGCTCCTTGTAGAGTGATGGCGTGTATTTCACACGTTCGTTGGGCAACCCCAAGAGGAAGGTATGATGAGCACAGCAGCAAGTTTTCCCTCAGAAAGAAACCAAGGTTTATCGAACCAGGAGGAGCCAAGAAGCACGTTGAAGGTTGATGGCGGCGGGATGTAGTGCGGCGCAACACCGGAGATTCGGCGCCAACGTGGAACCTGCACAACACAACCAAGCTACTTTGCCCCAACGAAACGAGTGAGGTTGTCAATCTCACCGGCTTGCTGTAACAAAGGATTAACCGTATTGTGTGGAAGATGATTGTTTGCGAGAGAAAACGGTAGAAACAAGTATTGCGGTAGATTGTATTTCGGTAAAGAGAATTGGACCGGGGTCCACGGTTCACTAGAGGTGTCTCTCCCATAAGACGAACGGCATGTTGGGTGAACAAATTACGGTTGGGCAATTGACAAATAAAGAGAGCATGACAATGCACATACATATCATGATGAGTATAGTGAGATTTAATTGGGCATTACGACAAAGTACATAGACCGCCATCCAAGCTGCATCTATGCCTAAAAAGTCCACCTTCGGGTTATCATCCGAACCCCCTCCGGTATTAAGTTGCAAAGCAACGAGACAATTGCATTAAGTATGGTGCGTAATGTAATCAACAACTACATCCTTAGACATAGCATCAATGTTTTATCCCTAGTGGCAACAGCACAACACAACCTTAGAACTTTACGTCCTCTGTCCCGAGTGTCAATGCGGGCATGAACCCACTATCGAGCATAAGTACTCCCTCTTGGAGTTAAAAGCATCTACTTGGCCGAGCATCTACTAATAACGGAGAGCATGCAAGATCATAAACAACACATAAGCATAACTTTGATAATCAACATAACAAGTATTCTCTATTCATCGGATCCCAACAAACGCAACATATAGAATTACATATAGATGATCTTGATCATGATAGGCAGCTCACAAGATCCGACAATGATAGCACAATGGGGAGAAGACAACCATCTAGCTACTGCTATGGACCCATAGTCCGGGGGTAGACTACTCACTCATCACTCCGGAGGCGACCATGGCGGTGTAGAGTCCTCCGGGAGATGATTCCCCTCTCCGGCGGGGTGCGGAGAGCGATCTCCGGGATCCCCGAGATGGGATCGGCGGCGACGGCGTCTCGGTAATGTTTTCCGTATCGTGGCTCTCGGTGCGGGGGTTTCGTCACGGAGGCTATTTGTAGGCGGAAGGGCAGGTCAAGAGGCGGCACGGGGGCCCACACCACGGGCCGGCGCGGCCAAGGGGGGCCGCGCCGCCCTAGGGTTTGGCGCCCCTGTGGCCCCTCTTCGTCTCTCCTTCGGACTTACGGAAGCTTCGTGAGAAAATAGGCCTCTGGGCTTTTATTTCGTCCAATTCCGAGAATATTTCTTTACTAGGATTTCTGAAACCAAAAACAGCGGAAAACGACAAGCGGCACTTCGGCATCTTGTTAATAGGTTAGTTCCGGAAAATGCACGAATATGACATAAAGTGTGCATAAAACATGTAGATAACATCAATAATGTGGCATGGAACACAAGAAATTATCGATACGTTGGAGACGTATCGGCATCCCCAAGCTTAGTTACTGCTCGTCCCGAGCGAGGTAAAACGATAACAAAGATAATTTACGGAGTGACATGCCATCATAAACTTGATCATACTATTTGTAAAGCATATGTAGTGAATGCAGCGATCAAAACAATGTGTATGACATGAGTAAACAAGTGAATCATAAAGCAAAGACTTTTCATGAATAGCATTTCAAGACAAGCATCAATAAGTCTTGCATAAGAGTTAACTCATAAAGCAATAATTCAAAGTAAAGGTATTGAAGCAACACAAAAGAAGATTAAGTTTCAGCGGTTGCTTTCAACTTGTAACATGTATATCTCATGGATATTGTCAACATAGAGTAATATAATAAGTGCAATAAGCAAGTATGTAAGAATCAATGCACGGTTCACACAAGTGTTTGCTTCTTGAGGTGGAGAGAAATAGGTGAGCTGACTCAACATTGAAAGTAAAAGAATGGTCCTCATAGAGGAAAAGCATCGATTGCTATATTTGTGCTAGAGCTTTGATTTTGAAAACATGAAACAATTTTGTCAACGGTAGTAATAAAGCATATGCATCATGTAAATTATATCTTATAAGTTGCAAGCCTCATGCATAGTGTACTAATAGTGCTCGCACCTTGTCCTAATTAGCTTGGACTACCTGGATTATCACCGCAATACATATGCTTTAACCAAGTATCACAAAGGGGTACCTCTATGCCACTATGTACAAAGGTCTAAGGAGAAAGCTCGCATTTGGATTTCTCGCTTTTGATTATTCTCAACTTAGACATCCATACCGGGACAACATAGACAACGAGATAATGGACTCCTCTTTTAATGCTTTAAGCATTCAACAACAATTAATTCTTTTCTCATTAGAGATTTGAGGATGTTTGTCCAAAACTGAAACTTCCACCATGGAACATGGCTTTAGTTAGCGGCCCAATGTTCTTCTCTCACAATATGCATGCTCAAACCATTCAACTCGGTGTAGATCGCCCTTACTTCGGACAAGACGAACATGCATAGCAACTCACATGAAATTCAACAACGAGTTGATGGCGTTCCCCGAGTAAACATGGTTATCGCACAACAAGCAACTTAATAAGAGATAAAGTGCATAATTACATATTCAATACCACAATAGTTTTTAAGCTATTTGTCCCATGAGCTATATATTGCAAAGGTGAATGATGGAATTTTAAAGGTAGCACTCAAGCAATTTACTTTGGAATGGCTGGAAAATACCATGTAGTAGGTAGGTATGGTGGACACAAATGGCATAGTGGTTGGCTCAAGTATTTTGGATGCATGAGAAGTATTCCCTCTCGATACAAGGTTTAGGCTAGCAAGGTTATTTGAGGCAAACACAAGGATGAACTAGTACAGCAAAACTCACATAAAAGACATATTGAAAGCATTATAATACTCTATACCGTCTTCCTTGTTGTTCAAACTCAAAACTAGAAATTATCTAGACCTTAGAGAAACCAAATATGCAAACCAAATTTTAGCATGCTCTATGTATTTCTTCATTAATGGGTGCAAAGCATATGATGCAAGAGCTTAAACATGAGCACAACAATTGCCAAGTATCACATTACCCAAAACATTTATAGCAATTACTACATGTATCATTTTCCAATTCCAACCATATAACAATTTAACGAAGGAGAAACTTCGCCATGAATACTATGAGTAGAAACCAAGGACATATTTGTCCATATGCTACAGCGGAGTGTGTATCTCTCCCATAAAGTGAATGCTAGGATCCATTTTATTCAAACAAAACAAAAACAAAAACAAAACGACGCTCCAAGAAAAAGCACATAAGATGTGGCCGAATAAAAATGTAGTTTCGGGGAGGAACACTGATAATTTGTTGATGAAGAAGGGGATGCCTTGGGCATCCCCAAGCTTAGACGCTTGAGTCTTCTTGATATATGCAGGGGTGAACCACCGGGTGCATCCCCAAGCTTAGAGCTTTTCACTCTCCTTGATCATGTTGCATCATACTCCTCTCTTGATCCTTGAAAACTTCCTCCACACCAAACTCGAAACAACTCATTAGAGGGTTAGTGCACAATATAAATTGACATATTCAGAGGTGACACAATCATTCTTAACACTTCTGGACATTGCATAATGCTACTGGACATTAGTGGATCAAAGAAATTCATCCAACATAGCGAAAGAGGCAATGCGAAATAAAAGGCAGAATCTGTCAAAACAGAACAGTTCGTATTGACGAATTTTAAAATGGCACCAGACTTGCTCAAATGAAAATGCTCAAATTGAATGAAAGTTGCGTACATATCTGAGGATCATGCACGTAAATTGGCATAATTTTCTGAGCTTCCTGCAGGGCAGTGGGCTCAGATTCGTGACAGCAAAGAAATCTGGAACTGCGCAGTAATCCAAATCTAGTACTTACTTTTCTATCAACGGCTTAACTTGGCACAACAAAACTCAAAACTAAGATAAGGAGAGGTTGCTACAGTAGTAAACAACTTCCAAGACACAAAATAAAAACAAAGTACTGTAGGTAAAAACATGGGTTGTCTCCCATAAGCGCTTTTCTTTAACGCCTTTCGGCTAGGCGCGAAAGTGTGTATCAAGTAACATCGAGAGATGAAGCATCAACATCATAATTTGTTCTAATGATAGAATCATAAGGTACCTTCATTCTCTTTCTAGGGAAGTGTTCCATACCTTTCTTGAGAGGAAATTGATACTTTATATTTCCTTCCCTCATATCAATAATAGCACCAACGAGTTCGAAGAAAAGGTCTTCCCAATATAATTGGACAAGATGCATTGCATTCAATATCCAAGACAACAAAATCAACGGGAACAAGATTATTGTTAACGGTAATGCGAACATTATCAACTTTACCCAAAGGTTTCTTTGTAGAATGATCAGCAAGATTAACATCCAAATAACAATTTTTCGGCGGTGGCAAGTCAAGCATATTATAAATTTTCTTCGGCATAACGAAATACTTGCACCAAGATCACATAAAGCATTACAATCAAAATCTTTAACCTTCATCTTAATGATGGGCTCCCAACCATCTTCTAGCTTTTTAGGAATAGAGGCTTCGCGCTCTAGTTTCTCTTCTCTAGCTTTTATGAGAGCATTTGTAATATGATGCGTGAAAGCCAAATTTATAGCACTAGCATTGGGACTTTTAGCAAGTTTTTGCAAGAACTTTATAACTTCAGAGATGTGGCAATCATCAAAATTCAAACCATTATAATCTAAAGCAATGGGATCATCATCCCCAATGTTGGAAAAAATTTCAGCGGCTTTATCGCGGGCGGTTTCGGCGGTTTTAGCGGTTTCGGGCGGTTTTCGCGCTTTGCATTAGAAGTGGAAACATTGCTAACACCAATTCTTTTATTAGTATGAGTAGGAGGTGCAGCAACATGTGTAGCATTAGCATTACTAGTGGTGGTAATAGTCCAAACTTTAGCTATATTCTTCTCTTTAGCTAGTTTTTCATTTTCTTCTCTATCCCACCTAGCACGCAGTTCAGCCATTAGTCTTATATTCTCATTAATTCTAACTTGAATGGCATTTGCTGTAGTAACAATTTTATTTTCAATGTCCCTATTAGGCATAACTTTCGATTTCAAAAGATCAACATCGGAGGCAAGACTATCAACTCTAGAAACAAGAATATCAATTTTATTGAGCTTTTCCTCAACAGATTTGTTAAAGGCAGTTTGTGTACTAATAAATTCTTTAAGCATGGCTTCAAGTCCAGGGGTGAATTCCTATTATTGTTGTAAGAATTCCCATAAGAATTAGCATAACCGTTACCATTATTATAAGGATATGGCCTATAGTTATTACTAGAATTGTTCAGGTAAGCATTGTTGTTGAAATTATTATTTTTAATGAAGTTTACATCAACATGTTCTTCTTGTGCAACCAATGAAGCTAACGGAACATTATTAGGATCAACATTAGTCCTATCATTCGCAAGCATAGACATAATAGCATCAACCTTATCACTCAAGGAGGAGGATTCTTCGACGGAATTTACCTTCTTACCTTGTGGAGCTCTTTCCGTGTGCCATTCAGAGTAATTTATCATCATATCATCAAGAAGTTTTGTAGCCGCCCCCAATGTGATGGACATAAAGGTACCTCCAGCAGCTGAATCCAATAAATTCCGCGAAGAAAAATTTAGTCCTGCATAGAAGGTTTGGATGATCATCCAAGTAGTCGGTCCATGGGTTGGGCAATTTTTAACCGAGAGATTTCATTCTTTCCCAAGCTTGAGCAACATGTTCAGTATCTAATTGTTTAAAATTCATTATGCTACTCCTCAAAGATATAATTTTAGCGGGGGATAATATCTACCAATAAAAGCATCCTTGCATTTAGTCCATGAATCAATACTATTCTTAGGCGAGAGATAGCAACCAATCTTTAGCTCTTCCTCTTAATGAGAAAGGGAACAATTTTAGTTTAATAATATCACCATCTACATCTTTATATTTTTGCATTTCACATAGTTCAACAAAATTATTGAGATGGGCAGCGGCATCATCGGAACTAACACCGAGAAAATTGATGGTTCATAACAAGATTCGATAAAGCGAGGTTTAATTTCAAAGAATTCTGCTGTAGTAGCGAGGTGGAGCAATAGGTGTGCATAAGAAATCATTATTATTTGTGGTTGTGAAGTCACACAACTTAGTATTTTCAGCGTTGGCCATTTTAGCAATAGTAAATAAAGCAAACTAGATAAAGTAAATGCAAGTAAACTAATTTTTTTGTGTTTTCGATATAGCAAACAAGATAGCAAATAAAGTAAAACTAGCAACTAATTTTTTTGTATTTTGATTTAGTGCAGCAAACAAAGTAGTAAATAAAATAAAGCAAGACAAAAACAAAGTAAAGAGATTGAGAAGTGGAGACTCCCCTTGCGGCGTGTCTTGATCTCCCCGGCAACGGCGCCGAGAAAATATGCTTGATGGCGTGTATTTCACACGTTCGTTGGGCAACCCCAAGAGGAAGGTATGATGAGCACGGCGGCAAGTTTTCCCTCGGAAAGAAACCAAGGTTTATCGAACCGGGAGGAGCCAAGAAGCACGTTGAAGGTTGATGGCGGCGAGATGTAGTGCGGCGCAACACCGGAGATTCGGCGCCAACGTGGAACTGCACAACACAACCAAGCTACTTTGCCCCAACGAAACGGTGAGGTTGTCAATCTCACCGACTTCGTTGTAACAAAGGATTAACCGTATTGTGTGGAATATGATTGTTTGCGAGAGAAAACGGTAGAACAAGTATTGCGATAGATTGTATTTCGAGTAAAGAGAATTGGACCGGGGTCCACGGTTCACTAGAGGTGTCTCTCCCATAAGACGAACGGCATGTTGGGTGAACAAATTACGGTTGGGCAATTGACAAATAAAGAGAGCATGACAATGCACATACATATCATGATGAGTATAGTGAGATTTAATTGGGCATTACGACAAAGTACATAGACCGCCATCCAAGCTGCATCTATGCCTAAAAAGTCCACCTTCGGGTTATCATCCGAACCCCCTCCGGTATTAAGTTGCAAAGCAACGAGACAATTGCATTAAGTATGGTGCGTAATGTAATCAACAACTACATCCTTAGACATAGCATCAATGTTTTATCCCTAGTGGCAACGGCACAACACAACCTTAGAACTTTACATCCATTGTCCCGGTGTCAATGCGAGGCATGAACCCACTATCGAGCATAAGTACTCCCTCTTGGAGTTAAAAGCATCTACTTGGCCAGAGCATCTACTAATAACGGAGAGCATGCAAGATCATAAACAACACATAAGCATAACTTTGATAATCAACATAACAAGTATTCTCTATTCATCGGATCCCAACAAACGCAACATATAGAATTACATATAGATGATCTTGATCATGATAGGCAGCTCACAAGATCCGACAATGATAGCACAATGGGGAGAAGACAACCATCTAGCTACTTGCTATGGACCCATAGTCCGGGGGTAGACTACTCACTCATCACTCCGGAGGCGACCATGGCGGTGTAGAGTCCTCCGGGAGATGATTCCCCTCTCCGGCGGGGTGCGGAGAGCGATCTCCGGGATCCCCGAGATGGGATCGGCGGCGACGGCGTCTCGGTAATGTTTTCCGTATCGTGGCTCTCGGTGCGGGGGTTTCGTCACGGAGGCTATTTGTAGGCGGAAGGGCAGGTCAAGAGGCGGCACGGGGGCCCACACCACGGGCCGGCGCGGCCAAGGGGGGCCGCGCCGCCCTAGGGTTTGGCGCCCCTGTGGCCCCTCTTCGTCTCTCCTTCGGACTTCGGAAGCTTCGTGAGAAAATAGGCCTCCGGGCTTTTATTTCGTCCAATTCCGAGAATATTTCTTTACTAGGATTTACGAAACCAAAAACAGCAGAAAACGACAGCGGCACTTCGGCATCTTGTTAATAGGTTAGTTCCAGAAAATGCACGAATATGACATAAAGTGTGCATAAAACATGTAGATAACATCAATAATGTGGCATGGAACACAAGAAATTATCGATACGTTGGAGACGTATCATAGAGCATGTACTTCCTCCGGCGGCAGCTGTGCTAATGGCACTGCCTCATCGATGTCATGATCTTGCAGGAACTCCTCTTCGAGGAAGGTGAGGTACTCTTGATGTGCCTCCTCCAATGTTTCATACCCTCGGTAGTTGTTGTTGGAGTAGCCATTGACCTGGTCTTGACAGAATCTCCATGAGTTGTAGATTCCTCGAACCCGTCCGCGGAACACCACATACCACTAGCACGGCATAAGAAGAACAGGTAATCGATCACAACCATGAAGAAATTCATAACAAAGCAATAGAACAACACAAGTGTTAACAGCAAATGATAAACTAACAGGAGCATGCATGATCATTCCAAAAGTGGATCACAAATTCATCCTACACTACCATGGTGTCATCCTACCATCACAGCAAATGTGGGTGTCATCCTAATACCGCAAGTTCACTATCACCTGAGGGGATTAGTATATACCACCTCATCATAGTTACAAAAGGGGGCCATAATTTTTTTTCAACCCTAGCTTCTGCCAAAATGTACATCATCATCATAATCACCAGCTCCATGCACGCATCCCCTGAACCACCCCCTCAAGGGAACCAATACACCTTTGAGTGGTACTAGCCAAGGTAATTCCTTAGCCAGAGGACGCGGTGTGGCTCGATCATGCTGACGAAGCTGGAACCCTGGGCCTTATGGTCGACGAGGTGACTCAGGGCGGCCATGAGATCATCATCGGTGAAGCCAAGCATGTCCATGACCGCATTGTACATGTTAGGGTGCATGTCCGTGGGCTTGTTGTCCTTGATTGCCTGTGCGATGTCCTTCATAGCAACAATCATGTTGGTGAAGGCCACCAGCTCGTCGTCGGCGAAGGCGCCTCTCTTCCTCTTGCCGGGGGTCACCTTCTCAGGCGCGTCGCCAACCTTCTCAGGTCGCGTATCCTGGTTGATTGTGTTAGACTCCTGGGTTTCAGCATCCTCAGGTGAAGGAATTGTTGTAGCCGAGCCTAGGTCCCATGGCGTACTTGCCTGTGGCAAGGCCAAAAGAGAAGATGGTACGCATCTCGTCGTAGTTGGCAATGGGCACATTCAGGAACTCCGCGTCCTTTGGGTGATCCTACGATACGAAGGGACCATGATGTTAGTTCTGCTAGTGGTTGATCAAAGGAGTTAGTGAGGTGGACTGAGCATGCTCACCGCGATGTGCACGCAGTAGTGCTAACCCTCAAGGATGATGCATTTGGTATCATGATACGTCCAAAACATATCTACTTTCCTGAACACTTTTGCTATTGTTTGCCCTCTAATTTGTATGTTTTGAACGTAGACTAACGATATTTTTAGCAGAATTGCTCTGGTGTCTCGTTTTTGTGCAGAAATTCAACTTTCAGGAAAATTCCCAGAAAATATCGCAAAATCCATATTTCACCCGAAGACTCACTGGGCTAGAAAACGAGACGGAGAAGGGCCATGAGGGGCCCACACCTAGTCTAGGCGCGGGCCAGGCTTGGCCGCGCCTAGGGTGGTGTGGCCGCCTCGGCCACCCCCTCGACCTCCCCTCCCGACTATATTAAGCCTCTGACACTAAAAACAGAGGGGGGGTTCGAAGTTTTTCTAGAAAGAGTTCCGCTGCTCCGCCGCCACCAGAAACCCCAATCCGGGAACAAGAAACTCCGTTATGGCACCCTACCGAGACGGGGAATTGGAGGAGATCATCGACATCGCCATCACCGACGCCTCTCCATCAACCATCCATGATTCCCCCATCCATGTGTGATTAGTTCCCCACTGTAGGTTGTAGGGGATGGTAGGGATTGGATGAGGATAATTATTATGGGCATAGTGCCTAGTATACGTTGTTAGTATTTTTGACATTGTTGCAACTTGTTATGCTTAATGCTTGTCACTTTGGGCCCGATCGCCATGATCTCAGATCTAAACATGTTATTGACTCATGAGGATAATTATTGTTTTTGATCATACCTGCAAGTTGTATACACATGTCGTTGTTCGGAACCCGAGGCCCCAAAGTGACAATAATTGGGATAACCGGAGGGGATGGCTTTGATGTGAGGATCACGTATGTTCACAGAGTGTTAATGCTTTGCTCAGGTACTCTATTAAAAGGAGTACCTTAATTACCAGTAGATTCCCTTGAGGCCCCACTGCAAATGGGCTGGTAGGACAAAAGATGTCGTGCAAGTTTATCATTGCGAGCACGCACGACTAAATAGGAACACACGCCTATGGTTATTTTATACTAGGATGTTTTTTATCATTATTACTTGCAATGCCCATGTCTCGCTTATTATATGAACTATCTCATCCATGCAGCGCCCGTTCATCCATCCCCGTGCCTATAGTATTTTAATCATGTTGTCCACTGCAATCATTGCTACTGTTGTTTTTATTTCATTAGTGTTGTTACTTCACTACTACCACTGCTATAAAACTGTTACTACTGATAAACTATTGTGAGCAAGTCTATTTCCAGGTGCAGCTGAATTGACAACTCAACTGTTAAAGCTTATAAATATTCTTTGGATCCCCTTGTGTCGAATCAATAAATTTGGGTTTTACTTCCCTCGAAGACTGTTGCGATCCCCTATACTTGTGGGTCATCATATCCTCGCACCACTGGGCCCTGCTTAGATCGTGGAGCCTGCTAATGGTGAGCCACCTCTGCCTCCACTTTCTTAGGTGGTTGTACACTTGAGTGGAGCACACGGAGACACCACAGTGGTCAGACAGGCCCTTCGCCACACCAGTCAGATGGACTTCCTTGAATCCTTTGTCAGTTCTCACTCCGGTCTTGATCAAGCCACACATCTTCTCCAACCCGAAGCTGGACATGAATGGAAGCCATTTCATGGTGCCACTCCATTTCTGCCCGGACTTCAAGGCTATGTCCGCTGCCTTGCGGTTCTTGTTCTTCTTTGTGGTGGCCAACCTAGCCGCGACCTCTGCCGCTACCTGAGCCACCAGGTCAGAAACAGGCATAGGGGTGACCGCCACCTTGGTGTCATAGGCGGGCTGTGAATCAGGAACTTGCGTAGGGATCTGAGAGTTCCCAACACAGACAAGCGCTTGGCTAAAGTCATCACAGAAGGAGTCCTACACACATCTTAGTACATATAACGTGAATCTACTTGGAAGCAAAGACATGTGAATAGCACAAACCATACCAACAATCATCCTAAATCAGACAAGCAGTTCATTGCAACTGCGAATAGCACAAACCCTTGCAAGATCATGGTAGATGAGCACATTCGGGACAAACAAGCAACCGGAAATGTCGAACCCTAGCAAGATCATGATAGCTCACCACAATCCGAACTAACCCATGCTACAAGACCAAACCCTAGACAAGATTTGACAACTCCTAACCTAGATCTAAACATTACCACGGGACCAGGATAAGGGCTGCCTTACAGTCATCGCCGGAGGTGAAGATGCGCTGCACCACGAAGTAGATGAAGCAGCCCAGATGTACTCGCCGCCGCCGCTGCAACCGTCGCCGACTGGATATGCGTGCGCCTCTTACCTGCTTGCCGACGGGAGGAGGAGCTCGAAAATTGGGAGAGAGTGGAGGAGGGGGTAGAAAATAGGCCATGGGGCGCGGCGGGAGGTGACAGAATCCTTCTCGCCCTCCTTTTCTCTTTCCGTCGATGCGCGCCGCAGCTCCCTCCATCTCCATTCTCATCTCCGCTCTTGCGCTGAAGATTCCATTTTGTATCAACCGCCGTGGAGATATGCCTGCACCGCTGGAAAGTGCCAAACTAGGCGTTCCTCCAGGGCCTGGCCCGAGGGTGCTTTGAGAACCGATTCGTACAAGAATGCGAGTCGGCCCAGGCAACCAAACGGGCCGAAAATTGCTGGCCTAATGCGAGCTAAGGGGCATGCAGCCTACCAAACGCGCCCATAGCTGCTCGATCTTGATGTTTTGAAGCGGAATACTATGGGCGCGTTTGATAGCCTGCATAGGATTCTTGCACCACTGCGCCAGCGAGATGGGCATCCATGCGTTGCGAACGGGCCATGGGCCATGAAACACGGGCCATTTGGTAGCCTGGGCGGCCTTTTGTGCGCCGGAGAAGGAAGCCAGGCTCCATCATTTGGTTGCCCGTTTCCAGCCCAAGTTGCACGCAGGAAAATAGGAATTAGCTGTTTGGTTGCTCAAATCACAGTTTCATATCCTTACCACAATTCAAATAGGGTGAGATTACCATGCCATAGCATGTTGCATACGATCAAACACCACTCAGAAGAACAAGATCCTCACGATCACCACGATGAGGAAGACGATGATGTAATCTTTGACCCGACTGGGATGTACCATCGGTGGTGCTCCTTGTAGAGCATGTACTTCCTCCGACGGTAGCTGTGGTAATGGCACTGCCTCATCGATGGCATGATCTTCCAGGAACTCCTCTTCGAGGAAGGTGAGGTACTCTTGCTGTGCCTCCTCCAATGTTTCATACCCTCGGTAGTTGCTGTTGGAGTAGCCATTGACCTGGTCTTGACAGACTCTCCATGAGTTGTACATTCCTCGAACCCGTCCGCGAAACACCACATACCACTAGCACGGCATAAGAAGAACATGTAATCGATCACAACCATGAAGTAATTCATAACAGAGCAATAGAACAACACAAGTGTTGACAACAAATGATAAACTAACAGGGGCATGCATGATCATTCCAAAAGTGGATCACAAATTCATCCTACACAACCATGGTGTCATCCTACCATCACAGCAAAAGTGGGTATCATCCTAACACCGCAAGTTCACCATCACCTGAGGGGTTAGTATATACCACCTCATCATAGTTACAAAAGGGGGGCATCAAATGTTTTTCAACCCTAGCTTCTGCCAAAATGTACATCATCATCATCGCCAACTCCATGCATGCATCTCCTGAACCACCCCCTCAAGGGAACCACTACACCTTTGAGTTGTACTTCCCAAGGTAGTTCCTTAGCCAGAGGACGCGGTGTGGCTCGATCATGCCCACGAAGCTAGAACCCTTGGCCTTGTGGTCGACGAGCTGGCTCAGGCCGGCCATGAGAACATCCTCGGTGAATCCAAGTATGTCCATGACCGCATTGTACAGGTCAGGGTACATGTCTGTGGGCTTGTTGTCCTTGATGGCCTGTGCGACGTCCTTCACAGCAACAGTCATGTTGGTGAAGGCCACCAGCTCGTCGTCGGCAAAGGCGCCTCTCTTCCTCTTGCCGGTGGTCACCTTCTCAGGTGCATTGCCAGCCTTCTCAGGTGGCCCATCAAGGTTGACCGTGTCGAACTCCTAGGTTTCAGCATCCTCAGGTGAAGGAATTGCTGCAGCCGAGCCTAGGGGATCACTGGATCCCATGGCGTACTTGCCGGTGGCGAGGCCGAAAGAGAAGATAGTATGCATCTCGTCGTAGTTGGCAATGGGCACATTCAGGAACTTTGCTTCCTTTGCGTGATCCTACGATACGAAGGGACAATGATGTTAGTTCTGCTAGTGGTTGATCAAAATAGTTAGTGAGGTGGACTGAGCATGCTCACCGCGACGTGTCTGCACTAGTGCTCACCCTCAAGGATGACGCATTTGGTATCCTCGCACCACTGATCCCCGCTTAGATCGTGGAGCCTGCTAATGGTGAGCCATCTCTGCCTCCACTTCCTCAGGTGGTTGTACACCTAAGTGGAGCACATGGAGACACCACAATGTTCAAACAGGCCCTTCACCACACAAGTCAGATGGACTTCCTTGAATCTTGTCAGTTCTCACTCCGGTCTTGATCAAGTCGCACATCTTCTCCAACACGAACACGAAGCTGGACATGAATGGAAGCCATTTCATGGTGCCAGTCCATTTCTGCCCGAACTTCAAGGCCATGTCCGCTTCCCTGCGGTTCTTGTTCTTCTTTGTGGTGGCCAACCTAGCCGCGACCTCTTCCGCTACCTGAGCCAGAGCCACCAGGTCAGACACAGGCAGAGGGGTGACCGCCACCTTGGTTTCATAGGCGGGATGTGAATCGGGAACTTGCGAAGGGATCTGAGAGTTCCCAACGCAGACAAGCGTCTAGCTAAAGTCATCACAGAAGTAGTCCTACACACATCTTAGTACATATAACGTGAATCTACTTGGAACCAAAGACATGTGAATAGCACAAACCATACCAACAATCATCCTAAATTAGACAAGTTGTTCATTGCAACTATGAATAGCACAAACCCTTGCAAGATCATGGTAGGTGAGCACATTTGGGACAAACAAGCAACCGGAAATGTCGAACCCTAGCAAGATCATGATAGCTCACAACAATCCAAACTAACCCCTGCTACAAGACCTAACCCTACACAAGATCTGACAACTCCTAACGTAGATCTAAACATTACCGCGGCACCGGTATAAGGGGTGCCTTACAGTCATCACCGGAGGTGAAGATGCGTTGCACCAGGAAGTAGATGAAGCAGCCTAGATGTACTCGACACTACCGCCGCTGCAACTGTCGCCAACCGGAGATGTGTGCGCCTCTTACCTACTTGCCGACGGGAGGAGAAGCTCGAAATTTGTGGGAGAGTGGAGGAGGGGGTAGAATAGGTCATGGGGCGCGGAGGGAGGTGACGGAATCCTTCCTGCCCCCTTGTCGCTTTTCGCCGATGCGCGCCGCAGCTCCCGCCATCTCCATTATCGTCTCTTCGCGTGCGCCGAAGATCCCCTTTTGCATCAGTCGCCGTGGAGATTTGCCTGCACCGCTGGAAACTGCCGAACCGGGCGTTCCTCCAGGGCCTGGCCCAAGGGTGCTTTGAGAACCGGTTCGTTCAACAACGCGAGTCGGCCCAGGCAACCAAATGGGCCGAAAATTGCTGGCCCGATACGAGCCAATGGGCATGCAACCTACCAAATGCACCCTATATGAACGTGTGGTCGTGTCGAAGGAGTTTAGAGCATCTTGCTGAGCACGGAGTTGATGAAGGAGAATTTATGCGCAACATTGAGTGGAACCCCAAGAGGAAGGTATGATGAGCACAGCAGGAAGTTTTCCCTCAGTAAGAAACCAAGGTTTATCGACCGCAGGGAGAAAAACGTTCTCTCCCGAGGTGTTGCGTACCAACTCGTGGCAGGGCGCACCGCCGGCGTCGCGCAGCAACGTGGAGACCTGCACACAAACAACCAAGTACCTTGTCCCCAACTTTCAGCGAGGTTGTCAAGCTCACTGGTTTTGCTAAAAACAAAGGATTAAACGAACCGTGTGGAAGAAGAATTGTTTGCAGAGAATAGAACAGGAAAATGCTGTAGAAGATTGCAATTAAAAGAAGAAGGACCGGGGTCCACAGTTCACTAGAGGCGCCTGTTGCGGTCAGAAACCCACCGGCGAGCAGCGACGGGCAACACAGTAGAGCCGGGAGGCTCCCAGGACTGCGGCTGGCCCTGGTCCCTCGAGCGACGGCCTGCAAAGCCTCGGCACGCACGTCCGATGCTGGTGCAAGGGCGTGCCACCTGACCTATACCTGGTCAGGAAGGTGATGGATTTGCTTCGCTTAGTTTCTCGCATGGCATACACGTAAACATTAAATACGAGCCTCGATCGGCTCTCAGGTTGTCCTGTGAATCGGCTCAAGGAGCCGATCCACCCATGAATCGTATGAGGTATACGATCAGATGGTGTTCCTGCTTGATCAAAATAAAGCTAAAACAACCTACGACGATTTAGGGTTTTCACCACATAATCGGAACATCCTACGCGTGATTGAGCCTAGCAGCCACGCACGGTGATAATAAACCGACCCTAGACAAGGCCTAAAAACCAACATGAAGTTGATCCCCGGAACATCTCATCTAGGGCTAGCAAACTACACCCTACGTGCTACTGGATCCTTCAACCCGTTTGCAAGGCCTAACTATGCAGATATTAAACTAATCCTTGAAGAACAAGGAGCAATCATAACGGATCGGATCTACTAAATAACGATCAAGCGAGGTGCCGCCCTTACACCTAAGATAGGTGTAAGGGCGGCTAGACGTCTAAGGGTTGCATGGGCGAAAGCATGTGATACGATGAAACAATGCTAACCCTAACACATCTATGATAACTACGTTGCTCGCCATCAACAAGGCTTCGAGCACGAGCAACGCATGAACAGCGAATAAACGTGTCGCCTAGATCGCAAGATGCGATCTAGGCAGCATGATGCTTACCCGGAAGAAACCCTCAAAACAAGGGGCTGGCGATGCGCCTAGATTGGTTTGTGATGAACGTGATTGTTGTCTTTCTCAATAACCTTAGATACATATTTATAGTCCGTAGACTTTCTATCGTGGGAATAATCCCCACCGTGCACGAGCCATATTCTATCTAACCGACACGTATCCTACTATATTTACAGATACACGGGCAAACTAGCCCAAACTTTGTATACAAGGCCGATTCATGTACTCCTTCCGTGTATATTCTTCAAGCCCATCTTAATCGCGGCCCACCTCTGATCCGGTCAAATTCTGGTGATAACACATGCCCCCTGGTTTTGGAAATGATAATTCCAAAATCACTCTGTTTTTTCTTCGTCGGGTCATGTCGTGGCAGAGCAGAACCGTCGCAGTACCCTTCATCATGATGACTTGCCTTCTCAACTTCTCCGCGTGACCTGGCAAAAAATTTTCTTTCGGCACCACTTCCTCGGAAACTGCTGTGGCATTGAATCTCCACCATATCCCTTTTTATTTAACCGCATCGGGCAGTTTGCTTCTTCATCCCCTTGCTCTGCTCTGGCCATCGGCACCAAGAAACCCCAATCTCAGAGCAATGTCTTCCTCCTCTTCCTCCTCCGCCTCGTCAAATCTCTCCTCGCAGTCCTTCTCCTCCTCCTCCTCCTCCTCCCACGAACCCACGCCAGAGTGGGACCCGGCGGTGGCTCAGATGGCGGCGCACGATGAGCACGCCCCAGAGGAGTGGGACCAGGAGGACCACGCCTCCTCTGTCTGGTCCGAGGACGACCAATCCTTGACCAGCGGAGATGAAGACCTCCAGTTCCTTGCTGATGGGGAACTGGAACCGGAGAGCGAGGACGACTCGTTCTCCTGGGACGATTACACCTTCTCCGAGGAAGAGGAGGAGGAGGAAGACGATGACGACGACTCCCTCGAGGGTTACCCGCCGGCGAAGCGCCTCCGCGCCTGGTGGGACGACGACGACTCCGACGACGACGAGGAGGACGAGGCTCCCGTAGAGGGATACGGGAGCAGCGACGAGGAGCCCGCCAGCAGCTGCGCCGGCGGCAGCGACGACGACGACGAGGGCAGCAACGGCCCGTAGATCAGGGACTACCAGCATAGGACTAGTAATAGTAGTGGCAGTTTGGTCAATAGACCTTTCTTTTGTTCTTCCTCCCTTGAGCAATCGGCTCTTTCTTTGTAAGAAATCCTATTATTAATGAAGAAAACATCTCTAAGCCGATCCTGTCCTTTTCCCAGTTTTGCCGATTGTCAAAGTAGGTCAACACACCAAGAGCCGATGGCAGCGCATCGGCCGTTGCCACAAAACGCGAGCAAGGCCAGCTCTATTGTCTATTCAAATGGTAACCTCAGATGTCAATCGTGCAGGTTCGCACCTGCAACGGACCCAATGGCGGAATCATCCAATGCCAACGCTATGGTCTCCGGCCTGAAGGCAATCCTTAACCGCTCCTCGCTGACCGAACATAGTGCTAGAATCAACAACAAACATCTGAATTAATGCTTTGTCCCATCATTAGTTTCTAGGTATCAGACATTCTACCGCCCATCCTTCTCTTCCGAATTCTCCCTGTCTTGGCCCTCGTTCTACCGAGAGTCTGTTGACGTCAGAAACCCCCTGGCGGGCAGAGACGGGCAACACCGTAGAGCCGGGAACAACTAGGGCTGCGGCTGGCCCCAGTCCCTCAGAGCGACGGCCCGCAAAGCCTCCTGGTCGCACGTCCGATGTTTATCACAAGGGCGTGCCACCTGACCTATACCCGGTCGGGAAGGTGTGGATGATGCCTCGCTTAGTTTCTGCAGGGCACACACGTAAACGTTAAATACGAGCCTCGATCGGCTCTCGAGGTTATCTCGTGAATCGGCTCAAAGAGCCGATCCACCCATGATCCGGACGGGGTGTCCGAATATATGGTGGTCCTGCTTGATCAAGGTAAAGCTAATGAGATCTACGACGATTTAGGGTTTTCACCGCATAATCGGATCATCCTACTCACGATTGGGCCCCGCGCTCGCGCACGGTGACCGTAAGCCGATCCTAGACAGGGCCTAAAAACCAACACGAGGTTGATCCTCGGAACATCCTTTCTAGGGCTAGCAAACGCCACCCTACACACCGCTGGATCCTCCAACCCTTTGTAAGGCCTAACTATTGCGGATGTTAAACTAATCCTTGATGAAACAAGGAGCAACCGTAACGGATCAGATCTACTAAACTATGATCAAGCGGGGTGCCGCCCCTACACCTAAGATAGGTGTAAGGGCGGCTAGACATGCAAGGGTTGCACTACGATAGCATGTAACATGAAGAACAATGCTAACCCTAACATGTCTAAGATAACTACGTTGCTCGCCATCAAAAAGGCTTCGAGTACGAGCAACGCATGAACAACGTGGGCAGGCTTGTGCTGCCTAGATCGCAAGATGCGATCTAGGCAGCATGATGCTTACCGGTAGAAACCCTCGAGACGAAGGAGTTGGCGATACGCCGAGATTTGTTTGTGGTTGAACGTTGGTTGTTGTTTATTCCATAAACCCTAGGTACATATTTATAGTCCAGCGGACTTTCTAATGTGGGCGTGCACTAAACCGTGCACGAGTAAGATTCTAACTTCTAAACTAAGATGCGATCTAATATGTTACAGATACACGGGCAAACAAGCCCAACTTGGTATAAAACGCCGACTCACGTATCTCTTCTATATATATATTCTTCACGTCCATCTTGATCACGGCCCACCTCTACTTGGTCAAATTCTGGTGATAACACATGCCCCCTGGTTTTGGAAATGACATTTCCAAAATCATTACGCTTTCTTTCGTCGGGTCATGTCGTGGCAGAGCAGAACTGCCGCAGAATCCTCATCATGATGCCTTGCCCCTTCCACTTCTCCACGTGGCCGCAAAACTCTCTTGTTGGGCAACATCTCCTCGGAAACTGCTGTGGCATTGAATCTCTCTCATATCCCCTTTATTTAACCATTCTAAACAGCTTGCGTCTCCTTCGTCCTCCTCGCGTTAGCACAAAAACCCTCTCGTGCCGCCATGTCTTCTTCCTCCTCCTCCGAGTTTTCCTACGGGTCCGACTCCTCCCGCGAGACGCCGCCGGAAATTCGTGCCCCGGAAGACTGGGACGAGGAGAGCCATGCCTCCTCCATTTGGTCCGAGGACGACAAGTCCTTGACCAGCGGGGATGAAGATCTTCAGTTCCTCGCCGACGGGGAACTGGAGTCAAAAAGCGAGGACGACCAGTTCTCCTGGGACGGCTGCCCCACCTCTGAAGAAGAGGGGGAAGAAGACGACGACTCCCTCGAGGGCTACCCACCGGCGAAACGCCTCCGCATGTGGTGGGACGACGACAGCAGCGACGACGAAGACGGGGATGAAGCCCCCGTGGAGGGCTACGGGAGTAGCGACGAGGAGCCCATCGGCAGCAGTGCCGATGAGAGTTCTGAGGATGACGATGAGGGCAGTGATGGCCCGTAGACTAGGATCTAATAGTATAGGCCTAGCAGTAGTAGATTGGTCAATAGACCCTCCTTTTGTTCTTGATCAATCGGCTCCCTATTGTAAGAAATCCCAATATTAATGAAGAATTCCCTTAACTTGATTTCGCCGATTTCTTTTATGCTGAGTTTGTCGACTGCTGGCCTAATCCATGCTTAGTGACTGATGGCAACGCATCAGTTTCATGATAATCTGCGAGCCAGGCCAATTTAGCCATCCCTCCAAGCTAGCTAGCTCTGCCGATGACGATGGTACAGCCGATCTCAGTAAGCTGGCAACTTGATCTTTGAGCAGGCGACTTTTAAAAAAGCCCTGGAACTGTCTTGGATGCTCACACCGATGACTCTGTAACAGAACACCACTCTCCAGACCAGTTGTGTCGTAGGGCTAGCCGATTCCAACCAAATCGGCTCCCCAGAGCAAAGACCTTTAGGGCGAGCTGCCCCCCGAGCCTTAATCAAGGCGAATCAGCCATGTGCCGACATTAGCCTTAACTCATGACGTAGCCCCAAGCAGAGAACCTTTAGGGTGAACTGCCCCCCGAGCTTCTTCAATCTACTTCTTGCGCCTTGCAGCTCAGATCAGTTCCTTCCTTTCCCTGATTTGCACATCCAGGTTGCTCTTGGCGTTGTTCTTGAAGAGAGGATCTGAGCCCTTAAACTACTCCATTGAGGAGTTCTCCCATTAAGATCTCCCTTCGTGCTCCATTGACCCTCTGATCGTAACAGTTATTCCTCTTGAGTCGATGGCCATGCATCGGCTTTTATATCCTTAAGTCGATGTCTGCTCGCATCGGCCGTGCTCGAAAATTTTCGAATTTTCAGAATTTTTTTTACGGCCGACCGGTGCATCGGCCTCCATACTCCAATACCCATCACCAAAGGATGAGACGCTTCCATTGCATATCCTCGTGTTTTATCCACACGGGTGCCCCCCGAGCCGATTCTCGTCAAGAGAATTGATGGTATCGGCTCCGTTGGATAACATGTTGAACCCAGGCAGAATGGTGGGTGAGGATAATTTTGGCCGATTGCTGGAATCGGCCTCCACGTTGCTTGCTCGGTGAAGGTTTTGTAATGTCCCTTCATAAATTTTTGGGGCCGATCATAAGGATCAGCCTCGCCACGTTCGCTCATCGACGTTTGCTTTGCTACACGGTCGAGCCCGTGGATAAAACCAGCCTAACCCCGTTCTTTGTCACGTCGATGCGCTCGCGGTCGTCCAAATTGATGCCCGAGAGTGGCTCTTGGCCCGATGTCTCCCGGACGTCCATGCCAGCCGTTGAAACTTCGACTCGAATCATCTGCGTGGACGACTTCTACTTCATCTCCATCCCATCGTATCGGGCATTGGTGCATCGTGGATGGAATGCAACAGATTGGCGTGGATCCAATCTCTTCCTAGTAGGACAGCGTAGGTACTCTTGTCGTCGACGATAAAGAACGTTGTAGGGATAGTTTTCCTTCCTACGGTCGGATCCACATTCGGAACACCTTGTGCGTCGGATGCTTGGCCGTTGAAATCGCTCGGTGTTACGTTGGTTTTGATCGGATCCGAGCTGGAGCGTCCCAACCGACGTAGCATGGAGTATGGCATAATGTTGGCTCGCCGCTCCGGTGTCCACCAACATCTTGTTGACGAGGCTGCCCATTGATGTATCCTCGCAAGTACGGGGCCTTCGGATGCCTGTAACTTCTTTCTTTTGGCTTCTCAAAGATGACCGGCCGTGGGCCGCAGTCTAATTGCGCCACAGGTGCTTCATATAATCTTGGAGCGCTAAACTCCGTTGGAAGAATGAAGACCATATGTGTGCCAGCCGATGTGTCATCATCGGCTTTCCTCTGCTTGGGGCGCCACTCTTTTCTTTGTGGCCGACCTTCTTCGTACAGGGTTCGCCGAATTTTGGCGGCCAGATCAGGCTGTGCCTTCCTTAGCGTGTGCAGGTACAATCTTTCAGCTTCTTCCAACCCACGCAGACGCTGAACCCTTCGCTTTTGGGAACGGCTGAGCCCATCAGGGCACCACCCGGGCCGATGATATTTATCTTCTTCATCATCGTCCTCTAGTTCCTCGAGATCTTCCACCCGAGCGGACTCAGCGTGCTTGTTCCGAGGCGGGAGAGGCCCTAGACGCTTGAACACGGACACGTTAGCGGCATCCTTCTTCCTTTGCTTGCATTCTGGGCAGTTCTCGATTGTTGGCAATCGGCTCATTCCTGAGTCCCAGCAATGTTTGAAGAACGGACAGTCCCAATGCCTATCCATGTCATCCTGCCCCCTTGGCCTCCCTTCAGCGCGACGATTGTACCCGTCGTTGCTTCTATCATGTTGACGGTACCTCCTGACCTCTGCATCAGACCGACAATTCCTTTCATCATCTACGTCGTAGTGCCGACGTCGGTCGTGCTGCTGCTCATACTTGTTGAGGAGGTGTTCGGAGAGAGGACGTTGATACCGCACGCTTCTTATTCCCTCCCCTGTCAGGTACCGCCTGTCATCATCTCGGGGCCGGTCGCGTGGATCGGCCTCCTCTTCATCGTCGCCACGGAGTGGCTGCTTTCTCGCTTCATCTTTGCCATGGCGGCTTGCAAGCCCTGCCATGTTGACACCAAAGGAGAACTTTGGCTGGCCTATGGAGTGGCTGAGATCCACCATGTTGACGCCAGGCGACGGACTTGAGTCTCTATCGAGCTTGATATCGTGCGGCCGGGTCTTCTCAGAGGAGCCGATGAGTTCGGCTTCGAGGGTTGCCTTGATCTCGTCCTGTTTCCTTTTGAGCTCCTCGGGCAGATCCTCGTACTTCGGCGACCCGGTGCGTTCTTCCGACGGGGCGGACAGATCCACTCCATCGAGTGCGCCTTCGGGTGTGAAACCCTTCCACCCGACGCCATGGGAGCGGGTTCGGTGGAAGGAGCCGATGAGTTCGGCTTCGAGGGTTGCCTTGATCTCGTCATGTTTCTTCTTGAGCTCATCAGGCAGATCCTCGTACGTGACCGGAGTGTCTTCCGCCATCTCGGATGTAGATGGCGATGTTGTGGATGTCATCGACTGTCCCACCGGGCGTGCCAGAATGTGTTGACGTCAGAAACCCCCTGGCGGGCAGAGACGGGCAACACCGTAGAGCCGGGAACAACTAGGGCTGCGGCTGGCCCCAGTCCCTCAGAGCGACGGCCCGCAAAGCCTCCTGGTCGCACGTCCGATGTTTATCACAAGGGCGTGCCACCCGACCTATACCCGGTCGGGGAAGGTGTGGATGATGCCTCGCTTAGTTTCTGCAGGGCACACACGTAAACGTTAAATACGAGCCTCGATCGGCTCTCAGGTTATCCTGTGAATCGGCTCAAAGAGCCGATCCACCCATGATCCGGACGGGGTGTCCGAATATATGGTGGTCCTGCTTGATCAAGGTAAAGCTAATGAGATCTACGACGATTTAGGGTTTTCACCGCATAATCGGATCATCCTACTCACGATTGGGCCTCGCGCTCGCGCACGGTGACCGTAAGCCGATCCTAGACAGGGCCTAAAAACCAACACGAGGTTGATCCTCGGAACATCCTTTCTAGGGCTAGCAAACGCCACCCTACACACCGCTGGATCCTCCAACCCTTTGTAAGGCCTAACTATTGCGGATGTTAAACTAATCCTTGATGAAACAAGGAGCAACCGTAACGGATCAGATCTACTAAACTATGATCAAGCGGGGTGCCGCCCTACACCTAAGATAGGTGTAAGGGCGGCTAGACATGCAAGGGTTGCACTACGATAGCATGTAACATGAAGAACAATGCTAACCCTAACATGTCTAAGATAACTACGTTGCTCGCCATCAAAAAGGCTTCGGTACGAGCAACGCATGAACAACGTGGGCAGGCTTGTGCTGCCTAGATCGCAAGATGCGATCTAGGCAGCATGATGCTTACCGGTAGAAACCCTCGAGACGAAGGAGTTGGCGATGCGCCGAGATTTGTTTGTGGTTGAACGTTGGTTGTTGTTTATTCCATAAACCCTAGGTACATATTTATAGTCCAGCGGACTTTCTAATGTGGGCGTGCACTAAACCGTGCACGAGTAAGATTCTAACTTCTAAACTAAGATGCGATCTAATATGTTACAGATACACGGGCAAACAAGCCCAACTTGGTATAAAAGGCCGACTCACGTATCTCTTCTATATATATATTCTTCACGTCCATCTTGATCACGGCCCACCTCTGACTTGGTCAAATTCTGGTGATAACAGAGTCCTGCCCATCTGATTTCATGCGAGGCAAATAGAATTCCCTTTATAACCTTGCTCTATCTTTTTGCAGCAACAGGACGGTCCTGACCCTGTAGGTGATGACGGCTCCCCTTTCAGGTTCCTCCCAGCAGCTCCGATGGTCCCCTTCTGCAACAACTCACCACCTTTGAAGAAGGTTGTGATGCAAGGCCAGCCGATGACACCCCAATCGGCTTCAAAAAGCAGAGTATCTACTAGGTCAGCTGCCCCCCGAGCCTTAGTCAAGGCGAGAACAGTGGTGAGGCAAGTAGCTGCCAGGAAGACTCTGAAACACCAAAGCCCTACTCCAGGGGAAGAAAGGTCGCACGTAAGTTTCGCCCGCGCTTTGACTGATTCCATCCATCCTTCTAGGCTTCTGCAGCATACTTGTATTTCTTCTACAACCATCTACTGAAGAAAACTCTAATGAGGGCACACAGTTCAATCGAAGAGACTCGAGCTCGGACAATTCTGAGAAAACCACCACGCAGAGTCAGCCAGACTTGCCACCGTCGGCTTCCAAGAAAGTTGAGATGAATCGTCAGACGAAGTTGATCTTGCCGATAAGACGTTGGAGCTCCTTCTTCGTGGTAGGCGGCTGCATGGTACGCACTGCCTCTTGACTTTTCAGGCCGATCTCAATTCCTCGTTCATGAACCAGAAAACCTAGGAACTGACCGGCCGTCACACCAAAGGCACACTTCTTTGGATTCATTCTCAGTCCGAACTTCCGGGTTCGGTCTAGGATTCGTCGCAAATCACCCAAATGTCCCTCCATAGAGACAGATTTGACCACCACGTCATCGATGTAGATTTCCACCAACTTGCCGATCAGATCATGAAATATATAATTCATGGCTCTTTGGTACGTTGCACCAGCATTCTTCAACCCAAAGGTCATGACTACATATTCAAACAAGCCCACCGACCCTAGTACTCGAATGCGGTCTTGTGTATATCTTACGGAGCCATGAAGATTTGGTTATAGCCGGCGTTGCCATCCATGAAGCTCAACACCTTGTGGCCAGCAGGCTGCATTGATCAACGTTTCTGCCACGGGCATCGGATATTCATCTTTTGGAGTGGCTCTGTTGAGATCTCGGAAATCTATGGCCACACGCCATCGGCCGTCCTTCTTCTCTACAGGTACGATACTGGAGATCCATTCAGCATACCTGCATGGCCTGATGAACCCGGCGGCCAACATCTTCTCGATCTCTTTCTTGACGTCTTCCGGAATTTCGGCCTTCATCTGACGTGCTCGTTGTTGGAACGGCCGAAATCCTTTCTTAAGGGGGAGCCGATGCTCAATGATGCTCTCGTCTAACCCGGGCATCTCTCGTGTAATCCCATGCGAAGCAATCCGGGTATTCTTTTAACGAGCTATCATCGACTCCTGAGATGTGGATCTAACTTCTTGCCGATAAAAGTTGGTCGTGGCTTATCCCCGGGACCGATGTCGACTTCTTCTAGCTCATCGGCCGATGTAAACCCATACCCTAGCTTTCCGTCACCTGTGAGATCGACACTGAATATAGGGAAAACGTATGGTAAGGATAATATGGGCCGATTGCTGGAATCGGCCTTCATTTTGATTGTAACCAGGATTTTTGGGAAGTGCCGGAGCCGATCGCGTGGAATGGCTTCCTCTTTGTCCTCGTTATGAGAGCAGCTGCCCTCGTCTCTGTCCTTACCAGGGTGGGGCACAGGTCCTACCATGTTGATGTTGAACGAGAAACCTGGCTGGCACCTCCCAGGGTAAGTGCACTCCACCATGTGAACGGCGGGGAAAGGGTGTGTGTCGACTTTCATGGCGTACTGGCTGAAAATTAGACGCCCTTGTTCTATCGCCATTTGGATCTGCTGACGCCACACCCTGCAGTCGTTGGTGGTATGGGTGAACGTATTATGCCACTTGCAGTATGGCTTTCCGTCCAGCTCCTGCGCCGTGGGGATTTTGTGACCTTCGGGTACCTTTAGCTGCTTCTCCTTAAGTAGGAGGTCGAAAATTTGCTCAGCCTTGGTCACGTCGAAGTCAAACCCTCTTGGAGGACCTTGCGGCTTAACCCAATTGCAGGACACGGGGCTTGCCCCCCGAGTCCATTCAGCCACTGCTACCTCTTGATCTCCCGCAGAGCCTTCATCTTCATCCGCCTCAACCAGGACCACCGCACGCTTGAATTTATCCTGGTACACCTCTGGGTGGCGCTGTTCATATAACGACAGCTTCTGCACCATATGCGCCAGCGAAGGGTAGTCTGCTTGGGAGGCCACATCCTTGATCGGTGACGCGAGACCCACCACCGCCAACTCGACTGCTTCCTTTTCAGTCACACGAGCCGAATAGCATCGGTTCCTAACGGTCCTGAAGCGCTGGATGTATTCGACACCGTTTCTCCGCGCTTCCGTCGTACTTGTGCTAGATCGACAATGCCAGCCTCGGAAGCCTCCGAGTGATACCGCATGTGGAACTCGTTCTTCCAACTCGCTTCCAAGTCCGGATTGAATGCGGTGGCAGCGATGTGTACCACCCGAAAGCCGATCATGTGAGGGATCGTGCGAAGAACCTCACACGTAGCTCATCCGATGCTTTGAGATCGTGCCCAGCTGTGCCAAATATCGGCTCACATGCTCGATTGAGCTGGAGCCATCCGATCCACTAAACTTGGAGAATTCGGGGAGCCGATATTTGGGTGGTAGTGGGATCAAATCGTACTCGTTGGGGTACGGCTTGGAATAGCCGATTGCCCTCCTTTTCGGCACCATGCCGAACTCGGTCTCTCAAGATTGTGCTGATCCGATCCGCGGTGCTTGGCCGCGGGAGTCGAACTGCGAAGATTTGCTGGAGTGGCATACTTAGCCAGCCACGCTTGCTTCTCAAGCTCCGAGCCAACTGCAGGAGTTGAGCTGCGGAGGTTCGTCGGAGTGGCATACTTAGCTAGCCACGTCCGCTTCTCAAGATCTGTTCCGAAGTTCCTCCTGCTGTTCCGGAAGTCCCTCGCTGTTGCGGTCCGGTTCGTGAGTGCCCGATTCTGCGCGATGCGGCACGTACGTGCACGTGTACCCGTGAGGGATCTCCTTAGGCGCCTCGTACAAGAACTGGTAATCACTAGGGTCACCACCGATCTTGTAGACGACGAATGCCGGTGAACTCGGCACTTCTGGTGCTGCCAACGCAAACGGCAGCGGCGGTCGGGACTGGAGTGGTATCTCACCTTGGTGAGTCCCTAGAGCAGGTCCCGACGGAGAGTGCTGATGCCTCATGATTTCCTGGATCACCCGAAGGGCGACACGCTCCAAAGTGTTCACCAGGCTCTCGGAATGGCGGTGCAGCGAATGAGCCACCATGAAATTAATCTCCTAACGCAGAGACCTGGTGCGTTCTTCTGAAGGGGCGGACAGGTCCACTCCATCGAGCGCGCCTTCGGGTGAGAACCCTTTCCACCTGATGCCGTGTGAGCGGGTTCTCTGGAAAGAGCCGATGAGGTCGGCTTCGAGGATAGCTTTGACCTCGTCATACTTCTTCTTGAGCTCCTCCGTCAGATCTTCGTACGTGACGGGAGTATCTTCCGCCATCTCAGATGTAGATGGCGCTGCAGTTGATGTCGAAGACTGTCCCACCGGGCGTGCCAGAATGTGTTGCGGTCAGAAACCCACCGGCGAGCAGCGACGGGCAACACAGTAGAGCCGGGAGGCTCCCGGGACTGCGGCTGGCCCTGGTCCCTCGAGCGACGGCCCGCAAAGCCTCGGCACGCACGTCCGATGCTGGTGCAAGGGCGTGCCACCTGACCTATACCGATCGGGAAGGTGATGGATTTGCTTCGCTTAGTTTCCTGCATGGCATACACGTAAACATTAAATACGAGCCTCGATCGGCTCTCAGGTTGTCCTGTGAATCGGCTCAAGGAGCCGATCCACCCATGATTCGTATGAGGTATACGATCACATGGTGGTCCTGCTTGATCAATATAAAGTTAAAACGACCTACGATGATTTAGGGTTTTCACCACATAATCGGAACATCCTACGCGTGATTGAGCCTGGCAGCCACGCACGGTGATAATAAACCGACCCTAGACAAGGCCTAAAAACCAACATGAAGTTGATCCCCGGAACATCTTATCTAGGGCTAGCAAACTACACCCTACGTGCCACTGGATCCTTCAACCCGTTTGCAAGGCCTAACTATACAGATATTAAACTAATCCTTGAAAAACAAGGAGCAATCATAACGGATCGGATCTACTAAATAACGATCAAGTGAGGTGCCGCCCTTACACTTAAGATAGGTGTAAGGGCGGCTAGACGTCTAAGGGTTGCATGGGCGAAAGCATGTGATACGATGAAACAATGCTAACCCTAACACATCTATGATAACTACGTTGCTCGCCATCAACAAGGCTTCAGCACGAGCAACGCATGAACAACGAATAAACGTGTACTGCCTAGATCGCAAGATGCGATCTAGGCAGCATGATGCTTACCGGAAGAAACCCTCGAAACAAGGGGTTGGCGATGCGCCTAGATTGGTTTGTGATGAACGTGATTGTTGTTTTTCTCAATAACCCTAGATACATATTTATAGTCCGTAGACTTTCTAATGTGGGAATAATCCCAACCGTGCACGAGCCAAATTCTATCTAACCGACATGTATCCTACTATATTTACAGATACACGGGCAAACTAGCCCAAACTTTGTATACAAGGCCGATTCATGTATATCTTCCATGTATATTCTTCAAGCCCATCTTAATCGCGGCCCACCTCTGATCCGGTCAAATTCTGGTGATAACACAACCTGCTATGAGTTATCACCAGAATTTATTTTCTTTCCGAGGCGGGAGAGGCCCTAAACGTTTGAACACGGACACGTCACCTGCATCCTTCTTCTTCTGTCTACATTCTGGGCAGTTGCCGATTGTAGGCAATCGGCTCATTCCTTTCTTGCTTTGACGTAAGCACAACACCTGCAATAAAATTAAGAGGCTTCAATATGCTGTGGTCTGATAAAAAGTGATAGCAAATGTGTTCGTTGTCACGGTACCTTCCACATTTATACATATTCTCCCCATCTAAATCTTCAGGAGAAGTGAATTGCGTCAAAGCATCTTGTAAGGACTCCACCCAACCATGAATCTCCAAAGTAAGATCCATTATATTCTCATATCTTTCAGATTCATGGTGGCATCTGAGGCACTTAACCTTTATTTTATTTACTGAATCAGTTAGTATATGACAGACAAACAGTGCATGACAAACTAGCGAGAAGTTGTCAAGTTGGCACAAGGCAAAAAGGAAACTAAGAGAAAAACTGCATCAATTACATATAGAAAAAATATGTTTGATGATATACATGGTAATAACTTAAGCACGAGATGAAGTAAATTAGCATCATTCTTCAAAATATGTAACTCAACCGGAAATTTATAACATTACCTTAGATTTAAGGCGCCCGCCAAACATCTGTTGTATCAGTGTAGTTTCCTGCAAGCTTGGTTCTACTTGTTTCTCACCACCCAGTCCATCCAAGCATGCTGCTTGCATAGACATCACAAGATGCCTGTGTTGAAAATCAAGCACATTATGAACAAAATGTGAACATATGATCAACATAAAAGGGATAGTAAGGGGCTAAGGGCTGTCAAGTTTATATCACTTGAATAACAATTTTCTTTTCCCCCTTCGTTTTTAAGTATAGAGTAAAAGATTTTACTAGGTTTCCAAACTGCAGTAAAACTACCTTGTCAGCAGAACTTGGAGTGGGCATAGAAACCAAAACCAAAGACAATGCAAAAACCACTTAAACCAACTAGCCAATTGTATGGTTTTCGGTTGTTAAATTGGTTTCAATTATTGACTTACCAAAATAACTTCGGTAAATATTGGCATAGAAGATAAACTAGAATGCATCGAGTAAGGGTAGGCGCCTGGCCCAAAAGCATCATTCCATCTGCAGTGGTGCCCATTACCCCAACCTCGTCCCTTACCCTGGCAATCTGCCTCTGTGTGTAGCGCATGTGTCCCGATACCCCCAACCTAAAGTTCCCGGAGGCTGCTCCTGAGCTCCTCAGGACACTAAGCCGCTGACACAACGCAGCACTTCAACATGGCATCATGGTACTCAACACCAGCTGGCTAGCAATTCAATGCCCTCGAACACCACCATGACAACACCCCAAACAATGACGGTATTTCACAAGCATGAGAGGCACAACATAGACAGCAGGAACAGAGCAATTATCGACATAGTTTCAGTTCAGAGTATTTTATTTTAGGTTACTGTTTTCAAGAGAAATTTAGCAGGCTAGTTGTTTCAGGAATTCTACAAGATATTACTTGTCGGACTGATAGTCTTGCTATCAAATTACCAGTCAACCAGATAGTCAGCTCATGAAATTCAGAACAAATTTCGACTACTGTCCTAACTAACCAAATTTGTTAAAAAGCAAAACAGTAAAACAGAAATTTTGGTTAAACCAACTAAACAATGACAAGAAAAAGCAAAGAACCACATATTTTTTAAAATGAGAGGGGAACAAAATATAACATGTAAGTTAGAACACCTTAAAAATTCATGAGCATCTTCCTGACTTCCACCACCCAAGCGACATCCAATATTCCTAAGATTTGAAAGGATTCTACTAGGAGACACAGGTCCGCCACTTTCACGTAGAGTTGAAGCATATTGCTCAAGTTCACACATAAGACACCAGTTTTTTGAGCAACCTAAAAGAAAATAACAAAGTGAGGCAGACAAAAGTACACAACAGTACAGAAGGCAAAATGTTAGGGGTTTAGTATTACAGTCTTTAGAATGCAATCTCAGAAGCAGGTGGATCATCAGGGGTTTTGTGCACATAAGGCACTGTAAAACAGCATTAGCATAGCAGCTGCAAAACAGGAATAATTGCCATCAGACATAATCCATCACGAGCTACATTTAACCAAGTAAATAAAGTACAACTTGTTTAAACTAATAATTTCGCTACCATTTTTGGTACACTAGGATAATCCTTATTTTAACTAGTTGCATATGCAGTACCATTTGATTCTATCTTGCATCACTTTATTTTGAAATTCGCTGATGAAAGTCTAACAATCGAAATTGTGCTTAATACTTCTAAATCACCTCCTAATCAAAATTACGTCCCATCCCTCCTGTTAAGATTCCTACATTTTTTTTTATTTCCAGACATACTGCATGCTGTTCATATTAAAGAAGTGCATATAATAACAAACACATTAAGGCAGCACAACAGTTGAATATAGACAATGTTATACCTGTTCCCACAGTTGAAAAGACCTCTAGGAGAAATGCCCCGTACTTCGTACTGAAAGAACTTAACAAGATCCTCATAGCGAAACAATACCTGAAATTACAATTTAGAACAAAGTAGTTACATATGGAAATGGCTAGATAATTAAAAGAAGAAAATGTCATGACCAATTGTCCGATTCCGAACCTTACTCCTCTTATTGTCATTGATTAAACCCACCAGGCTTGTTTTTAGAAATTTGGAGGGCTTCTTCAAGACCTCAACCTTGGATGCTCCTATTTTTGAGATTCCAGCACATGCTTGTAAATTGTTGCTTGTTGAAACACTTGCTTTTGCTGATCCTGCACAATAGAATGCATATGTGAGATAAAAGAGTGAAATAAAAAAAAAGGAATCACACATCATCAGAGAAGAAAATTTTACTTTGCTCAATTTTGCCGCAAGGATTCTTGTCATGGCCATCGTATTGATATGATGTTGACACCTCCTGTGGTTTTTGTGATGAAGCCACCTTACCTGGTGGATATGGAGGCTTCTTATGGATCATATTTCCTTTTCCAGTAGATTTTCCACATGAACTGCTCCTCTGTAGTGACCCTGTTGTTGAAGCATATTGCCCTTCACAAGAACTGATCATATCAGAAGTTAAATAGACACCCATGTCTGGTTCATAAACCGTGATGCTTGCTTTTGGCCGTTTTCTTGTCTCAGGAGCACAACTATTGGGTTGTTGTATCAAGCCATTGAGAGGATAAGTCAAATCACAGTTGCCATCCTTTTCATCTGAACAACTAAAACTGTTGTTTGAAACCTGAAAGCACAAGGTAAAGGATTGAATAAAACAAATTTGGAGTATAAAGATTGAATTACTCCTCCAATCCATATTAAGTGTCGCTGATTTAGTACAACATGCTACCTTGTTTGCTGATAAAATCTCAGAAGAGTTGGTTTTTTCATCAACACTATAATTGCTCTTCTCACAAGATACAACAGAAGCACCATTTTCAGTTGAATGAAGATTCTGGTTTGATTTATTGATGTTTGTTCTATCCGTTGGGAACAGATCAGGGTCAAAATTATAGCTATCAGTTGTCCCAAAAGATGGTTCTGATACTGTGTCAAAATTCATGTCATGCAGTTGGACATCACCCCCTGGAAGAGGTGAATTCAGGTTAGTCAAGAATGGCATCTGTTCAGAACTTTCCGTAGTAGGTAGCCCACCAGAACTGCTGCCACCATTAACATTCCATTGCTGGCATGTTTGCTTATGCCCTTGCCTCCAGTGTATTATTTGACACTTTCCGGAGCTGTGAACATTCAAATTGGCATTAGAAAGTAGCCACAACAACAGAGCAATATAAGGTAAATTAATTATCACACGAGCAAGAGAGAGCCCATATTAAACAGAAATCTAAGGTGCAGGGATAAATCAGTTGCAAATTTGGCGTCGTAGAAAGGCTGCAGTTATTAGATGTGTTGCTCGCTCTAATCAGGTGCTGAACTGCATGTAGCTACAGGGTACTTAATCCTACAAAGCTTAGCTACATTGGGCCTCTTTGGATCACAGGACTTAAAAACACAGAATAGAAAAAACAGAGGAAGCTGGCAGGTTTGCTGGTGCAAAACAGAAGATTGTAAAACACAGGAAAAGTGAGGGAATAGTTCTGTTGATGGAATGCCGGAAAAACACACGAAACGTGCATCGATCCTAGGCGAATGTGTCTTAGAAAGTTGTTGGAATAGATGCTCAAAATCCTATGGGATTGAGGCATAGGAACCCAATTCATAGGAATTTATAGCACCATTCATTTGATCCAGAAGCAATTCATAGGAAAAAAAATCCTAAGGATTGGAATCCTATAACTATCCTATGAAATCCCTACTATCCAAAGAGGGCCTTAGATATGTCATCAATAAAGTCAAATAGGTGGCTCACCCACGCAGGCGGCCAAGTGGAGGTATAGTTTCTTTTCCATGGATGAACTTATTATATAGTAAGATTCAGACATCTACTTGTGCCTACTACACAGTTATTTGAAGTTTAAGTAAGTACCAGAGAATAATGGGTTAGAATCTTACCAGTATCTAACAGACTTGCACCTGGAGCACCTAGTCTTTGCAGGGCCATGACAATTAGCACACTCGTGGTACTCGGATCTTAAAGAAGGAACAGATCTCAAATAAGGCATAGGTCTCAGAGAGGGTCCTGACAATATAACATCTGGACAAGCCATTGTTTCCACTTCGAACGCTTCTTCTGCAGCTTTCTGGGCAAGCACACCAACCCTTGCTTTCTTACTTGCAGCCTCATGCCATCTCCCAAGAAGAAAATAAGCTATCACCGGAAGTACTATAAATACAACAAAGAGCACAGGCACATCAGCTTCCCTTGGTTGGAGCATATCCCTAAAAGAACTTAATTATCCAGCTCCAAGACTTCTCTACTTCAGCTCGGAAAAACATTCCAAACCACTAATTGACCTGCAAAAAAACAACATAGCTGAAAACAAGCTTACAGTTTCTAGTTTCTCAAAACTAGATTCTGGCAACCAAAAACTACTGTATTCAACAAATCAACGGCCTTCGACGGAATTAAGCTTCTCCAAACAACCAGCTCATCAAAACTTCATTTTATGTGTCCTAGAAGCTCACTATCACTGTGGCTTCGGTTACTTAGGATTTGGCTTATCCTTATATGATAATATCTAGAAGCTCCCACGGCATCAACAAATAAGCACAACCATACCATAGTACTACTACCTATGTGCTAAAATTAGAGATACATGGTTTTCCCAAAATGTTAGATACCTTAGAATGCTAAGCCACAAGTTCTCTGAGTGGCTCAAATCACCTGCCTACTATCCCCAAATTACCAAGCGAATCAATCACTAAACAACTACCTGAAACAATAATGGAGTGTGGCAGAACTAAATTAAATTGCTTTGGGGGAAATAATGGAATAGCTCCTGAAAGGCGTGCTGCATTTTGTGCTTCCAACAAAATACACTGCAGAAGATAAAAATGTATGGCCCGAGAGATTTCGTGTATGGGTGTGGATGTGGATATTGAAGCAGTAAATCTACACCTTGAAAAGACCGCAGAAAATGGGCACCGCATTCAGGATAACAAGATCGAATACTTTTCTGCCGCATCTCAAGATAAATAAAGAAGGGAAAGAAAGAAGAAAGGAAGGGAGGGTTCGCTCACACGGCGCCCAGCTCTAGGCTCCAAATGAGAATCTTACAAGCTCCCAGATCCCAAGCACACAACCATAGGCAAATGCGCGGGCCGAAATTTCCGACGCAGTCGCACCGACACAAACGGAGGAACCCCCAAGAACGGATTACACTAGCAACAGCAGCCTCCACAAGAAGCGGCCGAAATCCCTCGAAAAGCCTCGATTTTTCGCAGCGGGGACAAAAGGAAACACACGAATCAACTGAGACTAGGGTTTACCCAGAAAGACAAATGCCGCTCCGGGCGGATCTCCAGCGGGGGCGAGCAGGCGGAGCAGCAGTTCCGGCCAGTTGTTCTGGAGGAGATCGCGGTATAAAGAGGTGGAGGGTGTAGAAGGTCGAGCAGCGGATGGCCGCGGCGGCGGCGGCGGGAATCGGCTGCGGCGGTGGGAGTGGCTCGCTCGCTCAGTTGCTTGGCCACTGTCCTCTGCTTGTGTGTGTGCTTTGGTAGTGCTCGGTGGCTTGGCTCTTCGGTTTCTGACCCGTCCTTGCCCTGGTCGAAAAGAGGGTGCGGATCCAAGGGCAGCTGCGTTTTTCTTTCTTGCACTTCAATCGGATAATCGACGGTGCAGAGTTAAGATATTTTTTTTCTTGAACCGGCTAAGATACAACACTCTTGGAGCTTCTGCTATTTATCATTTATTATTTGTTGATAATAACACATTGTTGTTATGAGAAGTGGAGAGTGAACTGGTTTTGGCAAATCAGACTCTAATAAGACTAGTCACAATGGTGAGATAAGTGGAAAAGAAAAAAGTAAAAAGCTTAGACGTAAGTTCCTACGGCCGCCGCCTCCACTTCAGCCTCCTCCATAGATCGGTTCCTCCTTCTCCGGCCGGCTTCGCCGGCGTCGGGAGGAGTGGGGAACCCGATCTATGCGTGGAGTTTTTAATAAAAGTAGTCTTTTCAGTAGTCTATGTTAGGATTTTGGTCGCTGTTTTCCTGTTGGTTTCCCCGCAATGGAGATGGCATCGTCTGCAATAAGTGATCTTCGGTCTTTCGTTCGACGACGAGATCTCCTTCCCGACATCAATGGTGGTGTTGAAAGATTACAATTATCTAGGTATGGATGTTCAAATCTTGCTTCGCCAGATCGATCTTGGATCTTTTCCCATGGTTGCCGCGAGGATGATTATCCTCGCAATTTTTGTCTCGGTTGCTACGTCCTCGACAATGGTGATTCGTACTCTCGGCTCTCCATCAACGTCGACAAGGCAGATCGGTTTTTATTCCCTGATATATTGGTGTTGGTACTCTTGCCGATGTTGATTGACTACTTTAATGGTTACGCGTGTGCACACAGTCTTAGCATTGCGGCTCAAATTAAAATTATGGGAGAACCTTCGTTGGCATTTACAGGTCTATGGTTTGTTATCTATCTTTGGCTGCCTCCAGAAAAGTACAAGATTATGGCTTGGAAGAAGAAAGAGTTTGAAGATCTCGAATATTTGCTAGTATCTTTTAAACTTTATTTTGTAATCGCTAGAGACAGCTCGTGTATCTCTACCATGTACTATTTATTATTATTATGAATATATGTGGTATTGATTGTCAAAAAAAAGACTAGTCACAATGCATAGTATCATATAGAAGTATCATGCGTATGATACTACTACATGTTACTGCAACAACAATGCATAGTATCATGTACTAGTATTATAGTGTTCTTATATTAATTGATTTGTAGAATCTCAATGCAAATCTATGAACAAGATGTATTTGACATTAAGTTTTCTAGTACTACGTGCTATGATACAGTATCTACCTATGATACTACAATCTTCTCTCTCATCGTTAATTGCACTGCCACATCACATTTTTTTCATGCATGAGATGCATGATACTACCTATGATACTTCCATTGTGGGTAGTCTACGAGATTTCCAGTCAGGTTCCTCAAGCGAGAAGATTAAAGATTTGGTGGAGTACCCATCCATCAATTTAAAGAATAAGGGGGCTGGTTGTCTATTTGATAAATTGGGAAGGGGAAGCTGAGCCATTTAAAGAGTTTCAAGAGGTGTGGGTCAAGATAGTAGGCATAGTGCTAAATGGCTTACCTAGAAAGCAATTTGCAAGGTGTATAAGTTACAGGGACGTGAGGGTTCAAGTATCCATGAGAGATGTTAACAAGATTCTTTTCAACAAGCTATTTAAGATGGAACAGTGTTTTTTCCCTCACAGACTTCACAGTGTAGGTCAATCTGAATGAAACGAATGTTGGTGATGGTGGTGGTCAGGATGATGTTGACTAACAAGTGGCAGAGGAGGAGGAGGATATTGGGGATGATTCCCAGGAACATGCAAAGAATGCTAAGAGCATCTCTAACAGAGCCCATAAAAAGTGGAACCGAAAAACACGAGTTCGGTGCACCGACCTCGTGTTTACGGGCCGGAAAATGGCAGGCGCAGAATATTCTGTTATTCGGTTTTCGTTACGGGCTCTGTTCTGCGCCTGGGGCTTCCGAACCCGTAAAAACAAGGTTTATGAAATTGATTTGCATATGATCGATCAAAGCTGAACGTTTAAAACACAAACAAATCATGCATAGTTCATAGTGCAGACTTCAAATGACACAACCAAATGACACGGTTCATAGTTCACCATCGAATCTAACCGCCGGCATCAAACATAGGCGATGACCGCCATCGGCACCATCGGCGGTACCTCCTCGGAGTCACATCGGCACCACCTCACCCGGAGGCACATCGGCGGCGAGCGGCGGTTGCCGATTGACGAGCAGCCTCTTCGCCTCGCCGTGATCTCCCGCCGATACCTCGTTCCACCACTCCGGCTGAACCTCATTCATTTCCTTCGTGGTTCATCATCAAGACTCGCCCTCTCTTCGGCCAATAGTAGCTTCGTTGCTTTGGCCTTCTTCACATCGATCCTCATCTCCTCCAACTTGGCTTTGTTCTTTGCTTCCTCTCGAGCGTCGGCTTCAAGCTTTGCAAGGCTCACCTCTTTCTTCGTCCTCGATGATGACACGCTTGGTCTCCAAAGTCTTGAGTCGCTATCACCTCCTTGGACTTCATCATTTGATCAAACTTGTCCCTCAACAATGCAGCCTCCCCCTCGAGCCTCATCCTTTCCTTCGCTTTCTTGTTCCCCTCCGGTTTGTCGGTGTTCCTGCCATCCTTCTCGTCCTCGGTGTCATCGAGCGCAACCATCGCAGCCTTCTTCGGAGCGACCTCTTCATCCCTCAACTTCCACTTGGGAAGGTGTTGGAGCACATCAAAACAATGACGCATGGTGAAGCTCTTGCCCTTGCTGCCGGCCATGTCTCTGTACCTAGCATCGGCAATGCGATCCTACATATGCAAAAGGAACAAACAAATCGTCAATATCTCACCGACGCTACAACTAGAATTAACTTTCTGAAGTATGCACTCCTCACATATTCGTCGACAGTTGCGCCGCTAGGAGGATTGGACACCACTTGGTCCATTGCTGCTGCGCACCGGCTACATGCCGGTTTGATCGCGTCCCAACGACCTTGGAGGGATCGGTAGATGCGATCGACAGGATGGCGAACGCGCGGCATGAGTTTGTGGAACTTGTCCTCGATGCGGTTGCCGCGTAGCGCTTGCCTGTTTGATCCGTGTCGGAGACAGGCATCCATCCCCACGGAGGCCCAAGCTTGGCACAAGGTGGCGTCTTCAATCTCCGTGTAGTTGTTGGCCCGCCTCTTCTTCCGACTTCCATCGGCCGTGACCTCCACCACACCGTCGTCCTCTTCCTCGTCCCCCTCGTCCCCTTCTTCCCCTTCTTCCGCGCAGTAGTTCTCGTTGCCGAATGGCGGGAGTGGGTTAATGTTCACCTCCCCCAACATCTCCATGTACGTGGTGGAATCGTTCCTAATTTGACAAGGCCTTAGTACGGGTTCGCAATGGAAAAAACGGAGGAAATTTCATGTGTACCTTGCTCCACCATCGTCGAGCACGGGATGGGCGGCGGCCGCGGTGGCTTCCGGAGGCGGCGGCGGCGGCGTAGGCGGAGATGGGCAGGGAGGCGCGGGGCCACGGCCAGTCGCCGCCTTCACTTTGGTCCTTTTCGGACCCGAACTCTTCGGTCTCGCACGGACGGCCTTCGGCTTCACCGCCGACCCACCACCGGGGACCGCCCCTTGCACCGGCTTGCGGGAGCAGGACATGCGTTCCCGCGCACGCCGCCTCTTCGCCGCGAGCCGTCGACGAGACCGCGGGGTCACGGGGGTCGGAGCGGTGGCCAGGATTGTTGGTAGAGCGGCGGAAGAGGCGGCGACCATGGGAGACGGTGCCGGCGCCGGCGGGGTAGCAACGGCGGCCGGCGGGGTATCAACGGCGGCCGGCGGGGTCGATTTGAGACTCATCGGGGACAAATCGGAGGTTGGCGGTGCAGAGGAAGCGATGGCGCACAGATCGCCTGTGGCGGCGGCGGTTGGGACGAGCCGAAGGTTCCCTCGCAGCGCAAGTCGGGATTGTGTTCGGGCTGCGTTCGGTTCGCTCCGTCGGCCCCTACAAATACAGGCCGACGGAGCGAACCAAACGCAGCCCGAAAAAATATTTTCGGTTTTGGGCCGTTTTCGGTCACTGGTCGGCGCCGTTTTTTGCCCCGAACCCATAAAACGGCGGTTATTTTTTCGGTTTTGGGCCTTTTACGGGCTCTGTTAGAGATGCTCTAAGGGCACTAGAACAAGACTGTGGTAACTGATGTTGAACAACAAAATCTTGAGAAAACTGTGAGAAGCAAAGTCTGGGGAGTTGAGCATATAATTCCACCACTCACCCTCTAGTGGTGACAAATGTAGAAGAAAATGTTGATGGAAGCTTATTGGAAAATTTTGATGCTGAGAGTGATGAGGATGTTGTGGATGTGGTGGTTCGGAATGTTGCACAGATGGGCGTATCTATGGAGCGATCACCACTGAAGAACCCCCTGCCTTGGAAGGAAAAAAATTGGGGCATGTCCAAGCAACAAGGATGAGTAGCAAAATCTAGAGGGATGGGCGCTCTGCAATTGAAAAAGATCAAGAGTTGAAAAAGACAAAAAAAAATTGGAAGTTCCAAAAGGTAAATCAAAAATTCATGACTTCTCTAACTCTTGTGCGGCTCTTGATAATAATGAGTTATTGGAAAAAGGTAGTGATGCATGCATTAGCCTAGGGTACAATTCTAACAAATGTGGTGAAATTATTGATAGTATCAAAGCTGATGATGTGGATAGACTTGAAAAATTAGGGGGTCTTGGAATGACCCTGGCATGTTTCTTCCTGTGAACATTAGTCTAACGATGGAAAATATTATCGGGTCTGAGAATGAAAAAGTGGCATCCCCAGATATTCAGGAGGATTACAGTAGTGATCACCCTATGATGAACCGTGGGTAGTAATTTTCAGTAGAAAAAAAAGTAAAAGAAAAGGAAACTAATCTTTAAATATGGTAGTAGC